>NW_006921900.1:940012-975489 GCF_000298275.1 Orycteropus afer afer | reverse complement strand
TGGCTTTTAATTCCCTTTCTCTTGCTCTTCCGGCCTGCTACTTTCGGTGTCCCTGAGTTGTCTCTCCTCACCTGTAACCCTGGGGCTGACTGCTCTTCTGTCTGGGTTCCTGGCTTTTATCCCCTTTCTCCTGCTCTTCCGGCCTGCTACTCTGGGTGGGCTTGAGTTGCCTCTCCTAGTAGGGTGGTACACACTTATTAGAAAAATCAACCATATGAGATCAAAAGGGAAGCCCAGGGGTAAAGCTCAGAAGTCAGGAATGGGTAAGAAAGGATGAGGGGAACTGGTAAACACAGGGACGAAGAGATTGCAATGAATGTCACAAAAGTACGAATTTTTCAGTGGAAAACCAACCTGTTTTGTAAATTTTCACCCAAATCACAATAATAATAATAATAATAATAATAATAATGGCAACAACATAAAAAGAAAGAACGAAAATAAACCTTAAAAAAAGGTACTTGGAAGTGCAATCATCCATCACCCACAATTTCACACATGACAATATCCTAGCAACTCCATCCAGGACTATTACTACTACCCATTGCCCTCACACACAGAGCCTGTTAGTGTCCACAGTATCTCTGGGTCATTTTACTTCATTGACTTGACCAGAGACATCTGGGCTGAGCAGAATAGTAGCCTATTCAGGCCTTGAACTCTCATTTTTCCCAGTGGCAACCCTATCAACGCCACATTTCTTTATATCCCAGCTGTTTTCTTTTACATGCTAACAAACAAAACCATATTTTCCTGAAGTAATTCATATAAACTGAAACCAAAGCTTAAATAATGCAGCATCCACATGGCCACCCTTTTCTGTGCCCCATCAAGAATGATCCATCATTCACCAGAGTATCTCTCAATGCTTTCTTCTCACCAGAAGCAACCTAAAGAGTTATTTTGAAAACAGTGGAAGGATTGCTAATTAATCTTTCCACTGCCCCCTTGGAATCATCAGAAATTCACATTTTTCCCCCTATCCAGTTTGTCCATATTAAGCATTGTCCATAGGCAGCATTGTGTAGGGAATATGGAGTTGCAGTCATGTAGATCTTATTTTGATGTTGGCAATTTAGTTAAGCTCCCTGAAATTCAGTTTTCTTGTCTCAAAAATGGGAATAATAATAATAATAACAACTTCATAAAGTTGATATCAGGATTAAATCAAATCAATATGTAAAGTAACTATCACTCAATAAATATTGGTACTGTTTTTCTCTTCCCCTATGTAGTGTGGAATCAGTAAGATCAGGCCAGTGGTCCTGAAAAAAGGTACCCAAGATCAATTTGAATTCCCAGAAGATGTCTCCTGATCAAAGCCACACTCTAAATAGGTTGTGAGAAAATGTCCTTTACAATAATTGAATGATGGAGCAGAGAAACTAGAGTGGGCCAATGGACTGCCTGCCCATGATATCAAATGGAGGTTCTCTAGATGAGGTCAAATTTCTAGGTGAGCATAAGCCAAGAGCTGAAGTTCAGAAGCCATAGTTTTGGCAGTCTCATTCCAATCTAGATCCAAAATATATGGTGACCCATAATTTGTTGTGGTTGTTGTTAGGTGCCTTCAAGTTGGCTCCTACTCATAGTGACCCTATGTACAACAGAACGAAGCACTGCCTGGTCCTGTGGCAGCCTCATGATCTTTGTTATACCTGAGCCCATCATTGCAGCCATTGATTGTGTCAATCCAGCTTGCTGAGGGCCTTTCCTTTTTTCGTTGACCCTCCACTTCCCCAAGCATGATATCCTTCTCTGGGGAAGTAGGGTGACCAATTTATCCTAGTTTGCTGGGGATTCCTGATTTTAGTGCTCAAAGTCCTATGGCCTGGGAAATCCCTCACTCCTGGGAAAACCAAGATGATCAGCTACCCTACACAAAGTATAGGCAGAGAAATCCTTGATTGGTGAACGTCGAACCACAATTTCTATTTGATAAAAAAGCAATGGTTACCGCTGAGCTTTCAGAGCATTTTGGTCCTCTCCTCTAGTGCTTGTTGTTGTTAGTCACTGTTGAGTTGATTGTGACCCATGGCAATCCCATGTGTGTCAGAGTAGAACTGGTTTTAAGGCTATGACCTTTCAGAAGCAGATTGCCAGGCCTATCTTCCAAGGTGCCTCTAAAACTCAAAAATCCCACTGCCATTGAGTCAATTCCAACTCATAGCAATCAATACTTCAGGACAAAACAGAACTGCCCCATAGGGTTTCCAAGGCTGTAAATCTTTATGGAAGCAGATTGTCTTATCTTTCTCTTGTGGAGTGGCTGGTGGGTTCAAACTGTCAACCTTTCAATTAGCAGCCAGATGCTTTATCTACTATGTCACCAGAGCTCCTTAAGGCCCCTCTAGGTAGGTTCAAACCACCAACCTTTCAGCTAGTAGTCAAGTGCTTAACCTTTTGCACCACCCAGAGATCTTCTCTAGTACCTAGAATAACTAATTCTCATCTAGCGAGGTTTTAGAGTACAGTGGGTTTGCAAGCATGCTTGCACATTGAATCACCTGGGTAACAAACCACCAGATATACTAACTGAATTATTTCAGGGTCAGTTTTGGGCAGATATTTTTAAAGCACCTCTAGGTTATGTGATGCTAATGTACCCCTAGGGTTGAGAATCACTGGGTAGTTCCTTCTTGAAAAGTATTATCTCCACGTTCTCCCTTCAAAATGTTAACATGGCTCTTGAATATTAAATGGGAATCTAAGGATATAAAACAGCCTCTTTTCACATGTGTAAGCAAAACGAGAAATGCTTAGGAATAGAGAATGCTAGCATTTCATAATAAAGCTACCCAAAAATTGAGTTAAGAATGAACATACCAAAAAAAAAAAAAAAAAAACTTTTGCAGGAAATTTTGCCTTCAACAAAGAGCCTAGCAGTTGTATATCTGAATTATTTTTTCCCTTCAAAGTAGTCACTGCATGGAGATAAGCTATAAACCTATTTTAATGATGCTGCCATCTGGAAAGATAAATTTATTAGGGCGATATTACCCTGGAAGACTAAGGTAGATTCATTAAAATACCTTTGTGGTTGAAAATTTTGATCTGAGAATCAATTGAAAAATCACTCAGAATCAAGTCAAAGGAGTTGGTAGTTAACCAAGCTGGGTGCTCTCATTGTGGGTGTTAGTCCCAGTATCTCCAAGGGCAGGAATAGGGTCTTGCTAAATACTGTACCCTTTAAGAACTAGCACTCTGCCTTGACATGAGGCACACATTTAAGTTCAATGGTGATTGAACTTAACCCTTTCATTATGGAATTATTTTATTTATTTATTTTTTTGCTTATGGAATGCATGTTGAATCATTGAGTGCTCTAAAATTTTTGTTAGGTATGGTGGATTTTGATAAATATCATGTGGGACACGTATGTCCCAATTTACTCTGGTGGTAGGATAGGTGGGGTGTTGTTGTTGTTGTTAAGTCACGTTGAGTCATCTCCAACTCATAGAGACCCTATGCATAGCAGAATGAAACACCACCTAGTCCTGAGCCAGCTCCATGATTCTTGCTTTATTGATCCCATCGCCACTGCCACCATGTCATTCATCTCATTGAAGGTCTTCCCCTCTTTCGTTCACCCTCCACCTTACTAAGCATGACATCCTTCTCCAGGAAATGGTCCCTTCTGACAACATGACCAAAGTATATGAGATGAAGTCTGCTCATTCTTACCTCTGAGGAGCATTCTGGCTGCATTTCCTCCAGGACAGACCTGTTTGTTCTTTTAACAGTCCATGGCACTTTCAGCATTCTTCACCAACACCACAGCTCAAAAGCATGAATTCTTCTTCAGTCTTCCTTATTCATCGTCCAGCTCTCACATACATATGAGGTGATTGAAAATACTATGGCTTCTGTCAGGCACACCTTAATCCTAGAAAACACCAAGATATCTAGTGAAAATAGAAAAGAAGATCAAAAGGTGTTGTTATGAAAGAGCCTGATGAAGGAGAATCGGAAGAAGAATGGCTAAAAGAGGTGGGGTGAGGCCCAGAAAAAATATTCACTGGAATATTACCTAATCTCAAACACTGCACTTTCCCAACAAAACACAGAAAACAGTAAATATACTTAAAAGTTTTAACTTGCTGTACAGAAGTCTGGAAAGACAGTTTTACATAATCACTTCTCCAGGATGCACTATCACACACAATAACCTCTCAACACAGCAATAAGTTGCCAATGAACTTCTTTCTGTTTTATGCAGTTACACGAGTCCCTATCTTCAATGTCAGCATGTACTATACATGGGAAAAAAGCCTTCCAAGAAACCCTAGAGGCAGACAATGTAAGTGGTACTTATATGTACCACTGGTTATGAAGGAGTTAAATGAAGTATTAGGATGTATTCTACATGACCTTGAAAGTCATTCCCAAATAAGAGATAAAAAATTTTTTGAACAATGAAAGCCTCATTGGATTAAGAGTGCAGTTTCCCAAAGGTCCATTGTGCACACTACATGTTTGTTACAAAGACCATTTCAGTTCTTTCTAAAGATGTTGGAATCAAAGGGAATTGACTCACGGCAAACTCATGGTGGCTTTGAGAGATGATGGTGGCTGTGTCTTTGGATCTTAACAGGCAGGGGTTGGGGAAAGGGCATTCATTACAGAGAAATACCCAAAATGCAAGTCAGATCCATGGCTGTGCAGGCTCAAAACCATAACTGCCAACATGCTGAGAGTGGGTCTGACTTTCACGACTGTACTCCCATTAATGACGATAATGAGAATAATGAACAACATTGAAATTCCAACTAGTTATGTCACAAAGAGAGCCCAGGGTTTCACAGATGGTTAATGTCCTTGGCTGATAATTGAAAGGTTAGAAGTTCAAGTCTACCCAGAGGCACCTCAGAAGAAAGGCCTGGCAATCTACTTTCAAAAAATCAGTCATTGAAAAGCCTATGGAGCACTGTTCTACTCTGCCATACACATGATCACACAATGAGTTGGAATCAACCCCATGGCAACTGGTGGTGGTGGTGGTATGATGAAAAGGAGATATAAGAGTTATAGAGGCCCAGAGGTCTCTGGTCATTTTGACCAGCACGCTCTCTCTCAGGAAGGCAGATCTAAGTGGGAAATGAAATCGCTATGAGAAGGTGGATTGGTGGGCAGGAGATCAACATCAGGGGAATGAGTTAAGGCCTCAACTGCATTCACAATGACTATTTCTCACAATAGGGAGAGCCTGTCAGTGAGAATGCAGCATTCCAGTCCAATGACTAGAATGTCTTCTCACCTATTCTTGAGTGGAAATGTCTCAAGTTTCCCTCCCTTTCCTTTATTTTTTATTTCATTGACTGAAAAACGTCTTTTCTGACTGACATTTTCTTTATGTATGTATGTTTATAAATTCAATCATATTACAATGAGTCTTGAAAGCCTTAAAGTCAATCAGTCTTTTTGAGATGATTTTGAACCTTTCACTTTGGTCCATTGTGAAATAGCTTTAATGGTTAATTCTCATTTCCCCATTTTCTAAATCCAGAGTCGGGGCCGACTCGATGGCAAATAACAACAACAACAACAGGGAGCTCTGGTAGCGTAGTGCCTAAGGCACTTGACTGCTAATCAGAAGGCTGGTGGTTCAAACCCACCAGCCACTCTTCAGAAAGAAGATGGGGCAATCTACTTCTGTAGTGATACTGCCTTGGAAACCAAAGGTGGAGTTGCTATGAGTCGGGTCCAACTCGACGGCACATAACAACAACATGGAGATTGGGAGATTACCTAACTTGTTATGTTTTGGCAACCCTTTGGAGTACCAATAATCTATATAAAAAACATTTTCAGAAGGAAAATTCATTCATTCATTTATTCACTCAACAAATATGGATTGTGCCAGGTAATTTTCTTAATGCTGATGATTCAGTGGTGAACAAAGCATATAGTGTTCCAAACTTTATGGGTCTTGCATTCTACTGAAAGAAAGGAAAACAGTGAGGGAACAAATGGTGCAATAAAATAATTGCCAATAGTGATAAAGTGAAAAAACAAAATTAGAAATTCATATTAAAATATTCATTTGCAAATAAGAGGAAATTATCATCTCTGGGAGACTTTAAAATATATCTTCCATGGCCCCAAAATGATTAGAAAGATCATTACAAAAAAAAATAAATAAAAAGGTGGGGGGAGGTTCCCACTCAAAAGGATGCAGAAAAATATGAGATCAGGGACTTTAGGAATCCATGTATCCATGACAATGAGAATAAAACCTCTGTGTTTTGTAGTACCAGAAATCTATACCAGTGAATTTTCTCCCAGCCAGCTCTGCTTGTTCTTTTGACAATTTTCACAAGATCTATGGCTTTAAATGATGCATGGAGAAGGGGAAAAATGGAATTGCTTCTTTCTGCCATACCTGAATTTAATGACTAGCAGACGTGCCCCAGATTTTTACTTTGGGTCTTCAAAAGTCATATCTCACCATGAGGGATGGACAAGAAGGGAGGACAAGAAGTACCTGCATGCCTGAAAATAGACCCATCATATTTAGCCTAGGAAATAGGGACAAAGAAGCTAGAAGTAATTATGATCATTACAGCATGTATCATTCATGGCATACCCACTGTGTCTTAGGTACTGAAAAGGCATTTTACATATTTTAGCCAAATAAATTCCAAGACCTGGTATGACTCAGTCTCCAGGTAAAGACACATGCAAAGAAACACAATCCAACAATCAAAGGAAATTAAAGTTCTGTTTTTTACTTGCATTTTTAAATGAAATCCTTTAAAACTCCCTTTCTTCTCTTATTCTTATCTACATAGAGCCTCTCGCCCCTCTCACCCAACACTTCCACTTAGAATGGAACCAAAGTCCTCCACCACCACCCAAACATACTCTGGTTTCTTCTTTTCCTCTCTTCCTTCCTTCCTTCCTTCCTTCCTTCCTTTCTTCTTTCTTTCTTTCTTTGATCTTCTGTCTTTAGCCATTTTCCTGATTCTAGATTACAAACATCCAGAGAGTCAGCTAACCAAGCTGAGAACTCATAAGATAAGGAATGAATGGAATTGGAAAAACAAATACAATATTATCTGTATTGGATTGGGACAAGTAGAAGGTACAGAAGGGTCTAAGACTGAAGACATGTACATGTTTACAGGCATCTTAGTTCTCTAGTGCTGCTATAACAGAAATACCACAAGTAGAAGCTTTAACAGGAATTTATTCTCTTATAGTTTAGGAGGCTAGAAGTCCAAATTCATAATGCCAGCTCCAGGGGCTGGGTGAAGGCCGCTTCACTTTGGGCATCAGCTGTGCCTCTTATTCCAGGCCCATGGGAGCTAGAAGTGTTCCCTAACTCAGACAGCTCCTGGCTGCTCAGGCTGAACAAACCCAAGGTCAGCAGGTAAAATGGCACAATCCCAAACTCAACAGGCAATATGGTAGGCCACTGGTTCAAGTTTATGAATAATCCCAAAATTGTCAGGCAACACAGGCCACTGGTTCAAATCCAGGAAATGGAGGTGAAGACTCAACAAAATGCAGGATCCAGATGTGCAAAAAAGCTAAAGACCTTTCTCAAAGCTTCTCCTCATATACTAGAAGTAGGCCACACCCCAAAGGCAACTACTTAGTTGCTCACAGCAGATTCAACCATGAAGGTGATTACAATCTTAACATAGGAAATAATTACATCCAGCTGCCCAGTCACACAAAACCAGCCCAACCAAGCTGACAAACAGCCTTAACTACCTTAACAATAGGTATGAGAGATAATTGTAATAATGGCCCTAAAGGATCCCCTACCCTGTTTTCAACATCTTTTCAATGGGACATGCCTCTCCTTGCATCTAGTAGGGAGTCTATTGCTTTACCATCCATCCTGAATCTGAACTGGCCTTGTAACTGGTTTGGATTAATAAAGTGTGGCAGAAATGATGCTGTGCAACTTCTGGAACCTTGCCCTGAAGAGGTCTTGCAGCTTCTGGTTTTGCTTTTGGAACTCTGACACCATCATTCTGTGAAGAAGCCAAGTCTAGCCTATTGGAGGATTGGTGGTCACATGGAGGAGAACCAAGCCATCTCAACCATCAGCCAGCATCTATGACCAGACATGTGAGTGAAGACAGCTCCATCCCCATCAAGCCATCAAATAACAGCCATCATATGAGGAATCTTAAGCAACATCTACAGAACTGACCAGATGTCAACTAATAGAATTTTTATTAAAAATAACTATTGTTCCTGTCTACCACTATTGACCACTCTGATTAGAATGAGTAAAAAAAAAAAAAAAAGTAGAACAAAATTCAAATAATTGAAAAAAAAATAAAAGGTTCACACTTACCAGTCTAAAAAAAAACTAGAAGAACCCATGAAACTATTGTCCTGAGACAACCTTCTAATTTGAAACTGAAGACAATCCTGGAGGCCACCTTTCAGGCAGGTATAGACAGGACTGTAAAACAAAAAATAACACACATGAAGAATATGGCCCTCAGAACAATCAACTACAGGAGACCAAAAGGGCAACATTTGTCCAAGACCAAAGATGAGAATATAGAGAGGGACAGGGAAATCAAATGAATGGAAATGGGGAACCCACCAAGAAAATAGGGAGAATGCTGATACACTGTAGGAATTGCAACCAATGTCACAGAACATTGTGTACGAACTATTGATTGGAAAGCTAATCAGGTATGTAAACTTTCACCGAAAGCACAGTAAAATGTTAAAAAAAAAAAAAAAGATATGAAGTGGAGCACAATTAATAAACTCAAGTTTATTTAGGAAGACAATTAAACACTATCTAGTTGTTGACAGTTTTGGCATTCAAGATTTCAACCTGACTACACAGAGAAATAACTTCAATGCATATTTCAAAAACAACATGGGAGCAGCATTTTCTGACCTCCTCTAAATTCATGAGGAAGAGAGAGAATCACATCAGCATCAAGAGCCCAAGGCTGATTCCTGTGAAGTGAAGGTCAGACATGCTACCCCTCCACCCTTCCTGCCAATTTTGACACCAACCATCCCTCCCATGGCACTTCTCTACTTCTCTGTTGGGTTCAATAATTTGTTGGTCACACCAAACTCACATATAATATTCATGATTGTGGAGTTTGTTAGGGAAGTCATAGGTTAGAATTTAGGATCAGAAATTACTCAGGATACAGTTCCTTGATCAGGACAGCCTCTTCTCAGTCATGCCACAGGTATACTTCTCTCTGGCCCTGGCCTTTTGGGCCCAAAGCCCCTCTGCCATGTTTAGGCAAGTGTTGTAAAGCTCTTTTAAGTCTGCAAATAGGTGCCCAAAGAGGCACTCCATTCTACTAGCCTAAAGGCACTCATTTTCTCTCTCAGTGGGCTAGGAAGCCCACCATTCTGTCTTGTGCCAGTCTCAGCTGCCAGGGTCTATTGTTGTCATTTATTTGCTGCTGCTTCTCTCCATCTCTCACTGTGTCAGCAAAGTGTTACAGCTATCTGTCTCCTGGATTGAAGAAGTTCAGCACAGGAATCTTGTGTCCAAAGGATACACTCCACTCCTGGCTCTTCTTTCTTGATGGAAGTGAGATTCTCTCTCAGAATGGCAAAACTGAGCAATCCTCATGTCAGGGCTCCATACACCTTATTTGCACAGTCCCACTTCCACAAAGGTGCTATGTACCTTATTTATATGATTAGTAAGTTATCCAATTCCCTGGATGGGCCACAAGCACCTCACATTTGCATAGTCCCACCCAGTCCCAAAAGACCATGGGCAGAAGAGCCATATTAAGTAATTCACTACACTGCACACATAATGCATAGACAACTTGTATGATCATGCAGATTGAGTGATGGATGTCCATTCTCACTTCACTTTTTCTTCTTCGCAGATTTGGTATGGTAACAAATGTACTTATCATTTCCAGACCATTGTAGGAAATATTATAGAGTTAACTAGGAAGCTAGATTCCTGTTCTGTCCCTCCAGCCTGCTGGCCATTTTGAAGGTGATAAATGGCTGCCATACCCCATAGCATTCAGCAACTGAAAAGTTCAAGGACAAAGAGGGCTTATCTGTGCTGTTTCCTTCCTTCAGTAGCTTGTAAAAAAATCTGCTAAAAAGCAGAATGGGAAGAAGAGGAGAGAAGAGATGAGCTGTCTGGATACCACGGCCAGACATCCAGAAACTAAATCATAATTGCCTTTTCAGCTGGTGTCCTTGAATATCTTGAGCTGTTCATGAAATGCTTATAACCTCAAATGCCTGTTTATGTCATCAGTGTCCTTCAAATCATGGATCCCACTGGTAATTTGATAAATGATCTTCAATTTTACCTCAAGCAATTGCATTATGAGTCTATCAATGGTTTTGCTAATGCAATCACTTTGGGATTGTGTCCACAGTTCTATTTCTAATTAAAAATTTAGTTTTCAGACAATTGCTTAAAAATAAATAAATAAATAAAAACAACCAATGTTTTAGGGTAGGATATAACATAGCAAAGGCCGTTCACATAAATACCATTAGCTCCTAAAATTCTTACACCACCACGTAGGTTATCCTTAATTTTATAAATTAGAAACTGAAGCTCTGCAAAATTAAGTATCCTGTCCAATGTCACAGAACATGCAAATGGTCAAACCGGTATGACTTTAAGTCACATTCTTACACAGTCTTTTGGCTCCATCTCTGTAAAATGCATGTAGAATGTCTACCGAGAATTATTCCTTCTGTTAACCTCAGAGAAACTGTTCACTTCAGTAAGTCTCTTAGTTTATGCCTCCTACTTCCCAGCATCTTAAGGACTCATGCAGGCACCTCCTTACTGTTGGATATACGCAGACTTTGTATTCTAGTTTCTTTCTCCATGACACATAATATACTATTAAAGACTTTGTTCAATTTGGACTTTGAAAGCATTTTAATGGCTGTTCCAGCTTTAATTCATTAGTTACTCTTATTTATTAGCAATAATAACAATAACTGCTAACTGAAAAGTCTGTGATTCAAACTAACCAGTGGCTCTGAGGGAGGAGAGACCTGTCATTTTGATCCTGTAAAGGCTATATAGCCTGGGAAACTCTGTGGGGCAGTTCTACTCTGTCCTATAAGGCTGTGATGAATGAGAATCAACTCCACGGCACACAATAACAATTATCAGTTATTAAATGTCTCCAATAACATTATCTCATTTATCTTCACACCACCTTATTGGGTTGCTATTATCAGCCTCATTTTGCACAAAAGGAAACTGAGGCTCAGAGAGTCAAAGAGATAGCAAGTGATCTAGCTGGGACTTAGCTTGTCTGATAATAAAGTTTGTACTTTAACCAGTGGATTATGTTGAGTGTTGTTTTGGTAAGTGTTTAATGACTGGCTCTCTGAGAAAAACAAAGCCATAACCTGTGGTGTTTGCTGGTTTCTGTGGTGTAAATATTCCCACCGTAATCAATGTCAGACTACAGATGTCATTTTACTGAAGGCAGAGTTGGGAAAAGATGCACATAATTGCTCTCATTATCCAATAGAGCCAGCTCCTGCACACCACTGGTTATACTCCTCCTCACTCTCAGCTGGACCCTGTACTAAGCCCTGAGGATACAGAGATTAAACTCTGTTCCCACAGTAGAGGAGCTCATGGATTCAGTATGAAGAGTTACATGGCTTCAAACTCCTTCTGGTCTACTACACTGTTATAAAAACCTTGCACCTGATTTATCAACCAGCCCTATTAAGAAGCCATTCTCTCATGCCTTTGTGGAGATGGACAAGAGAGTTTTAAGAGTAAAATAAGAAATGGATAAGCCTTGTGATAATAACAATGAGGGAGGATAGAGAAAAACAGCAATCCTGTTTCTGGCATGGGTAGCTAGGTAGATGATGAGACTGTAGGGAAGTACAGGAAAGTTGAAGGTACACCTGATGAGAAAGTTCTTGGCATGATAGGTGGAGATCCATGCTAGACTGTTGAGGTGAATCTGGAGAGCTGAGGGCAGATTCAGGAGTCATCAGGTCTGGGGGGTCATATCTCCAATAACCAGCCACCCATAGTCCCTTCTTCAGGAGCCAATGACAATCCATTCACCAAGATTAATCTAAATCTCAATAGAACACTGAGTTCCAAAAAACTGGCAAAGGGGAAAAAGTTTTTGTTGGTGTAAATAAGGAGATGATAAACAGCAGCTGCCAGTAAGATAACAGCTTTACGGGGCAGTAAATAGAATCTCAGAGAAATTAAAAAGTAGGGAAGTATTTTGGAACACAACAGAACCTCTCAAGACAGGAGTAAATATAATAGACAGTAAAAAAAAAAAAAGAAAAGAAAAAAGAAAAGCAAGATCCCATTTTAGGAAGGTTTTTTTTTTCCCCCCTTAAACTAAATTGTTGTTGTTGTTGTTGTTGTTGTGAGGTGTCATTGAGTTCGTTCCAACTGACAGTGACCTTCTGTACAACAGAAAGAAGCATTGCTTGGTCCTGCACCATCCTCACAATGCTTGCTATGCTAAGCCCATCATTGTAGCCACTGTGTCAATCCACCTTGTTGAGGGTCTTCCTCTTCTTCTCTGACCCTCTACTTTATCAAGCATGATGTCCTTCTCCAGGGACCGGTCCCCTCTCACAACATGAGTGAAGTATGTCACACAAAGTTTGGCCATTCTCGTTTCCAAAGAGCATTCCAGCTGCACTTCTTCCAGGCAGATTTGTTCATTTTGGCAGTCCATGGTATTTTCAGTATACTTTGCCAATATTACAATTCAAAGACATCAACTCTTCTTCAGTCTTCCTTATTCTTTGTCCAGCTTTCACATGCATATGAAAAACAAAACAAACAAAGCTCACTGCCATCTAGTTGACTCCAACTCATAACAACCCTCGTTGGGTTTCCAAGGGTGTAAATCTTTATGGAAGTAGATTGCCCCATTTTCCTTCTAAGGAGCGGCTGGTGGGTTTGAACTGCTGACTTTCTGGCTAGCAGCCAAAAGCCTTATCCACTGTGTCTATGAGATGATTGAAAATACCATGGCTTGCATTAGATGGACCTTAGTCTTCAAAGTGACATCTTTACTTCTTAACATCTTAAAGAGGTCTCTTGCAGCGGATTTGCCCAGTGCAATACTACATCTGATTCCCTGACTGCTGCTTCCATGGGAGTTGACTGTAGATCCAAGTAAAATGAAATCCTTGAGAACTTCAAACTTTTCTCTATTTATCATGATGGTGCTTATTGGTCCAGTTGTGAGGATTTTTGTTTTCTTTAAGTTGAGGTGTAATCCATACTGCAGATTGTAGTCTTTGATCTTCATCAGCAAGTGCTTTGTGTTATCTTCACTTTCAGCAAGCAAGTTGTGTCATCCGTGTATTGCAGGTTGTTAATGATTCTTCCACCAATCCTGATGCTGTGTTCTTCTTCATAAACCCAGTTTCTCAGATTATTTGCTCAGCATATAGATTGAACAAGAATGGTAGAGGGATACAACCCTGACATACATTCTTCTTGATTTTAAATCATGCAGTATCCCCTTGCTCTGTTTGAATGACAACCTCTTGGTCCATGTACAGTTTCTTCATGAGCACAATTAAGTGTTCTGGAATTCCCATTCCAAAATAAATAATAATGAATTATTATACATTAAAAAAAAAAAAACCTCACTGCCATCAAATCAATTGCAACTCTAGTGACCTCTCCTTGGGTTTCCAAGGCAGTATACCTATGGAAGTAGATTGCCCAATCTTCCTTCCAAGGAGTGGCTGGTGGATTTGAGCCACCAGCCTTCTGGTTAGCAGTCAGATACCTTAGGCACTACACCACCAGAGCTCCCATAAATTATTATGAATAATAATAATAAATAAATTTATTTTTGATTCTTGTATACACGAGAAGATTTTGAAAATGACCAAAAAATGGAAAGAAGGAAAAAATTATAAAAGAGTTTCATACAAACACTATAGTTATTAACACTTTAGAATTTCTTCCTTTAGTCTATTTTTACTATGCTTGAGAGTTTTGGTTTTTTTTCCTGTATACTGGAGCTTTGTATTTTGTTTTTCCACCTAATGACATAACAAAAGTATTATTGCAAGGATGTATAGGGTAACACATTTAACAGAAAAACTAGCTGTAAAATGGATCATTTCATACAGAGAAACATATTAAATTATTAAATACACATTTGAAAACAATGGGAAAGAGAAGGATATCAAAAAGTGGTATTGGCAAATTCGTTGTTGTGCTGTTGTTATATGCCATTGAGTTGGACCTGACTCGCTATTAGCGACCCCTCCTTGGGTTTCTGAGGCAGTATCACTACAGAAGTAGATTGTCCAACTTTCTTTCCAAGGAGTGGCTTGTGGGTTTGAACCACCAGCCTTCTGGTTAGTAGTCAAGTGCCTTAGGCACTATGCTACCAGAGCTCCAGGCAAAGTGGTAAGCAGTTTGGAAAAAGGCATTCAGATCTAGGTCCTTTTCGGATGTCTTGCACTAAAACAAATGGCTGATGGACTGAAAAATTTATTTTTTTAAAAAAATCAAATACAAAAACTAGAGGAAAGGTAATTAAATATTTATTAAACTTCTGGAGGGAAAAGACTTTCTCCTTTCTAAGCTGAGACTGGAGAGAATGAATCAAATATAAACCAGAAAGGATGAATATCCTCTCTCCTTTGAGAACTCAGTCAAATCAATAAGATTTGAAAGAAAATCACTCAAACCCCTAATGATAAAATCAAAAAGAACATAAACAGACAAAAGAAAAATAGAACTAATCAACAAACTAAAAAAAAAGTGTGACTCCAGTAATAATCAAAGAAATGCAAACTAAAAACAATGTTAACGTATTTTTTACCCATTAAATCAGAAAGCTTTTAAACTCTTACTCAGTAAAGCAGTCAGGAGAGGCTAGTCATGCTGCAATAACAAACTACAAAAATTCAGTTACTGAAAATAAAGGTTGACAAACTTATTCTGTAAAGAACAAGTTAGTAAATCTTTTAGGCTTTGAGCCACACAATCTCTGTTGCAACTACTCAACCTTGTCATTGTAGCAAAAAAGTAATCATAGACAATTTGTAAATGATTGGGCATGGCTGTATTCTGATAAAGCTTTGTTTTGAAAAATGGGAGGTGGGCCAGAATTGGCTTGCAGGCCATGGTTTGTCAGCTCCTCGCTTAATAAGTTTTATTTCTCTCTCATGCTTTATGTCCATTCATTGCCAGTCAGTAGGGGTAGTCTGTCCGTTATAGACATTTAGGGATCCAGGCTGATGGATGCTCCAAATCTACTTCTACTTCATCAAAGGAATTCTAGAAAGTGGCACATAGGCAATTTAATGGTCCAGCCAAGAATTGACATATCTCTCTTCCACTCACAAATCATTGGCCAGAACTAGTCATGTGGTTTTCCTAAACTCAAGAGGGGGCAGGAAGTTCAGTATTTCTTCTACCCAAAACTGGATATTAGTAAGCAATGATAAAAATAATCACACTTGGTACATGTTATGGATTGAATTATGTTCCCAGAAAATATGTGAACTAAATCCTAACCTCTATGCCTGTGATTATAATCCCATTTGAGAATGGGTTGTCTTTGTTACATCAATGTTGCATGATTAGTGTAGGGTGTATCCTGAGTCAATGTCTTTTGAGCTATAAAAGAGATTAAACAAGTGAGCTGAGCAAAGATGGGGTAAGAGAGATGCCAAGCCACAGCCCAGAAGCACAAACACAAAAGAGACAATGACCTTGCTCCAGAGCTGACAGAGGGAAAGAGCCTTCCTCTAGAGTCAATGCTCTGAATTTGGACTTCCAGCCCCCTGAACTGTGAGAAAATAAATTTCTATTTGTTAAAGACATCCACTTGTGGTATTTCTGTTATAACAGCACTGGATAACTATGATAGTACTAATAAGGATGAGAAGAAACAGGTATTCTCATATTTTGCTGATTTTTAATGTCCATGTATGTGTGATATGGTTGCCAGATATAGCAAATTTGGGTGTAGCTAAACTTGAATTTTTTAGTATAAGTATATCCCATCTAGCCCTTCCTGTCAGCCTGTATTGAGTTCACTCATGTCAAACATTTTGTGAGCATGAGATGACAAGCTAGCATGCTGAGAGCAATAATAATAATTATTATTATTATCATCATCCAAACAAGTTGTTGCTGAGTAGATTCCAATTCATGGCAATATCATGTGTGACAGCTCTGGTAGCGTAGTGCCTAAAGGCACTTGACTGCTAACCAGAAGGCTGGCGGTTCAAACCCACCAGCCACTCCTCGGAAGGAAGATGGGGCAATCTGCTTCCATAGTGATACTGCCTCGGAAACCCAAGGAGGGGTCCTATGAGTCAGGTTCAACTCCATGACACATAACAACAACAACTATGAGTCAGGTCCAACTCCATGGCACATAACAACAACAAAGGATTTTCAGTGGCTGATTTCTTGTAAGTATACAGCTAGGCCTTTCTTTCAAGACATGTCTCAGGGATTCAAACCACCAATTTTTCAGTTAGCAGCCAAGTTTAGGAAGCTCTGGTGGCATAGTACCTATGGCATTTGACTGCTAACCAGAAGGCTAGCGGTTCAAACTCCTTGGAAGGAAGACTGGGCTATCTACATTCACAGAGATACCGCCTTGTAAACCCAAGGAGGGGTCACTATGAGTCATAATCAACTCAAGCAGTGAGTTTTTTTTTTTTTTTTTTTTTTACTTAACTATTTGCCCCACCCAGGACAACTAGCAAGAGATCAAAGTCTTTAAAATTATTTATACTGAATGTGCGGACTTTGTGCTTGGCATATATATCATGAATGAGATGAATTGTTTTCATTGTACAGGAGTCTTGGGCTAGAAGAGTTTAACTAATTAGTCCAACATCACAAATGTGCAAATGGTGGACTCTCGAGCTCCATGCTATTATTGTTCCTGTTGTTGTTATGTGCCATCGAGTCGGCCCCAACTCATAGCGACCCCTCCTTGGGTTGCCGAGGCAGTATCACTACAGAAGTAGATTGCCCAACCTTCTTTCCGAGGAGTGGCTGGTGGGTTTGAACCATCAGCCTTCTGGTTAGCAGTCAAGTGCCTCAGGCACTATGCTACCAGAGCTCCATGCTATACTACCCCTTATGTGCTATAAAAGGGAAAGTTAAAAAGGAACCCTGGTGGCTCAGTGGTTAAGCTTGTCTGCTAACTGAAAGGTCAGCAGTTCGAACCCACCAGCCACTCTGCAGGAGAAAAAAGTGGCAGTCTGCTTCTGTAAAGATTTACAGCCATGGAAACCATATGAAACACTTCTCCTCTGTACCACATGGTTGCTATGAGTTGGGATTGACTCAAGGGCAATGAGTTTGGTTTGCTTTTTGAGGGGAGGGGTGGTAAAAAGGGGATGAAGGTTTTTCCTCTTTCAGCTTCCCCATAAGTAGAATGAAGGAATTGGGACAGGAGATCTCTAAGGACCCCTGGATCTGAGAACCTCTGAGTCAGAAATGCTTTTGAGACAGGTAGGGAATTGGACTGGCTGAATCAAGCAGCCTCTGACTCAGTATTCTTGCTCCTGGATACAGAGAAGTGCTTACAATTAACAAGCCAGACCCTTAGGCAAGATAAGATACACTTCAAAAGCCCCACAAACTTGACCAGTTGTAAAATGCTGACAAACATCCTAAATTGGCCTTCAAAACCTCACCAGGTGCAGAGCATGCACAATAAAATTCAACTTGACCAACAAAGTGACCTTGTGCCAGAGGCAGTCAAGAACAGGAGTCCCTCGCCAGGACTCAAACCAGGGTCCAGAGACATCACACATGTGCAACATCCCAGAATAAGTCGTGTCAAGCATCCCAGCAGCCTTTGCAATGGGATCCATCTTTGTTCTGACAGCTTTTGCGGTGGAATCCATCTTGGTTGCTTCCTGAGCACACACCTGATTTTTAAATCCCATCTTTTTCTCAGAAATCCCTGCCCATGTTATGAATAAAAATCCTCTGTTCAGAGAGCGATTGGAGGCCAGCACAGGCAAAAGCCCCTCTCCGTCACTCCTTTGTGACCTCTTCCCTGTCTCTTAAATAAACTTTGGTTTGGGTGGACATTTTGCCTCTTATATTCAATTCTTTGTCAGCAGAAGGCAAGGAGCCCAGGAACCCCTATAACACTTTTAAATCAATCATTTCAACAAATGAGCACCCACAGCACTAGGGTCTAGTGATATGTATTTGAATATCTAACTATGATTCTAATGGACCTTGAAATTAGAGAACTGTTTTAGTTTATCTAATATCTTTACTAGTCTTGATTATCCTGAATGATTTAACTGTGCCCAAAGAATCCTTAACCCCAAAGAAAGTGCATGTCAGGTGGAGGAGGTTAGGAATTTCATCTCGGAGTCCTGAAGAATGAGCCCATGACTGTAAGAATGATACTGGTCTTACTTGAGTGTCAGACCTCATGCATCTGAAGCTGAGCTCAGCCTCTTGCTAACCATGAACCAAACAAAAGCAAACCTACTGCCGCTGAGTTGATTCCAATCCATAGTGGTCTATAGGACAGAGTAGAACAGAACTGCCCCATAAAGTTTCCAAGGTTGTAAATCTTCATGGAAGCAAACTGCCACATCTTTCTTCCATGGAGCAGCTGGTGGGTTCTAATTGCTAACCTTTTGGTTAACAGATGGGTGCTTTAACCACTGCACCACCAGGCTTCCTTTAACCATAAACCCTCGAAAGAATTTCTAAAATGTCTCAATTTTCTTACAGCAAAGTGGAGATGATAAGAGATAATAGACAATCCTGCTTAATGTTTTTATGAGGAGTAAATGACATATATAATACACTTAAAACATTAATTGTTGTTGTTGTTATGTGCCGTCAAGTCGGACCCGACTCATAGTGTTGGGTTGCCCTTCACTAGGGCTCCCCCAACCTAAAGGATAACGCCACCCGAAATCACTCACGAAAGATGTCTCTTGATGCAAAAGCAGGAGGCGTTTATTCAAGGTTCCAGCGCGCTGGGGCCCGACTCATATCCCACGCAGGGGCAGAGGAGTTGAGCCCCCAGCATCTAACACACACACTATTTAAAGGTACATTGGAAGAAGGTGGAGGGGAGGCGTGGGTGGAGGGAGTACAAGTGATTGGTCGGGGGAGGGGAGTGGGCAGGGGGAATTCAGGTGATAGGTTAATTTCAAACTTTGGTGTGAGTAAAACACAAATGATTTGCTATTTTAAACATAGTCTTTCTGGAGGGAAATGCAGGGTACAAGTAATTGGTTGGTTCAAACATTAACTCTTTGGAGGGAGTGCGGATGGCTGATGTCATTTTCTGAGAATTGTTTACGTCCAGTTTTTCTTTTCTAATTCTGAGAACTAGGTTCAGGGCTTAGTTATCTACAGTTCTGGGAATTGTTTACTAAAACTATATGTTTCCCAGTTCCTGGAACTGGGGCCCTTCTGCTGATCTTAATAATGGCCTCTTTTGCTATAGTAAAATATTACATTTTAATTTTACTTTTAATTTTTGCATCTTCTAATTTTGTATTTAAATTTTTAATTCCACAATAGCAACTCCTCCTTGGGTTTCCGAGGCAGTATCACTAAGGAAGAAAATTGCCCATCCTTCCTTCCGAGGAGGGACTGGTGGGTTTGAACCACCAGCCTTCTGGTTAGCAGTCAAATGTCTTAGGCACTACACTACCAGAACTCCCAAAACATTACTTAGTACATAAAAAATAAATAATTGCTTTCTTTTATTTCTCTTATCTTCCTACTGAGTCTAATTTCCCCGTTCACTTTTTAGCTTTTGATCTTAGAATGACCCAATGGATTTCAATGTTACATTGTCCTTGCTAAGGCTTTGGCATCTATTGCTGTCTTATTAAAATACTGACTCTGATTCTCACCCCAGCTCCATCCTTCCTGCTGAGAGGAAAGATACTACCAGTGCTTCCCTAGGATCATCCCAAACCTGTCATTGGCATTCATACTACCTTGGCCCTAACACCCTGTATTTACTTTCCTTCTCTGAGCTGCTAACAAAAGTCTGTCCATAAATAGCTTGATGCTGTAAATAAAGAAAAATTTCCATCCCCCTAAAAATTATTTTCATTTATTTGTTCCCTCTTTCAATAACCATTCATTAAGGGCCTCCCCTGAGTCAGGCACTGTTTCAAGGGGTGGAGATCCTAGCAGTGAGCACAACAGGTACACTTCCTGCTCTCAGAGAGTGAACAGTCCAGTGCAGGACACAGAACATAAACAAATCAACAGACATGATCATTTTCACGTCAGGTGGAGATGAGTACAGGCAGATAGAGTGACTGAAGTGCTATAGTATAGTATAGACTGTATATATACAGTCTCTATATAGCATAGTATGTTGTTTTTGTTATTTGCCATGGAGTCGGCCCCGACTCATAGCGACCCCTCCTTGGGTTTCTGAGGCAGTATCACTACGGAAGTAGGAATGCCTGCCCAACCTTCCTTCCAAGGAGTGGCTGGTGGGTTTGAACCACCAGCCTTCTGGTTAGCAGTCAAGTGCCTTAGGCACTATGCTACCAGAGCTTCCTATAGCATAGTATAGATATACTATATATATATATATATATATATATATATATAGTCTATATATAGTATAGTATATATAGTATAGTATAGACTGAAGTGCTATTGTGGTCAGAGTTGACTGAACTCCCTTGTATTCTCCAAAGTAGTGTATTGGAGTTTAAATTCTAAAGTACTGTTACGGTCTGCAGTGGGGGCCCTAACTCCATTTTTAGGCTTCGCATAAGTTTCAGATGCCTTTTGGGTTCTTTCTGACCACAAACCAGTATTGAGGTTACGCATAGACAAATTCCAGGACAAACTCTGGGAGGAGTAGTTTGCATTCAGGAATTTGAAAGTGCATTATACCCACACAAAGAACTAGGGAACTTGCCTAAGGGTGTCCTTTTCTAATTTAAATTAAGGTTGAGGTCTTGGTATTGTTTGATAGCCACCTTGTGGCTAAGACTCTGGCTGCATGGTCATGAGTCACAGCCTATCCCCACCACCACCTAGCCAGGTAATCAAGGCCCAGAACCAATTCTGTAACTCTTTTCCATCTTCAATTATGTAGGGATCCCAATCATGGTCTTTTCCCTGCTTCTGTAGTCCTCCCTGCAACAGTGACAAATCTACCACCAATTATGATTTTGTAATGATTCCGTTTTAAAAAAAAAAAAATCATATATAATTAGCCACATGGCCATGACTCAGCAGACTCTATTCAGCTTTCTCCTGCTGGTGGTTTCCCTCATCCAAGATGATTGTCTTTGTTTTGTCTTTGTTCTGTCCAAGGCTTAATAAAAGTGTCTATTGAACCTGTTTGAATCTGGGGTCTCTTTTCTCCTAATACAGTAGTAGAGCAAAGAATCAGTCTTTGGCTGCTACTTGGAAGCACACAGAAGACAGCTGCACGTACCACACATGGGAGAACAGAGAACGTTCTATGTTATTAGAAGGCTTTCAAGGAAGTCATTTAGAATTTCCAGTGGGTACACTTGGCCCAGAGAGGTTATAAAACTAGTAAGGATCAGGGCTTGCATTCCAGTAAAAATCTGTCTGCTGCTAAAGCCCTTGAAATTTCAATGTGGCCAGTCATCTCCTGGGGTTAGTAAAACTGAGCGCTATTTCCCTTACCCTAGCACCTGGATGGGAATAGATAGGTAGACTGAATTACCCCCAACTATTCCCCCCTACCCTGGTTAAGACAGATAATTAGATAAGACCTCATAGGGGAATAAATAAACTGGATTACCCCCAACTATTTTACCACCCGGGGCAGATGAGTATTCAGTTATTTAAAGAACTGAATGGAAAACATTTAAATTAACTCTGGCCAGGTCCAATAGAAATGTTTTAGAAACAACTTGTAAATGAACTACTCTGGCCCAAAGACATAAGAGAACAAAAGTTAATTGGCAGTTGAGATCTGGGTACTAACTACCCCTAACTCCTTGCACTGCTGCTTTGCAATAAATAATTTTCTCTCTTCTCAATCTCGGTGTGTTAACTGTTTTGGCCTGTTGGCCTGACCGCACACCGGGCAGGGACCCACGTTTGGTCCGATAACATTAGCATGTCTGTGACTCTATGCCCACATCATGAGAGAGGAGAGATCCTGAGTGATAAGGTCAGTGTCCTCATATTTTCTCTATAGATTCCTGGGAATAGCTGAGTAGCACCCTCTTGATTCCCTTAGGACTTTTTCAGAGTCCCCATGTAAACAGGTAAGTCTGGCTCTCTATTCCTCATTTGTTTCCTTTTCACATTCTTTTATCTTTACCCCACACACATAGAGAACTGACGAGGCAGAGCACACACACACAGAAGAAACTCAGTCTCTGAGAATCTCAAGTAAGAGGATGGTATCTGATGCCCTTCTGAGAGTTCTTCTCTTTCTCTGAGAGAAATTACCAGGTGTCACCTCCAGTCTTGGCCCACTGAACTCATCCTCCATATTCTTTGGGAGATTGGCTCCTTCCCTGAGAGAAACCCTGAGGAAGGGGCCTCCATTAAGAATCCCTGTACCTAAAGCCCAAGAAGCTCCTTAACAGCCTCCAAGGCTTCTCTCTGCCCCACACAAGGCCCATCCTCCCTCAAAGAGACAATCACCTTCGTGCTGAGTATAGCATCTTCATCTTCATCTTGAATTGAAAAAAGCAATAGATTTGTGAGGGAAGTCAGGTACAATGGGACACATAAAATGCCTAAGGGCTTACTGTCATGGGTTTGACAATGATTTCAGAACAAAGTATGAAAAGTCACACACCTAAAATAAATGAAAATGCATTTCATTCATAACCAAATTAGACGGCTTCAGGCTTTGTGAACAATCTTGGGCTGGTCTCTCTTTTCTTTCCCTCCTTCTCCTAATTTAACCATCTGGAATTCTTTTTAAAGTGCCATCCTATTCAGCATTTAGAAATGAAGGACTTGACTTTAAATGCAAAATCTACATTTCATTGTAAAGAGTACTCAACGTTCATGGCTTATTCTGCACAAATCACAAATATGTGTGCTTAGTGGATGGTAAAGGATAACTCCAGAAAATTCATTTCACACATGACTGGAGACATACAAATGGACGAGTGGACTGAAGAACATGAAAACTCCACCCCCTTGTCCAGTGACCTGGGAGTACCTGGGTGGCATAAATAGTTATGTTGTTGTTGTTATGTGCCCTGGAGTTAGAACTGACTCATAGCGACCCCTCCTTGGGTTTCTGAGGCAGTTTCACTATGGAAGTAGATTGCCCAACCTTCCTTCTGAGGAGTGGCTGGTGGGTTTGAACCACCAGCCTTATGGTTAGCAGCCAACTGCATTAGATACTACGCTACCAGAGTTCCTAAATAGTTATTACATTATACATGGCTATTAACTGAAAGCTTGGGTGTTCAAACCCACCTAGAGGTACCTGGGAAGAAGGGCCTGGTGACCTGCTTCCAGAAGGTCACAGCCATGAAAAAACCCTGTGGAGTGCAGCTCTACTCTGAAATACATGGGGTTGTCACAAGTCAGAATCAACCTGTCAACAACTGGTTTCTAATCCAGTGTCCTAAAGGTTAGTAAGGTATCTTTTATAAGTGTTTGGAATGTTTAGTATAATATATGTTTGTATATCATATTCAGGCACAGAATACAGTGTAGTGTGATGTAACCCTGGACTGAGACATGTTGTGGCCTTACAAAAACAGTTCAGAATCAGTCTTGGTTTCTTTGTCTCTAAAATTGGGCTAAAAATCAACCTCACAGTGTTCCTATGATGTTTAAAAGTTTCAATGAAAGAATATTACATTTCTTGGGCGATCCTAAAGCATTATATAAATGTTACTTTCCAAATAAAAATAATTCTGCGCAGAGTCCAAAAGGCATTGGGGGTCGGATGAAGAAGCTTGAGATTCTTGCTGTCATGGCTATCATTTGGTAAGAGCAAAGCCCTGTGTGCCCTAGTAAATACTTATAAGGTCAGGAGCTTCCATAGATTTTCTCACTTTGAAACAACATAAGTGAGACTGGAGTGTTATAAAGCTTACCCTGACAACATTGCAAGGGGTGGTGCAGGAAGAAACGGGAAGCAGAACAAGTTAGGAGATTGTTGTAATAGTCCAGGGAGGGGAAAGGTCAGCTAGGACTATACTAGGGCAGGGGCAACAGAAATGAAAGGAGAGAAGGTGCTCAAAAATATCTGAAAGGTGCAATTCATAGGAGTTGGCAAGGTGGGGTGGCGTGAGGGAGAAGGAGGAATCTAGGATGGCTCCTGTGGTTGGTGTTGTTGTGTGCCGTCGAGTTGGACTGAATTCATAGCAAACCCTCCTTGGGTTTCCAAGGCAGTATCACTATGGAAGTAGATTGCCCCATCTTCCTTCCAAGGAGTGGCTGGTGGGTTTGAACCACCAGCCTTCTGGTTAGCAGTCAAGTGCCTTAGGTACTATGCTAGGTATCTGGAAAACTGACTGGAAGGTGCTGTTCTTGATTAAGGTCATAAATCCAGGAGGAAAAGCAGGATTTTCAGGGATTAATAATATGTTTGGTCTTGAAAATATTATGTTTGAGGCACTTATAGGCTATCCAGGTAGAGATAGACATGCAACTTGTAACTGGGTCTGAGCTCCAGAGAGATGTCAAAACAAGAGAATCAGATCTGAGATCTGGTGGTGCAGTGGTTAAGGCTTTTGGCTGATAACCAAAAGGTCAGTAGTTTGAACCCACCAGTCACTCCATGGAAGAAAGATAAGGCAGTTCGCTTCCGTAAAGATTTACAGCCTTGGAAACCCAATAGGGGTTGCTATGAGTTGGGATCAACTTGATGGCCATAAGTATATATATATATATATATATATATATATATATATATATATATATGGGAGTTCTGGTAGCATAGTGCCTAAGGCACTTGACTACTAATCAGAAGGCTGGTGGTTCAAACCCACCAGCCACTCCTCAGAAGGAAGATGGGGCAATCTACTCTGTAGTGATACTGCCTCGGGAACCCAAGGAGGGGTCATTATGAGTCGGGTCTGACTCGACGGTACATAACAACAACAACAAATATATAGCTATTTGTTATGTATTGAATGTTTTCCCTAAAAAAAAAAAATATGTGTTGGAATCACAACCCCAAATGGATATAATCTCATTTGGGAATAAGGTTTTCTTTGTTGTATTAATTGGGCCTACTACTGTAGTGTGTGTTCTAAACTTAATCATTTCTGAGATATTAAGAAAGCAGATTAAACACAGAAGCAAGTACAAATAGGGGGAAGATAGAAGCCATGTGAATAGTACCAAACCAAAAACCTGCTGCTGTCAAGTAAATTCCATCCATAAGGATTATAATCTTAGAAATCCTATGGGACAATTCCACTCTGTCCTATAGGGTCTCTATGAATTAGAATTGACTTAAGGGCAGTGGGTTTGGGTTTTTGCTTTACAGAAGCAGATTGCCACATTTTTCTCCCATGGAGCTGCTCATGAGTTTGAACAGCCAACCTTTCAGTTAGCAGCCAAGCATTTAACCAGGGTGCCACCAAGATTCCTTGAAGATTGCTAAGGAACTGAGGAATGTGGGGCTACAGAACCTGAGACAAGGATGTTCTGTCAAAGCCAACAAAGAAAGAGCCTTCCCCTAAAGCCAGTGCTCTGAATTAGGACTTCTACGACCTGCAAAACTGTGAGAAAACAAATTTCTGTTCTTTAAAGCCACGCACTTTTGTTATTTTTGTTATAGTAGCATTAGCTAATTAAGACAATTTCTGATAGCTAAATCCATAAATCTAGATGAGATCACCTGGTGTGGTAGACATATTCTTTTTGTAATTTGGTGGGGATGTCAGTCATAAAACCTCTTCTCAACTCCTGGATCAGTTATGCCAATTTTAGCAACCCGATATCCTTGCACAGCAATTAGTCTAGGGATGAGCACTTAATTCAAAAAGACTAATGCACAATCTTCTCTGGGGTTGAAGTATGGACCTGTAAGAGTCTGTTTGCAGAATGAAGTTCTCACAGAGGGCAACAGAACAAGAAACAGAGAAAAGACAAAGTCTAGATAATACACGAAGCCAAATTCTGCAGATCTGATGCTAGATCCTCCCCTACACTTGCCACTTGTGACTGGATAAATATCCTTTCTTGTTGTTGATGATGATGCTACTGTGAATATTTTGCAAACCAAATAGTCCTGACCAACACAGAAATTGGTACCAAAAGTGAAGTGCTGAGAAGTCTGCTTAAAGGGCAGAACTAGCTAAATTCAGGTGAAGTGGAGAGCGAGGAAGTTTCCTACAATTTCTGACTGAGAAGTTGGTAATACATTTGCATGGGAGCACAGAAACTCACTTCATTTTTGTCTCTTTCATCTCACGATTCAGATTATGTTCCTAATAAGCCTGAAACTTTAAAGAACTTGTTTGAAAATATACATAAAGAAGGCCAGGGTGGGCCACGGACGTGGAACTCAGCTGGTACAGGCGCCATGTGCAATGAGGTCAGGGCTGTGAAACTGGTTATATAAAAGAGATTGAGGAAATAAGTGAATGTATTGTGCTTAATTGGGCTAGGTTCACTGTTAGAGAAGAGAAGCAAAATATGGAAAAGGAATAGACTAAAAAAATCTTGTGGTGATAGATCAAAATTTAAGATAACGATGTAAACTTCTGGCTTTAAATATGTAGATATAGATAAAGATGTATATGTATATATGTTTGACTATGTATGCAAATACATAAATATTTCCTAGGTCTTTTCATTTAGGCAGCCTAGAAGCTATGACATGCCAGAAGCACACCTATCTTCCAGATTTTGGCTTTTAAATATCATTCTTGACTAAAAGGAACAGAATTCCATTAAGAGAAGGCCAGGGCTGTCACAGAGAAAATATGAGATGAGCCTGGAGTATTTTGCTATACCAAAAAGTCAAGAAGTGCTTAAAGAATGATGGGTACCTGTCAAAAGAACATAGGATCCAGCTTAAGAGGTTTCCTACTGGCCAAATCTAGGAAGATTTGAGCATCAAAATAAAAAAATGTTAATAATAGATTATAATCCAGTGAATTAACTAAGAATCCACTAATCTATACCAATACAAGCAAATGAATGAATAAATAAAGGCAACATTTTACCTTAAAGGGAAAAGCCAACCAATGAAAGTAGAAGAAATGATGAAATTAGAAAAATCACCATCTGGCAAACACTACAGTAGTAATTGATTCAGGCAACAATTATCTATAGATACAAAAATTAATGAGGAAGAGGATGCTTCAAACTATTTTCAAAGAATATCCCCATAGTATACATTTTAATTACTAAGTATAAAGTACTATTAATAAACTTTGCAGTGAAGAAACTAGCAGATGCCATCTTAACCAAGTGATAATAGTTAACATCATACGTCATGGGGTAAAGTAATATTCTGGGCCTCTTGATATGATACATTAAGAAAAGCACAAGATCAAGTTATGTAATTCCTGCATGCACACACACATACACACAATCATGAGAAAACTCCAGATAAACCCAAATTGTGGGACATTCTACAAATTAGGCTATAATCCTGCATAATATTATGGTCAATGTGGTAGTTCAGTTTGTGTGTCAACTTGGCTGGGCCTGGTTGAGTGGCTGGGCACAGCTGGATGTAGTATTCCCCATGATGAGACTGGTAATCAACTCCATGGTGGAATCTACTGTGAGCAGCTGAGTAGCTGCCTTACAGAATGTGATCTGTTTCCTGTATATAAGGAGAAGTCTTGGGGAATGGTCTCTAGACTATGGCATGCTTGGACCCTGCATGTAGCCGTGTCATTTGTTGTTCAGCAGCCTGCCATACTCTGCCGACCTTGGGACTTACAATGGACTTAAATTAATGGCCTGCCATGTGGTTTGTTAACATTGGGACTGTGCCTTTTTCCTTGTCAACCCTGGGCTTGGCAGCCTCAGCAGCCAGCAGCTGTCTGAGTGAAGAAACTCCTCTAGCTCCAGTGTGCCAAGAGCAGGAGGCAGAGCTGGACCCCAAGGTAGAGGGGCTTTCACCCAGCCCCTAGAACCTGGCACTTTGAACTTGGACTTAAAGCCTCCAAACTATAAGAGAATAAACTCCTGTTTGTTAAAGCCATCCCGTTTGTGGTATATTCTTGTCAGAGAGGCACTAGGTAACTAGAACAGCCATTAAAGGCAAATCATTCAGGAAAAAAAAGTGTGTGTGTATGAGTGTGAAGGAGTCCCTGGGTGGTACAAGCAATTAATGTTTGTTAGCTGAAAAGGTGGAGGTTCAGGTCCACCCCGAGGCTGTTGGGAATAAAAGCCTGGCAATTTACTTCCAAAAAATCAGCCACTGAAAACCCTATGGAACACAGTTCTATTCTGAACTGGAGTCATCCAGACACGTGGAGTCATCATGAGTCAGAATCTCAAAAGTGGGAAGAGAGAGATTCAGAGAACAAGAGCATGATGGAATAAATGTGGCAAAATGTTAACAATTGGGAAATCTGGGTGAAGGGAGTGTATAGGTATTCTTTGCCTTATTCTTGCAACTTCTGGTTAAATTTTAAATTATTTACACAATAAATTTTTCTTTTTTTAGAAAAAAGCATAAATATCAAATTATTTAAAAATAAAAAGTTAATTTAACAAGAAGAAACACACACAAACACATTTCTCAGGATGTTGTAATATCCTGTCCACTTCTCCATATCTTTAAGAAAAGGACAAGCTTCAGTTCCCACTGCATTTTCTGAAAGTGAAAGGAGAATGGGACGTGGGTTTTCAGGAGAGTTCCTTTCTGTCTGTGTTCACTAATGCTATACCACTGGTCATCAGATAATCACTCATCTCATGACAGTGCAAAAGACAAATTCTCTGTCCCAAGATAAATGTAGCCCAAGCTTTATGGGAACAAAGCAGGATACAGGTAATCATTAAGACTGAGCCCCACATGGAGCCAGAAAAATAAGGCTCCTCTCAAACCCCTCCTGCTGATGGACACAGGTGGATGGTCCAACCATCGTGATGCTACCTGAGGCAAGGGCCACATCTCCTAAGTCTGTTGCTTCATGTTGCCACAAGCCCATGACTGAGGGAAACTATAAAGCAAAATATCGAATCCTTTTGTAAAGAAACAGAAATCAAGTAGATGAAGCTCAGATTCAAAGAGGGAAACTTAGAGATTTTCTTATATACTAAGAAGGATTCCCTACTCACCTGTCAGGTTGTTGTACTATGGTGGCTTGCATGCTGCTGTGAGGCTGGACGCTATGCCACCAGTCTTTCAAATATCAGCAGGGTTACCCATGGTGGTAATGTTTCGGTGGAGCTTCCAGACTAAGATTTGGAAGAAGAAAAGGGTCATCCACTTCTCAAAGAATTGTCCAGTGAAAACCTTATGAATAGCAATAAAACTTTGTCTACTATAGTACTGGAAAACTTTATGATTATAAACATCCATTAATAATTGGATATGAAATATACAAAGTATGAATCTAGGAAAATTGAAAGTTGTCAAAAATGAAATGGAATGCATAAAGTTCAATACCTTAGGCATTAGTGAGCTGAAATGGCCTGGTCTTGGCCATTTTAAATCAGACAACCATACGATCTACTATGCCAGGAACAACAAATTGAAGAGGAAAGATGTGGCAATCGTCATCACAAAGAATGTTTCAAGATCTATCCTGAAGTACAATGCTGTCAGTGATAGGATAATAGCCATACACCTACAAGGATTATAAACCAAGCACCAAAGCCAAAGATGAGGAAATTGAAGATTTTTACTAACTTTTACCCTCTGAAATTGACCAAACATGCAATCAAGATGTACTGATTCCTACTGGTGATTGGAATGCAAAAGTTGGAAACAAAGAAGAATCACCAGTAGTTGGAAAACATGGCTTTGGTGATAGAAATGATGCCGGAGATCACATGATAGAATTTTGCAAGACCAACAACGTATTCCATGGCAAATACCATTTTTCAACAAATACCATTTTCAACATAAATGGCAGCTATACACATGGACTTCACCAGATGAAATACACAGGAATCACATGAACTACATCTGTGGAAAGAGGCGATGAAGAAGCTCAAGATCTACAGCCAAAGGAAGGCCAAGGGTTGACTATGGAACAGACCATTAATTGTCCATATGCAAGTTCAAGTTGAAGCTGAAGACAATTAAAACAAGTCCAAGAGAGCAAAAGTATGACCTTGGTTATATCCCACCTGAATTTAGAGACCATCTAAAGAATAGATTTGAAGATTTGAACACCAGTGACCAAAAACCCAATGAATTGTGGGATGATCTCAACAACATAATCCAGGAAGAAAGCAAAAGATCATTAAAAAGACAGGAAAGGAAAAAAAGACCACAATGGATGTCAGAAGAGACTCTGAAATATGCTCTTGAACAGAGAGTAGCTAAAGCAAAAGGGAAAAATGACAAGATAAAAGAGCTGAACAGAAGATTTCAAAGACAAGGTCAAGAAGACAAAGTTTATTATTATAATTAAATGTTCAAATACCTGGAGCTAGAAAACCAAAAGGAAAGAACATGCTCAGCATTTCTCAAGCTGAAAGAACTGAAGAAAAAATTTAAGCCTCAAGTTGTAATACTGAAAGATTCTATGGGGAAAATATTGAATGATGCAGGAAGCATCAAGAGAAGATTGATGGAATATACATAGTCACTGTACCAAAAAGAATTGATCAATGTTCATCCATTTCAGGAGGTAGCATATGATCAAGAACCAATGGTATTGAAGGAAGAAGTCGAAGCTGCACTGAAAGAATTGACAAAAAAACAAGGCTCCAGGAATTGATGGAATATTCATTTAGATGTTTCAACAAACAGATGTGCTAGAGGCACTTACTCACCTATACCAAGAAATTTGGAAGACAGCTAACCTGGCCAGCTGACTGGAAGAGATCCATATTTCTACCCATTCCAAAGAAAGGTGATCCAACAGAATATGGAAATTATCGAACGATATCATTAATATCACATAACATGTAAAATTTTGTTGAAGATAATTCAAAAATGTTTGTAGCTGTATATTGACAGGGAACTTCCTGAAATGCAGCTGGATTCAGAAGAGGACATGAAATGAGGGCTATCATTGTTGATGTCAGATGGATCTTGGCTGAGAGCAAAGAATATCGGAAAGATGCTTGCTTGTGTTTTATTGACTATGCAAAAGTATTCAATTGTGTGGATCATAACAAATTATGGATAACAATGGGAATGGGAATTCCAGAACACTTAATTCTGCTCATGAGGAACCTGCACATAGACCAAGAGGCTGTCATTAGAACAGAACAAGGGGAACCTGTATGGTTTAAAATCAGGAAGAGAATGTGTCAGGGTTATATTCTTTCACCATACTTGTTCAATCTGTATGCTGAGCAAATAGTCTGAGAAGCTGGACTATATGAAGAAGAACATGGCATCAGAATTGGAGGAAGACTCATTAACAACCTGTGATATGCAGATGTCACAACCTTGCTTGCTGAGAGTGAGAATGACTTGAAACACTTACTAATGAAGATTGAAGAATACAGTCTGTAGTATGGATTACACCTCGACATAAAACAAAAATCCTCACAACTGGACCAATAAGTAGCACCATGATAAATGGAGGAAAGATTGAAGTCGTCAAAGATTTCATTATTTGGCTCCCCAATCAACACTCATGAAAGCAGCAGTCAAGAAATCAGAAGACATATTGCACTGGGCAAATCTGCTGTAAAAGACCTCTTTCAAGTGCTGAAGAGCAAAGATGTCTCTTTGAAGACCTAGGTGCACCTAACCCACGCCATGCTATTTTCAATAGCCTCAAATACATGTGAAAGCTGGGCAATGAATAAGGAAGACCAAAGAAGAGTTGGTCCTTTTGAGTTTTTGTGTTGGCAAAAAATACTAAGAGGACCATGGACTGCCAGAAAAACAAACAAATCTGTCCTGAAGGAAATGCAGCCACAATGCTCCTTGGAAGTGAGAATGGCCAGACTTCTTCTCACCTACTTGGTCATGTTGTCAGAAAGGACCATTCCTTGGAGAAGGATATCATGCTTGGTATAGTGGAGGGTCAAGAAAAAAGGGGAAGACTCTCAGTGAGATGGACTGACATAGTGGCTGCAATGATGGGCTCAGGTATAGAAAGGATTGTCAGGCTGGTACAGGACCAGGCAATGTTTCATTCTCTTGTGCATTGGGTTGCTATGAGTCAGGAGCCAACTTGACGGCACCCAAAAACAACACCACCAAGAAGGCTAGAGGTAGGTGTTTGCTGAAATTGATTCAGTAGATTTAAGATGTTAAGGATGAAGTCTCTAAAAGTTCCTTGGCCCTTTTCTCATGATCTCAAAATAACTGCTGCAACACCAGTCATCATATCTATATTCCAAGCAAGAAAGCAAAGGACAATTGGTTAATTGCATGTATTAGCTGAATTTGTTCCTCAAAGGACAAAACTACCCAAAAACCTATTGATATGCAAGTCGTTGCAACTCAGAGTGACCCTATAGGACAGCATAGAGCTGGCCCATAGGGTTTCCAAGGCTATAAATCTTAATGGAAGTGGACTGCCTTATCTTCTCCCATGGAGCAGCTGGTTGGGTCAAATCACCAACTTTCCGTTAGAAGCTCAGCATTTTAATCACCAGAGCTCCTTTGAGAACAAATCTATAAACAGCCAAATTGGGCAATTGATGAATCATTGCATGGTTACAGGAGGGAACTGTTGCTTTGTCTGTACAGCAGATCTAGTGACTACAGTGGGTTGTTTCTCCTTTTTTCCTTTTCCAAGGAGAGGTTTCATTGTAATTTACCCAATATAGTGGTGCACTGAGTTTGGCAAACTGCCAAGCTAGAGGGAAGAGTGTCTAGAAATCTGCCCTCACTTTTAGACACCAGCCACAAGTTTAGGGGTCTCTGAGGCCACTCTCACTTCAGACAAGTTGGCTATAATATCAAGGGTCCCTACAATCAGCCTCAAATTTGATAATTTTCTAGACAAACTCACAGAACTCAGAAAGTTAGTATACTCATGGTCATGCTTATTTTAGGAAAAGGATACAACTTAGAATCAGTCAAAAGTACAAACACATAGGAAGAAGTCTGGAAGGGTTCCAAATGCAAAGCTTCCATTGCCTTTAGGGATCTATTACCCTCTTGGAGTTGCATGGAGTATTGCCAACCCAGGAAGCTCAGCTGAGCCTTTGATGTCCAGAGTTTTTATAGGAGTTTAATCAAATACTGCTTGTGGTTGACATTTAGTCTCCAGCCCCTCCTAGAGGTTTGAGTTAATGGCTTTAGTTTGTAGTACCTCTTGAGGAACTGGAGTGCCTGACAGTAAGTACTATGAGGTAGGACATTCCAGGGGATTCCAGATCACCTCCCAATAGCCAAGTGCAAGGGCCAAACCTCTCTTTGGGTAAAGTTAATCCTACATTACACAAACAATATGTGTTGGCTGCAAGTAGCAATGCATAAAAGAGATTTAATCAATGAAAGCATTTAATTAACACACATAATAAGATGTGTGGAGGAAACAGGTTCAGGTTTGGCAAGCAGTTCAAGCATATCAAGAACCAAGCTCTTTCTACCTGCCTGCTCTGCCATTCTCAGTAGGTTAGTTTCTTGTCCTGAGGTGTATATAATAGATATTTCATCTTACAAGAGATGTGCTCACTCTACTGAAGGTTCTATGCTGGGAAGATGTGAATTCCAGGTTTTTGGAAGTCAATTCCTCCACCATAAGGAAAGAGAATTCTGCAGAATGAAGTCAGCACACAGAAGGAAGAACCGAGCCAAGACTCAGAAAGACAGACAACCATGGCAACATCATCTGCGCCCCTGGACCTAACTGGGCTGAAATTCATATCACAATGTCCCAGTTATTACGCACCCACAGATCTTTCCACCCGTTTTTTCTTTTTTTCTCCTCCTTTTAGGATTAAAAATTGAGTAAGGTTTATGTTGCATACAACTGAAAGTTTCTGACTTAAAAAAAAAAAGTTGTAGAGAAAAAGAATAACAGACAGAGCACTGGAAAACCCCAACATTTAAGGAGAAGTTTTTACAAAAATAATCAGTCTCTGTAACTGGGGTAAATATTCTTAGATATGAAGGTGATGAGTCAAGAGAAAATGGTGCCAAGGAAGCCAGAGCTGAAGAGAAAGTTTCAGGTTGGAGAGATTAGTCAACACATTGGAGTGGCCTTAGAAATGCCAAATACTGTATTTTTTCATATATAACATGCCCACATAAATAAAGTGCAAATGCATATAATGAGTATAGCACACACAGGAAATTAATGCATGAGGGAGTTACACAGTTTGCCAAAAAAGTACAATGCGTGCATTGTTTGTGTAAAAATGCAGTAGTATAATTGAAAGATGTCTATTGGATTAGATAATTAGAAAGTCTTTGATTCATTTTTCCAAACCTGATTCAGAAGAACCAAAAGGGAAGACTTTGATTGTAGTGGGCTGAAGAATGAAGGAAAGCCAAAGAAAAGAGACAGAAAGCAGAGACAGCATTTTAGTGACCCTAGAAGACTATCACTTAAATTCAATTCTATGAGTATAGTTTACACATGATAATAATAGTGAGGAAAAAGTTATGAAGTAGCTCCAACCTTTGGCTACATTAATTAAAAAAGAACAGCAGAAAGACCAGTCCAGGACACTGTCCCAACAGACATGGCCTTGTTCCATCAGATTTGCTTGGGAGACTCAGTCTGGCCTGCTTCCTGCCTCAGTCTCTCTCCTTCCTGTAGAGTGGCCTGTGGACCCCCATCCTTGGGCCACTAGACTGAGTCTAATTTGGGCAGGAAGAATGTAAGCAGCACTAGCCTCACACCCTGGCACTGAGGCAAATCCTTGGTTGATAAGTTGACTTTTGTGGCCTGTTTCTGATATGGAGCTGTCTTCTCATTCCCAAAGAACCAGTGACCCCCTCACATCTCAGCTTGGCAACAAGACCTCTGCTTTGCTCCTTATGCCCCCTCTCCTGCTGGTATTGGAGAACCCCTCCTATCATCGGTGCTCCCTAGCTTCCCTATGTCTAAGTCTCTGCCACCACAATGACTGAATTATTGAGTGCCCACCATGAGGCAGAATTTTCCAAAACTCTTTGTAGGTGGTATCTTATTTAATAGTCACAACTATCCAATAAGGGTTGGACCAGTGTAGAAATGGTGCTCAGAGAGGTTAACTCAATAGATCAAATCAAATAGCTAGTAATAAGCCCATTAAGACAGCACCCCCCCCCCCGGTCATCCAGTTTCATGTTCTTTCTATACCACATCAGCTCCCACTAATAGAATCACATACAAGCATATTACACTTGTGTATCTCAATGGCACCTGCTCCTTGTCCCTATTACTATTCTCCATCACCTATATGAACACTTGTATACCCTTTCATTCTTTGACAACTTTTATTTTTTGCCTGAATGACCTCATACCTGCTGCTACCTCTTTTTTTTTTT
>NW_006921900.1:928370-931825 GCF_000298275.1 Orycteropus afer afer | reverse complement strand
TGGTTTCCCTTTTCTTTGTTGAAGAGGGTCTGTGCAATCCTTCTGCCTAGTCCGCCATCTTGCCGGAACCCCCTGCTACCTCTTTTGAATACTGTATTTCCTTGCTTCTCAAAGTGTGGTCCACAGACCAGCAGCCCCAGGCATCACCTGGGAGCTGGTTATAAATGCAGAATTTTGGTCCTTCCCCAAACCCAGAGAGTCAGAATTTGTACTTTAACAAGATCCCTAGGTGATTTATTTGTGCATTAACACTGAGAAGTAATGCAGCCATTTTATCTGCTGATTAAGGTGCCCTGCTGTGACAGTAAGCCCTCTGCTGCCAACCAAAAGGTCAGCAGTTTAAGCACACCAGATATTCTGCAAGAGAAAAATGTGGCAGTCTGCTTCTGTAAAGACTGCAGCCTAGGAAGCCCTACAGGGCAGTTCTATTCTGCCCTATTAGGTCTCTAGGAATTGGAATTGACTTGACAGCAGTGGGTATCTGCTGAATGGGCTTCCTCCATGACTGGGGCTGTGACTGGTTCACCACCTTCCCTATCCTCCACCTAATGTGGGCAGGTTTCTTTTCAGGTTTGAGGCCTCCAATTAGCCCTGACCACATTGCAGTGGACTGACCCATACAAGGCAGGGTTCAGAAATATTATAGATTTCATCCTGGACTCCTGTAAATGGGATAACATAATTTAAGATCATTAGAAAGAATCTTTCTCCATAATCTGGGTTTTTATGCTACTTTTCTTGGATTCCTTAGTAGGAGTGTAAGTGTTTGCATCTGAAAGAGATTTTCATTTTTAGTCCTCTATAAATAAGTTGACATGATGGCTTTCATCTGACTCTGCCTGGTGCCTGCCCCTTCACTCATTCATCAGCTCCCCACAGCTGAAACAGCCTGAAGCCCTACTTCCATCTTCGCAGCTGCTAGGATCAGTTGCAAAGTGTGGAAACTCAATCCTCATCTGAGTTCTTGCAGTTATCACCATTCCTGTGTATCTGACCTGAATGTAGTGCTCAGACTTCACAGGTGACCCGGCTTAGTTCCTAAACCTCAATCTACTTGTCTTGGCTTGTAATTGTGGCTTGAGACTCATTCCTCATTTCAGTTGTGTTACCCACCCATGCCATAAACCCTTCCTGGAGCCCCACACTTTCCTTGAACAAGCTTCTCTTAGTACAGTGGCTGAATGGCTAGATGCTTAACTCTCAGCCTTTATCTTCCTGATAAACCTACTGATTCTTCTTGCCAGTTATTTGCCAGCATCATCCAGAATCGACCATAATCTTGGGTAACCTGAACTGATTTTCAGTCTCAGACAGACTAATGCTAGAAGGAAGAAACTCTTGTCAGGAGATATGGTAAGAGATTTCAACTGGATATGACTAGTTAACATTTTTTTTTTTTTAGATAAACAGTACAGGTTTTACATCACCATAGTTTTCACATGGATTCTTCACATTCTGTAAGCTATCATGCTTAATATCACTTTCTTTGCAAGGCTGCCTGGGTGTTCTTTCTGGAATAGTAGATTGTCTAGGATTCTGGTTAGGGATAGGCTGCCTGGAACCTGAATGGTGGCAGAACAAGAGAGCTGCCCAACTCACTTGTAAGGCATGGTATAAATTTAAGTCAGTAGAGTACCAGTAGGAGCTCTGGTAGTGTAGTGCTTAAGGTATTTGACTGCTAACCAGAAGACTGGCAGTTCAAACCCACCAGCCACTCCTCAGAAGGAAGGTTGGGCAATCTACTTCCATAGTGATACTACCTTGGAAACCCAAGAGGGGTCGCTATGAGTCAGATCCCACTCGATGGCAGTGAGTTTATTTATTTTTTGTTTTTTCGAGTATTTCATATCAAAGTAGCTCTGGAATAACAGCTAAAGGTGTCAAACGGAAAAAGGGACAGGCAAAGAAGTAAAATTCAGATCAAGAGTGAAGAATCTACCATTCAAATCATTCAGATAGTGTAAGAACAGGAAACAGAGTCTGGAGAGATTAAGGTAGGTACAGTTACTAAGAGAGTGGGAGGGAAACTTTTGTAGGGAGCCTATACACATGGTATTGGTGGGAGAAGAAATGAAAAGGTTAAACTGGTAAAGACCAAAAATAAAAAAATCAGGAACAGGGACACTAATTGATGCTACAGTACATAAATACTCAACTAACTAACTAGCCTCATTGGGAAGAAAATGGATAAAGCCTAACCTTCCAAGTTGACATACTAAACCAAAATCAGGAGCATAGCATCAGAGTACCCTTTGCAACATACCAATAAACACATGAAAAGATGCTCATCATCAGTCATTGTTGTTCTTAGATGATGTCAAGTTGGTTCTGAATTATATCAAACAACAAAATAGTACCCAGTCTTGCACCATCCCAAAATCATTGCTATGCTTGGGCTCACAGTTCCATTGAGGGTTTTCTTATTTTTCACTGACTCTCTACTTTACCAAAGGAACTCTGGTGGTGCAGGGAGTAAGGTATTTGGCTGCTAACCAGAAGGTTGGTGGTTCAAACCCACCAGCTGCTCAATGGGAGGAAGATGAGGCAATGTACTTCTGCAAAGATTTATAGCCTTGGAAACCCTATGGGGATTGCTATGAGTCGGAATTGACTTGATGGCAATGGGTTTGTTTTTTTGGTTTTTGTACTTTAACAAGCATGACGTCCTTCTCCAGGCACTAGTCCCTCCTGATAACCTGTCCAAAGTATGTGAGATGGAGTCACACCATCCTTGCTTCTAAGGTTCATTCTGACAGTACTTCTTCCAAGACAGATTTGTCATTCTTTTGCCCGTCCATGGTATATCCAATATTTTTTGCTAACACCATAATTCCAAGGCATTAATTTTTCTTCAGTCTTCCTCATTCATTGTCCAGCTTCCACATGCATATGAGGCAACTGAAAATACTATGGTTTGACTCAGGAGCACGTTAGTCTTCAAGGAGATCTCTTTGCTTTTTAACACATTAAAGAGGTCTTTTGCAGCAAATTTGCCCAATGCAAAATGTGATTTGATTTCTTAACTGCTACTTCCATGGCATAACAACAACAACAACTTCCATGGGCGTTCATTGTGGATCCAAGTAAAATGAATTCTTGACAACTCTAATCTTTTCTCCATTTATCATGTTTTTTATTGGTCCAACTGTGAGGATTTTTGTTTTCTTGATGTTGAGGTATAATCCATACTGAAAGCTGTAGTCTATGACCTTCATCAGTAAGTGCTTCAAGTCCTCTTCACTTTCAACAAGCAAGGTGGATTCATCTGCATTGCGGTGTAGTAAATTACTTAGTGTGGCTTTTCTACCCATAAGTCTTTGTAAACTCCAAGGTGGGATTTTGTATGAGCAACTGAGCAGCCCCTGATTGCTGAAGCTATCCACCTGGGTTATTTCTGTTGGGAGTGGCACAATACAATGTTCTGGGAGGTGCCCACTCTCTCTCTCACATGCTTA
>NW_006921900.1:897794-925770 GCF_000298275.1 Orycteropus afer afer | reverse complement strand
GTGGTGGGTGCCTTGGGAGGAATGGTTGGTGAAAGGGCTGGAGGGAGGCAGCATGTCTGGCCTTGCAGTAATAGGCCTTGGGTTACTGCTGGTAATCCTGCCTTCCCCTTGTAGGGTTAGAGGAGGTCAGAACATGTGGCCTCCTTGCCATTTTTGCATGCATATAGCCAAGTTGTTAATGAGTCTTCCTCCAATCCTGATCCACATTCTTCTTCATATAGTCCAGCTTCTTGGATTATTTGTTCAGCATACAGATTGAATAAGTATAGTGAAAACACACAACCTTGACACACATTTTCTTGATTTTAAACCACAATAGTATCTGTTAGAACAACTATCTCTTGATCTATGAACAGGCTCCACATATGTTCTGGAATTCCCATTCTTTGTAATATTATCCATAATTTTTTTAATGTCTTTGTACAGTCCATAAGTCATTAAAACAAAAAAACCAAACTCACAGCCATCAAGTTAGATCCAACTCATAGCGACCCCTCCTTGGGTTTCCGAGGCAGTGTCACTACGGAAGTAGATTGCCCCATTTTCCTTCTGAGGAGTGGCTGGTGGGTTTGAACTGCCAGCCTTCTGGTTAGTAGTCAAATCCCTTAGGCATTACACCAATTAGGAAAATGCATATTAAAACTAAAATGTGATACCACTATTCTCCCACTTGAAAGGTTAAAAAATGTTTTAATTTTTTAAAGAAAACTGACCATACCAAATATTGGTGAGGATATGGAGCAATAGGAACTTTCATAAACTGTTGGTGGATATGCAAAATGGTACAACCATTTTGAAAAACCTCCACTCCTAGATATTTACACAAAATAAATAAAAAGCATATGTCTACACAAAGTTTTATGCCCAAATATTCTTATCGGCTTTCTTTGTAATAGTCCAAACCAGAAATAACAAACTGTCCATAAACAGGTGAAAGGATGAAGAAATTATGGTATAGTCACACAATGAAATACTACTCACAGAGGATCCAAGGTGGCAGATTATGAAGATACACTATCCAGACCCTCAAGAAATGAAGTGAAATAGCTACAGATGACAATCTTGGAACCGAGAGCTTCAAAGGGAAGGATAAAGTAGTAGATCAAATACCAATGAGAGGAAGAGACTGAATGAAACAATGAACAAGGAGCAATAAACTGCCAACTGGCATAGTGCAGCCATTTTGAATGACTGTAAACATCATTCCGATTGGAACAGGAACCAGACAACCAGCTCTACTTGCCCCTGACTGTCCCAGCACCCACATTGGTGATTGGGCAACCAGAGGGATGTGACCTCCCACATTACCTTGCACAACCTCATAGTGACCAAAGGCATATCTCCTCCCCATCCTCTACGTCCTTGTTGGCCAAACTCCCCCCACTGCCAATACTGTGCCACATTGTTTTTCTTTCTTTCTGCTTATTTCTTCCCTCTTCCCCCACACTTTCTTTTCTTTCATTGCTTTCCTCTTCTTTTCTTAATTTTACCTTGCCCTTTTTCTCTGTTTTTTTTTTCATTCTGAAGAGCAGGTACCCTTCTGCCAGCTGCCCATGCAGTTAGCAGCACTTACTCCTACTCTTCCCTGGTTGGAGGTGGACCCTCCGGCAGAGTGAGTGCTGTGTTCTTGCATAGCCGTTATTGCTGGCTGGCACTTTTGCCAATACTGTACTGCTTGTTTTTTTTTTTTTTTCTTTCTTAGTTCTTCCATCTCCTTCCATGTGTTTTCCTCTTCTTTCTTTTTTTTTTTTTTTTTTTATTCCTTTTCACCCCCATGTTACTATTACTAATTTTTTTGATCCCACAGAGTAGGTTCCTTCCCTCCATCTGTAGTTAGCAGTGTCCTCTTCTGTGGATGTGGTACATGCTCCCTCTGAGTGAGCTCCACATTACTGCTACAATTGTGCAGGGGTAATTCTTGTGCCAGTTTATTTATTTTCTTTTTCTTCTTGTTTTCTTTTCATTTCTTCCCTCCCTCCCCACCTTCTTCTTTTTTTCTCTCTCTCTCTTTTTCTTATTCCTCTTCCCTCTGCCTTTCTTTTTAATTTTTTCTTCTGCTTTAAAGAAAAAAAAAAATTCTGGCTGACTCAGTACCTCATTGCCCTCCCTTTACATTCAGTTTCACCACTCCCAATCCTCCATGTTCAGTGATGTATGATCCTGTGGAATTAACGTCACTTTTCCACCACAGCCATATTTGGCAGCTAGCATTTGCAAAAGTACTGTGCCACATTTGTTTTGTTTTGCTTGTTTGTTGTTTTTGTTGTTATCTCTTTTTCTTCTTTATCTTTTTCTTTCCTCTTAGGTATCCACTCTTCCCCACTTTTCTTTTTCTTTTCCTTTTTTCCTCTCCCCCTTTTCTTTTCTTTATTTCTCTCTTCTCCCAGCAGTTGGGAGCCAGCAAACCTGCCCAGCCATATCCCCCACACATGCTACCCTACACAGTTGGCAAGTGCCACCACCTACTCCAGCACCACTGGGCCAATCACAGACAGCTGCCAACATCCACTCTGCCTATTCTCAGCTGCTGTACATGATTAGTGACAAGAGATTCATGCCAACACTTCTACCTACTACCAAATCTACCTGGAGAAAAATGGTGAGCACCTCAGTGCTGCCAAACTAGAGTAACACACCAGAGTAACACACCCACCTTGTTGCCCAAATACATTAACATAAACAAAATGAAACCTTAGGATGAAGCAAACCAACATACAATCAAGAAATTAATACAATAATACTACAATGACTCAGAGATAACAGACAACCTCAAATTACATGCAAAAAAAAAAAGTCAGGATGGCTCAAACAAGTAACCAAAATACAGGGCCAGAAAATCTTCCAGAGGAAGAATTGCTACTGGAACTTCCTGATAAGGAATTCAAAAGAATTATATTTAGGTACCTTCAACCGATTGAGAGAAAGATAGAGGAAGTCACGAACAAAATCAAGGAAAACAAGGATAAAACTCTAGAAGAATACAAGAAAAAATAATGCAGGAACAAATTGACAGAATCAATAGAATATTAGAAATCATAAAAAACAACAAATAGAGGTTCCAGCAAGATGGTGGAATAGGCAGATAAATTACACAGACCCTCTTCAATAAAGAAAGGAGCTCTGGTAGCGTAATGCCTAAGGCACTTGACTGTTAACCAGAAGGCTGGTGATTCAAACCCACCAGCCACTCCTCAGAAGATGGGGCAATCCAGTTCTGTAGTGATACTGCCTCAGAAACCCAAGGAGGGGTCGCTATGAGTTGGGTCCGACTCGATGGCACATAACAACAACAACAACAACAACTTCAATAAAGAAAATAGAAACCAATTGACACAAGTACAGAGGATAATCCTGGAGCCCTGAGCTTTGAAAGGAAGGCTATAGAAGTGGACTAAACTCCAACTAGTAGAAGAACCTGCATGAAAATACTGAATAAGGAGAAAAACAGGGCTATGGACTGTCAGTGATTCTGATGGCATGGCCAGTTTGGATATTTTCAAGTATCCAAGAATTAACCTAAACATTGGCCTGGCTCACCAGGGGCTGCAAGAAGGACTACAATGGTGTCTGACGACTCAAAAGAGAAACAGCAAAGAAAGCTGTGGAATTTTGCTTGTCTGGAGGGCACCAATCATTTTGAATGTTTACAAGCAGTTGGACTACTTAGCATATTTAAAGTGACAGTGTCCTCTCAAATTCCAGGGACCTAAAAATAGACTCCACTTGCTGAAGACAGCACAGACATACCAAAGGATGAGGACTGGAAAGGTGCAATATTCCCCTTATTACTCTTATACCACACATCCTCTTGGTGAGCAGAGGTGAAGCCATCCTTCACTACCACCCACCTTCTGGGCCAACAGGAATTCTATCCCAGTCTGTGTGCTCTGATGGGGCCTGGGTGCTCTGCCCTTCCCTCCCCAGATTTGTTTTTGGTTTCTTGTTTCTTTTTATTTTAAAATTCTTCTTTCTTTTTTTCTTTTTCTACTTATCCTTTCTTCTTCCCTTCCCAGGTTCTAGTCTTTGGCTTTTTCTCTCTTCCCTTTTCCTTGCTCCCATTTTTTATTTTCTTGTGGTTTTCTTGTTTTTCTTTTTGCATTTTTGTCACTTTTTTCCTTCATTACTCTCTTACTCTGCCTCTTTCCTCTTATCTCACCTCCCCAGATACTGTGTTTTTTTTCCTCTTTTTCTATTCATATTTCTTTAGTGTTTTAAAAGTATTTCATTAAATATTTCATATCATTTATTGCCTTCCCTCTTATTTTATTTTATTTTTTTCTTTCTTTTTTGGTGATTGTTCCTGTGTGTTTATGTGCTGTGTGTTTTTTTTGTCTACTTGCTTTTACTTTTTTTGGTGATGTTTTTATTGTTGCTTTTCTCTAACTGAGTGGGAGAAAGGAACCATGCCCATTCTACCCAACCATACCCATACTGCCTGCAGCCGCACCTACTGAGTGAGGACTAAAACTTGATTCTGCAACAACAGGCCATAGACAACAGCATAACTCACCTGTAACTGCTCTTCACAAACAGTTAACAGAGATCTGTGCAGCCACTCTCATACTCTATCACACCCACCAGGAGACAGGTGGTGAGTGCATATGTGCTGCCAACTAGTGAATAGAGCAACATAGTACCCTGCTTACTCACATACACCCAAACAAAACAAAGAAAATGAAATTCTTTGGTGAATCACTCTAACACACAATTAAATATAATTAATTATAAATATAAATACAATTAAATATTAATTGTATATAAATTAAATATAAATGCAAGGTCACAATGTCTCAGAGACAAAAGACCATCACAGTCCACACAAAGAGCAAGATAAAACAGTAGAAACAAGGGGACAGGATACAGACCCAGAACACATCTTGAGGAAGAAGCAGCATTGGAATGCCTTGATATGCAATACAAAAGAATTATATTTAGGTACCATCAATGGATTGAGAGACAGATCAAGGAAAACACTGACAAAACTAAGGAAAACACAGACAAATCCCTACAATGTCAGAAGAAAATATAAGAACAAAATGAAAAAAATAGAAATGATACAAAATCCAGATTAATACTAAATTTTCAGAAATTGATAACACATTGAAATGGCAAAGAAATAGAATGGAATCAATGGAAGACAGAATTAGTTGAATTGAAGACAAATATCTGAATACTTTGGAAAGGGATCAATCATAAAAAAGATAAAAACAAAATGAAGAAAGCCTAAGATTCATGTGGGATACCATCAAAAGGAATAACCTAGGTGTAATCGGAATTCCAGAACAGGAAGAGCCCAGCAAAACCACAGAGAAACTAGCAGAATGTTTGCTGGAAGAGAACTTCCCTGATATGATGAAAAACAAGAATATATCCATTCATGAAGTCTAATGAGCCCCAAACAGGATAGACCCCAAAAGAAAAACACCAAGACATATCATAATCAAACTCACCAAAACCAAAGACAAAGAAAGAATCCTAAAAGCAGCACAGGAAAAATGAAACGTTATCTACAAGGGGAAACAAATAAGACTAAGCTCAGATTTCTCAGCAGAAACCATTCAGGTGAGAAGGCAATGCGGTGGTATACATAAAACTCTGAAACAGAAAAATTTCCAAACAAGAATTATATACCCAGCAAAATTGCCCCTCAAATATATTGGTGAAATTATGAGATTTCCAGATAAGCAGAAATTAAGGGAATTTGTTAAAACCAGACAAGTCTTACAAGAGATGTTAAAGGGAGCCCTTTGGACAGAGAAACAACAGCAGCAAACAACAACCAACCACTAACACACATAATGACATAACCCACAAACCAACCCAGTTATGGAATTATCCAAAGTAAAATAAATTTACAAGATTGTAAACAGAGAACCAAATACATCAATTGGCAAATGAGGACAACTACAAACCAAAAAAATACTGTAGCTACAGAACTTCTAAATGGTAAGGAAGTCAAGAGACTTACAAAATAGAATGGACTGTCCTAAACATGGGGAGAGAATTATAAATCACAGAGTAACCTCAAAGAAAAATGATACATCTTCACATCACAATAAAAAAGAGGACAACCACAAATATTTAGCAAATACTAAAACAATAGCAATGAAAGAAGTGATAACACTATTCATAAACAAAATTAGCTCAGCATGGAAAATTGTACAGAACGAAGGGATCAGCAACACAATGAAAAAACAAATAATGAAATGACAGCAACAAATTCATACTTGTCAATAATTACACTGAATGTCAACAGATTAAATACACCACTCAAGAGACGGAGAGTTGCAGACTGCATAAGAAAACATAACTCATCAATATGTTGTCTACAAGAGACACACCTTATAGACAAACACAAAAGTAGACTAAAAATCAAAGTTTGGAAAAAGATATATCAAGCAAATGACAATCAAAAAAGAGCAGGAGTGGCAAGACTGATTTCTGATAAAATTGACTTTAAGACAAAAACCACCATAAGACACAAGAAAAGACATTATGTGATAATTAAAGGATCAATTGAACAAGAAGACAGAACCATAATAAATATCTATGGACCTAATGAAAGAGCCTCAAAATACATAAATGAGATTTTGACAGAATTGGAAAGACACATAGATGACTCCACAGTCATAGCAGTAGACTTTAATACACCACTTTTCTACTTCCATACAAATTTACTGCCTCAGAAACCCAATGGGAGTCATTATGAGTCAGAATTGACTCAATGGCAGTGGGTTTGGTTATTTGGTTATTTTAATGAAAGATAGAACTACTGGAAAGAAACTCAACAAAGACACAGAAGAACTAAACAATACAACCCACCAACTTGATCTTACAGACATCTACAGAGCACTTCACCCAACTACAGCACATTATACATTCTTTTCCAGTGCACATGGAACATTCTCCATGATAGACCATATGTTAGGCCATAAAGCCAGCCTTAATTAATTTAAAAACATTGAAATACTGCAAAGAATCTTTTCAAATCACAATGGTATAAAATTAGAAATCAACAATAGGAAGATCAACAGAAAAAAAGTAAACACATGTAAACTAAATAACAGTCTCCTTAAAAACAACTGGGTAATAGAAGAAATAAAAAATGAAATTAAAAGATTCTTTGAATCAAATGAGAATGAAAACACAACATATCAAAATCTTTGGGACACAGCAAAAGTAGTGATCAGAGGCCAACTATAGTAATAAATGCATACAAGAACAACAAAAAAAAAAAAGAAGAAAGAGCAAACACCTTAACCCAACATCTTCAACAATTAGAAAAAGAGCAGCAAAAAATATTCCTACAGTCAATAGACTAGCCAATGTTGTTGTTGTTATGTGCCATCGAGTCAGCCCCGACTCACAGCATCCCCTCCTTGAGTTGCCAAGGCTGTATAACCACGGAAGTAGATTGCCCAACCTTCCTTCCAAGGAGTGGCTGGTGGGTTTGAACCGCCAGCCTTCTGGTTAGCAGTCAAGTGCCTTAGGCACTATGCTACCAGAGCTCCTGAGAATAGACTCCAAAACATATCAAGAAAATAATTTATTATGACCAAGTGGGGTTCATATCAGGTATGCAAGGATGGTTCAACATTAGAAAAACTATCAATATCATCCATCACATAAATAAAACAAAGGAAAAGAACCACATGACCATATCAATCGATGCAGAAAAGGGATTTGATAAAATCCAACACCCATTTCTGATTAAAAAAAAAAAAAAACTCTCTGCAAATAAGAATAGAAGGGAAATTCCTCAACAGAATAAAGGGCATACATGCAAAACCAACAGAAGAAAAGAGATAATAAAGATTCAAGCAGAAGTAAATGAAACAGAAAAGAGAAAGGCAATATTAAAAATCAACAAGACTAGAAGTTGGTTTTTTTAAAGGATTAATAAAATTTACAAACCATGGGCAAATTTAACAAAAGAAAAGAGGGAAAGAATACAAATAACATGAATAGGAAATGAATTGGGTGACATCACAACAGAACTGAAAATAAAAAAGATAGTATCAGGATACTATGAAGAAATGTACTCCAACAAAATGGAAATTCTAGAAGAAATGGACAGATTTCTAGACACATACTATTTACCTAAACTAACACAGACTGAGGTGGAAAAGTTGAACAGACCCATAACAAAAGAACAAATTGAAAAGGTAATAATAATTTTTTTAAAAAAGTACCAACAAAAAAAAGCCCTGGCCCAGATGGTTTCACTGGAGAATTCTACCAAATGTTCAGAGAAGAACTGACACCAATCTTACCCAAACTAGTCCAGAACATAGAAAAGGATGGAATCCTCCTTAACTCGTTTTATGAAGCAAGCATAACCTCGATACCAAAACGAGGCAAAGACATCATTAAAAAGGAAAACTACAGACCTCATGATATTCCTCATGAATACAGATGCAAAAATCTTCAAGAAAATCCCAGCCAATAGAGTCCAATAACATATCAAGAAAATAATTCATTATGACCAAGTGGGGTTCATATCAGGTATGCAGGGATGGTTCAACATTAGAAAAACTATCAATGCCATCCACCACATAAATAAAACAAAGGAGAAGAACCACATGATCGTATCAACTGATGCAGAAAAGGCATTTGATAAAATCTAACACGCGTTCTTGATTTAAAAAAAAAAAATACTCTCTGCAAATAGGAATTCTATTATTAGTAATTAATTCTATTATCATCATGTTGAGTGATATTCCTCAACATAATAAAGGGCATACATGCAAAACCAACAGCCAACATTATTCTCAACGGAGAGAAACTGAAACCATTCCCCTTGAGAACAGGATCCAGACAAGGATGCCCTTTGTCACCACTACTATTCAACATTTTATTGGAAGTGCTAGCCAGCACAATAAGGCAAGAAAGGGAAATAAAAGGCATCCAAATTGGTAAGGAAGAAGTCACACTGTCCCTATTTGCTGTTGATGTGATCCTATACATAGAAAACCCAAGAGACTCAGCAAGAAAACTATTGGAACTAATTGAGACATTTAGCACAGTGGCAGGATACAAGATCAACATATAAAAACCAGCTGGATTCCTCTACACCAGCAAAGAGATCACTGAAAAAGAAATAAGGAAATTAATACCATTTACAATAGTTACCAAAAAAATAAAATAAAATAATGCTTGAGAATAAATTTCACCAGGGAGACAAAAGACCTGTACAAAGACTACTATAAAAGACTACTTCAAGAAATCATAAGAGGTCTACTTAAATGGAAGAGCATACCATACTCATGGATGGGAAGATTGAACATTGAGAAAATGTCAATGCTACCCAAAGCAATCTATATATTCAATGCAATCCCAATCCAGATCCCATCAACATTTTTTAAGGATATGGAAAAACAATCACTAATTTTATTTGGAAAGAGACCTGGGATAAGCAAAGCACTATTGAAGAAGAACAACAAAGTAGGAGGTCTCACACTCCTGGATCTCAAAACCTACTACACAGCCACAGTAGTCAAAACAGCCTGGTATTGATACAATGACAGACACGCAGACCAATGGAATAGAACTGGTCTATGGTAGATGGTAGATCCATCAACCTATGATAGCTGATCTTTGACAAAGGGCTGAAATCCATTAAATGAGGAAGAGATTGCCTTTAACAAATGGTGCTGGCAAAACTGGATATCCATTTGCAGAAAAATGAAACAAGATCTATTCCTTACACTATATACAAAAACTAACTCCAGATAGATCGAAGACTTAAATGTGAAACCAAAACTATAAAATTTCTCAAAGAAAAAACTGAGGCAAATTCAGGGGCCCTTATATATGGCAGAGAGAGAGAGAGAGCATAGGCGCTCTGGTGGCATAGTGCCTAAAGCATTTTGACTGCTAACCAGAAGGCTGGTGGTTCAAACCCACCAGCTATTCCTTGAAAGGAAGACTGGGCAATCTACTTCTGTAGAGATACAGCCTCAGAAATCCAAGGAGGGGTCTCTATGAGTCAGAATTGAGTTGATGGCAGTGAAGGTTTGTTTTTGTTTTTGTTTTATATATAGCATAAATAGACTAACAAGCATAACCCAAAATGCACAAACAGCAGAAGATAAAATAGATGAATGAGACTTTCTAAAAATTAATTTTTTATGTGTTTCAAAAGACTTCTCCAAAAGAGTAAAAAAGAGAACCTACAGATTGAGAAAAAATATTTGGCAACAACATATCTGACAAGGGACTTATCTCTAAAATTTATAGAAAACTCCAACACCTCAACAACAAAAAGACAAACAATCCAATATAAAAATGGGCAGAAGACATGAATAGACACTTCCCCAAAGAGGGTATTCAGGCAGCCAACAAACACATGAAGAAATATTCATGATCACTAGCCATTAGAGAGATACAAATTAAAACAACAATGACATACCATCTTGCCACAATACTAGTAGCAAAGTTCAACAAGACAGAAAATAAATGCTGGTGAGGATGTGGAGGGATTGGGACTCATACATTGTTGGTGAGACTGTCAAATGATACAACCACTGTAGAAAGCAGTATGGCAATTCCTTAAAAAGTTGGAATTAGAAATACCATTTGACCCAGCAATCCCATTATGAAGTATATATCCTAAAGAAGTGTGGGCCAGGACAAGAACAGATACATGCAAACCCATGCTCATCACAGCACTATGTACAATAGCAGAAAGATGGAAACAACCCAGGCACCCATCAACAGAACAACAGATAAACAAACTGTGGTACATACACACAATGGGATACTATGCAATCCTAAAGAATAACACAGAATCTTCAAAATATCACTTAACATGGATGGACTTGGAGGACATTATGCTGAGTGAAATAAGTCAATCCCAGAAGGACAAATACTGAATTAGTCTGCTATTGTGAAAAGTTAAGGAAAGGTGTATATACGGAAGCAAACTTTCTTTGTTGGTTACCAGAGGTTGGAGGGGAGGGGAGGGAACACTGCTATATGGGCAGAGACAAATATTGATTTGGGTGAAGGGAAGGGTAATGCATCAAATGTGAGTGGTCAACACAGTGGCACTGAGGAAGAGGAAGACATATAAATGTACATGGGAGATACATACAACAAAGATGAACACTTTTGTACACACAGTACTGTGTTGTCAGTGATGCAAACATTGATCTTCAGGTGGACAGATGGGTGGACAGGCTGAATGAACAGGTATGTCTATGCAGGGGGGAGTGTGACCATGACCACAGGGTTGCAGATGATGTTTCTACAAGTGTATTTGCATGTTCTATAAGAATGTCCAGGTATAAAGTAGAGCTGACAAGAGACAAGGTTGTGGTGACTTCTTGGCCACAGCCAGCTACCCAGAGGGAGTAAGCAGTTGGACCTGTGGGCTCAAGATCATGGTCCCAGGGCACATAGAGCTCAATTGGCCTAACATACTACACAAAAACATTGTTCCACATCATACTTTGGTGAATAGTTACTGGGATCTTAAAAGCTTGCAACCGGCCATATAGATGCAATGATGGGTCTCTCCTCATCCAGAGCAGAGAGGAATGAAGAAAACCAAAGATGCGTGGAAACAATTAGTCCAAGTGACTGGTAGACCATGTGATCTTCAGCCTATATGACCATGAGACCACAAGAACTAGATGGTGCCCAGCTACCACTGTCAACCATTTGAAGGGGGATCTCTGTAGGAGATCCTGGGTAGAGTGGGAGAACAATGTGGAACCGAGGTCAAAATTATTTAAAAAAAAATAGTCCAGACTTGCTGATCTGATAGAGGCTGGTGAAACCCCTGAGACTATGGCCACTAGCTGCCCTTCAGGTCTGGAATTGAACTCACTCCTGTGGCTGGAAGCCAAATAAAAGACAGGAATATGGGCTGAACATTTACATCAGGTAGATACACCCTTTGGAGAGGTAAGTCATGGGAGAAGAGAAAGACAATGTATGCACAGGTATATCACTCAGGGGACAGGAGTGCATGGGAGGGAAGGACACAAGGAAGAGGTAACTATGAGGAGGAAGTGTAAAGAGAGCTGTTAAATTGTGGGAAATTGTAGTCAATGTTGTGAGATAAAATGTGTATGAATTGCTATATGGAAAATGAAATTGCTCTGTAAACTTTCACCCAAATCACAATAAAAATTAAAAAATACATAGAAATCAAGAAGATTAATACTAAAATTTCAGAAATAGATAATGCATTGGAAGGACAAAGGAGTAAAATTGAATCAATGGAAGACAGAATTACCAAGATTGAAAACAATTTCCTAATAGTACTCTATTAGAAAATTAGAAAAAAAAAAAAAAAATTAGAAAAAAGAATTAAAAGACGACAAAGAAGAAGAAGACTAAGAAATACATGGGACACCATCAAGAGGAATAACTTACATGTGATAAGACTACCAGAACAGGAAGACACACACACACACACAGACAAAGCACTGAGAAAATCGTCAAAGATTTGTTGGAATAAAACTTCCCTAATATTGTGAAAGATGAAAACATATGCATTCAAAAAGCTCAATGAACCCCAAAATACACCACTAAAGAAAGTCACCAAGATATAATCAAATTTGCAAAACCAAAGATAAAGGAGTAATCCTGAAAGCAGCTTAGGGAAAACGAAAAGTCACCTATAAAGGAGAATCAATAAGGCTAAGCTCTGATTCCTCAGCAGAACCCATGCAGGCAATAAGGCATTGGATGACATATATAAAACTCTGAAAGAAAAAAGTTGCTAGCCAATAATTACACATCCAGCAAAACTGTCCTTCAAATATCATGGCAAAATTAGAACATTCCAACCAGCCATAGGAGATCAAAAGGGCAGCAAAAGCTAAGGAAATAGGAAGGGATAGGAAAGAATGATGCAAGGAAATGTAAACACAGGGAAGAAATGGGAAGAGTGCTGTTACATTGTGGGGATTGCAATGAATGTCACAAAACAAAATGTGTTTAAACTTTCTATAAAATAAATTGCCTAACCCACCTCCAACTCTGTATGCATATAGTCCATAAAAGAGCTAGAAGAGCCAAAAAGACACCTTTGCCAGTCTCCCCCCAATTCAGAGGCTTTGACTGGCTATCGTTACATGGTTAATTCATGGCAAAATTAAAACTCTCTTTATTCCTAACTCCATGCTCTTTTCACAATACCATAGACATTAAATAAATGTCATCTCACCTGTCTGCTGTACTTGATTGATCATTGTTGCCTGAAAGACAATGTTGGGAAGATTTTGAGGTTGTACCTAAGCTGGGTGTAAAATAACCTTGTAACTGATTGGTGATGTCTTCCATAAGCACAAGAAGGAAGAGTTGGTTACATAGTGCAGAGATCTGAGTTTGAGCTATGTCTGGACTGTTATATTAACTTCCTTACACTGGACCTGGACTCCGTCCCATTTTAAGCTAAATCACTAATTAGACTTCACAGTGTCTCTATCTCTAAGCCACATGATTCCTTTGGGAAGTATACAGGGTATAATTCTTAAATAATAGAGTCAAGAAAAACATATGTTCAATTAAAATAGAAAGTTTATAAGGAAAAAAAATTGTCTGAAAATGTAGGAAGTATTCTTCTGGAGACATGTAAGTCACGCCACATTAAGAAAGCTTTCCCTCGTTCATTTGTGAGCAGTAACTCTCTGCAAAAATAGAATAGGAAGGGGAAGAGATTAACCCCACGTCAATCTCAAATCTGGGTAGGATGTAGGGGGAGAGCAAGGGACTGGTTGTGTCAAAGACAGACTTTTATTAATTTTAATGTTTAGAAACAACACAGCCATTAAAAATTAAAATTAAGACTTGACTATTACACAATAAATACAGAATATCCTCATAATATGCTAATATAAATAATGGCTGCCCTGTGATTAAATTTGTGTGAGTGTGGGCAAAAGCTTGAAGAAAGCATGTATAAATAGAAACAGCTTGATTTGTTGCCCTGGTGGGAACATGGGTTAATTTTTTTTTTTTTTTTCAGTTTGGTTTCCATTAATGTTGTTCGTACAACAAATAATTTGTAAAAAGCCATTAAGGTGCCTCAGTGACAATTGGAAAAACAATTATAAATTCTGCATCTCTGAAATGAGACCGAATCAATGGTGTAGAGCCACAGCATGGAGAAACACAGCCTCTGCACTCTCATTTTTTATTATTTGCCTGAATAAAAGGAAGACCTGAATTAAAGAGAAAAGGCATTTTTATCCGAGTGTCATTTATCTGTTTTATTCTAAGAGCATGGCCTATTTATAAGGGATTACTCAAATGGTTTCTGAGTTTCATCCCACATTTTCACTGCCATGAGGCTTTGTTGGAAAAACTCACCTAATGCCACAGTGCCCAAAATTTCACTATTAGTCACTGTCTTGGGGCAAGCCAAGGGGCTCTGGTCATGCTTTGGGTAAGTGTTTGGCTGCTAGCCAAAAGATTGGCAGTTTGAACCCACCAGCTATTCCACAGAAGGATGTGGCAGTCTGTTTCCATAAAAATTACAGCCTTAGAAATCCTATGGGACAGTTCTACTCTCCTCTATAGGGTAGCTAGGGTAGACTCAATGGTAAGGGTTTTTGGGCAAACCATGCCTGTCTATAAATAAAGTCCTTTTGCATATGGAATCACATAATATTAACCCCTCGTTTATCATCAGCACCCTATCAAAGCTGGATCAATTGTTGGTTCCTAGGCAAAGCCCTAAGTGTCTTGGGGTAAGGGGGCCAGGACTCAGACCAAGTAAGTGGGCTTTTGGTTAGCTCCACCCACCTATCCCCATTTTGTAGCAACTTGAGAGTGCATCCCCACTGATTATTTTTTTTACCAATGAATCAAAACCCCAGGAAGACCTCAATCAACATAAGATTTTCCTATGTCCTCAGGATTGATCCAATTGATACAAATGAGACTCAAGAAAGGGTTGCTGGAGTTTCTTTCTTTGAATAGTGTTGCCTCCATATGTGAGGTTCAGCACTTCAGCATCTGTTGCTAGTCTGAGAAAGGCAGAGCCAAGAGGATCTCTGGAAGACAGAGACTGCATCACAAGATCGAGACCAACTTACCTCTGGGTTTCGGGTCATGTGGTCCCGTTGTGTATACCAGGTTGAATTCCATCTTCTGTTGCATTCTAATTAATACTAGAGTGCAGTTCTGACTTCCCTACTGAGCAAGACACAGGAACCGAGCTAACACAGAATGTTGAGGCAAGCATCTCCCTCTTCATCCCCACTAATCTTTACTATCATCTCCTGCACATTCCCACACGCTCACCTGGAATTGTAAATTCAAATGACATGAGAAGTAAAAAAGGTTATAGAGACAATATTCTTTATATCTTTCAGAATAATGATGAGGAAATTGAGATTCTGAGAGGAAAATGTACTTGCCAAATAATTTTCAGAGATACAGAGGCAAGACTGTTGTTGTTGTTGTTGTTAGGTGCCATTGAGTTGGCTCCGACTCATAGCGACCCTGTGTATAACAGAACGAAACACTGCCTGCTCCTGAGCCAGCCTCACAATCCTTGCTATGCCTGAGCCCATCACTGCAGCCACTGTGTCATTCTATCTCGTTGAGTGCTTTCCCCTTTTTCACTGACCCTCCCTCCACTTTACCAAGCATGATATTCTTCTCCAGGGAATGGTCCCTTCTGACAACACAACCAAAGTAGGTAGGATAAAGTCTGGCTATTCTCGCTTCAAGGAGCATTCTGGCTGCACTTCTTCCAGGACAGATTTGTCAGTTCTTTTAGCAGTCCATGGTACTTTCAATATTCTTTGCCAACACCACAACTCAAAAGCATCAACTCTTCTTTGGTCTTCCTTATTCATCGTCCAGCTTTCGCATGTATATGAGGTGATTGAAAATACATGGCTTGGGTTAGGCACACCTGAGGCTTCAAAGAGACATCTTTGCTCTTCAGCACTTTAAAGAGGTTTTTGCAGCAGATTTGCCCAAACTATATCTTTTAATTCCCAACTAAAATACCACCTTCTCAGTAAACTTTTCCGTAATAACCCAGCTCTCCCCATCCTGCTCCCCAAATAATTGGTTATTCCTTCTTTACTTTTGCCAAGATATTTTAAACCCACTTTTGTTATAAACAAGGAGCTGTGGTGGTGCAATGTCTAAGGTATTTGACTGCTAATCAGAAGGTTGGCAGTTCAAACCCACTAGCCACTACATGGAAGAAAGACTGGGCAATCAACTTCCGTAAAGATTTACCACCTCAGAAAACCAGTGGGAGTTGCTATGAGTCAGAATCAACTTGATGGCAGTGGATTTGGTTCACTATTATTATTATTATTATTATTATTATAAATAGTCCCTATAACATTACATAATTATTGGCTCTTATTAATCTATGCACTTCTTGAAGGCAGGGACCCCTGTATGCTGGTGCCTGGTGTCAGTAGATATTTTATTGTTTGTTGACTAAATGGAGCAATATCTTTCATTCAACAGAACATCATAATGTCAAAACCATTAATTCCAACTTTGTTCATGTGGAATCTGTGATATTTCTGAATGAGGATATAGTAGGCAGACTTTCTAAAATGACCACCCAAAAATGTCTGTCTCTGAAATCTGTGAATATAATGTGGTATCACTTATGGGATTATGTAATGCTATAAGGCATAATTGACCTTAAAAAGTGAAAACTGGCTATATGGGTCCAATCTAATTAAATGAGCCCTTGAAAGTAGAGAATTTTTTCTGGCTGGGTTCAAAATAGGAAAGCAGAGGGAAAGTCAGAGAAATGTGAAGCATGATAAAGACTTGATATGCCATTTTAGGCTTTAAAGATAGAAAGGGTCATGGGCCAGAAAATGCAGGCATCCTCTAGATGCTGAAAACAAGCCCCAGCTGATATCTAGCAAGGAAACAGGGACCTTAGTCCTATAACCACACAAAACTGTATTTTGCCAACCTGAGCTCTGGTAGCATAGTGCCTAAGGCACTTGACTGCTAACCAGAAGGTTAGTGGTTCAAACCCACCAGCCACTCCTTGGAAGGAAGATGGGGCAATCTACTTCCATAGTGATACTGCCTCGGAAACCCAAGGAGGGGTCGCTATGAGACGGGGCCAACTCGATGGCACATAACAACAACAACCATGATCTCAGAAGCAGATTCTACCTCAGAGCCTCCAGATAAAAGCCTAGTCCAACAGACACCTTGATTTCAGCCTTGTAAAATCTAAGCAGAGTATCCAGCTAAGCCCACTTGGACTTTGAATCTATGGAACTGTGAGATAATAAATAGGTGCTTCTTTTTGGGGTCTTTGTGCAGAGAATATTATTTTAAGCCACTAAGTTTGTGAAATTTGTTACACAGCAATAGAAAATTAATACAAAGGGCTATTATGAGAGGGAGGGGGATCTGGAGAATTTTGCCAAGCAAATTACTAGAGTAAACTCACTGCCGCCCAGTTGGTCCCAACTCATAGCAACCGCTCCTTGGGTTTCCAAGGAGGTATCTCTACAGAAGTAGATTGCCCAATCTTCATTCCAAGGAATGGCTGGTAAGTTTGATCTGCCAACTCTGGTTAGCAGCCAAATGCCTTAGGAAACCAGATTTCAATTCTGATGTTAATCTATTAGAAACAATCCATTTTCAGGAAGTTTTATAAAAGGAAATTTAGGGGTCATTTGACCCTGAATAAACAGGTTGCATGTCATGGCAACTCTAATCAATTGGTTGTGGCTGCCAGGCATGTTCTGTTGAGAAGAATTCTGAAGCCAGACTTGAGCTCAGGGTAAATTAAATTGTAATTGATTAGCAGTCCCTGCCATGAATAGAGATCACAATAGTGTGCATGATAAATCACTGCTATTCCTACTCTAGTGGTGTAGTGCCTAAGGCATTTGACTGCTAACCAGAAGGCTAGCAGTTCAAATCCACCGGCCACTCCTCGGAAGGAAGACTGGGCAATCCCCTTCCTTAGAGATACTGCCTTGGAAACCCAAGGAGGGGTCACTATGAATTGGAACTGACTCGATGCCAGTGTGTTTGGTTTTTTTGTTTTATTCCTACTCTAACCCAACCTGCTATTTGGGAACCAGAGACTCAGGAAAGGACAAGATTACACAGTCAATAAAAAGCAGGACTAGGTTGGAACCCAAGTCTCCTAGCACCCAAATCCAATTTACTTTCACCTATGTACAGTTACTAAACTCCAAGCTGAGCTAAAATGTTCACCCTGTTCTAATTCATACCTCTAGACTACCAGAGACTCTGGCAGCAGCCATAGGCTAAAAACATAAGCACTAAAGTCTGACTGGGGACAGAAGCCAAGCAGAGGAGCCTACAGTCCTACAACCCACCATCTTTGGTTAGATCTGGCCAGTGGAAACAAATGATCTCTTCTTTTAAGCCGTAACCCTGGGATGAAGTGAGAAGGCTGATTACTGGAGATATCCCAAAAGGAAATTAGAAACTCAAGGTGAAAATCAATAAAGAAGCAGAAAGGAAGAAAGTAACCCAAGAATCATGCAGAATTCTCCATGCCACCATATTACTTTTACATATGCCTTGGTAGGCTCCCCCTGGACATTTGACAGGATCCTTCTGGACCCTTATCACAGCCCAGGCAGTGGTCATATCATGAAGGGATGTTCAGATATTTGGTTTCTTCCACAAGGCCTAAGATTATGACTGAGTAAACTCAAAAGCAGGCCCTGCAAATAGCTGTCCAAATACTCAGTCTCTCTCTAAAACTTGCTTCTGGGGCTAGATAGATTCCAGGACCATCTGTCTGCTCCAGAAACCTGCTCCATCTTCCTGGCTTCTTTGGCCTCTGCTTAATGGCTTTCTGATTATAGCAGTCCCAGAGTAAGCCCAGCTTATATATGAGAAAAGCAAATCAGCAGGGAACCCTCACCTTATGATGCATAGAGAATGAGCTTCTCGCTAGAAATGGAAATTTTGAAGGATGAAAATCTCACTTCTGGATACACAGTGCTCCCTAATTAGCTCATACCAGTAATTATCAATTTATCTTGATTGCATGTTTGATCAATTTCAGACTGCCAAAATTGGTAAAAAAAAATCTTCAATTTCTTCATCTTTGGCATTAGTGGTTGATGTGTAAATTTGAATAACAGTCACATTAACTGGTCTTCCTTATAGGTGTATGGATAGTATACTATCACTGACAGCACTGTATTTCAGGATAGAATATGAAATGTTCTTTTTGACAATGAAGGTAACACCAGTCCCCTTCAATTTGTCATTCTTGGCATAGTAGACCACATGATTGTTTGATTCAAAGTGGCCCATACCAGTCCATTTGAGCTCACCAATGCAAAGGATATTTACCTTCAAATGTTCCATTTAATTTTTGACTACTTCCAATTTTCCTTGATTCATACTTCATACATTCCATGTTCCAATTATTAATGGATGTTTGCAGCTGTTTCTTCTAATTTTGAGTCATGCTACATCAGCAAATGAACATCTCAAAACATTTACTTTATCCATATCATTAAGGTTGACTCTACTTGAGGAAGCAGCTCTTTCCAAGTCATATTTTGAGCACCTTCCAACCTGAAGGGTTCATCGTCTTGATAATTGCTGGTGATTGGAATGTGAAAGCTGGCAACAAAGAAGGATTAGTAGCTGGAAATATGGCCTTGGTGATTTTTTTTTTTTTTTTAAAGGAGATTGCAGGATAGAATTTTGCGAGACCAATGACTTATTCATTGGAAATACCTTTTCTCTCAACAACATGACAATACACATGCATCTTGCTTGATTGAATGCACAAGAATCAAACTCAACTAATCTGTAGAAAGAGACAATGAAGAAGCTCAATATCATCAGTTAGATCATGGCCAGGGACCAACTGTGGAACAAATCACCAATTGCTCATATGTGAGTTCAGGTTGAAGCTGAAGAAAATTAAAACAAGCCCATAAGAGCCAAAGTAAGGCCTTGAGTATATTCCACTTGAATTTAGAGATCATCTCAAGAATTGATTTGACACATTGAACACTAATTATTAAAGACTAGATGAGTTGTTGGATGAAATCAAGGACATCATACATGAAGAAAGCAAAAGGTCACTAAAAAGACAGGAAAGAAAGAAAAGACCAAATGGATGTCAAAAAAGACTCTTAAACGTACAGTTAAAGCAATTGGGAGAAATGATGAAGTAAAGGAGCTGAAAAGAAGGTTTAAAAGGGGGGCTCAAGAAGACAAAGTAAAGTATTATAATGAAATGTGCAAAGACCTGAAGTTAGAAACCCAAAAGGGAAGAACATGTTCAGCAAGCTGAAAAAACTGAAGAAAACATTCAAGCCTTGAGTTGTAATATTGAAGGATTCTATGAGTAAAATATTGAATGACATAGGAAACATCAAAAGAAGATAGAGGAATACACAGAGTTACTGTACCAAAAAGAATTGGTTGATGTCCAACTATTTCAGGAGATAGTATATAATCCAGAGCCAATGGTAGTGAAGGGAGAATTATAAGCTGCACTGAAAGAACTGGCAAAAAAACAAGGCTCTAGGAATTTATGATGTATCAATTGAGATGTTGGAGGCAAATGGAGGCAGCACTGGAAGTGCTCACTTGTTTGTGCCAAGAAATTTGGAAGACGGTTACCTGGCCAACCAACTGGAAGAGATTCATATTCATGAAAAATCCAAAGAAAGGTGATTCAACAGAATGGGGAAATTATCAAACAATATAATTAACGTCACACACAAGTAAAATTATGCTAAAGATAATTTAAAAATGGTTGCTGCAGTACATCAACAGGGAACTGCCAGAAATTCAAGCTGAATTCAGAAGAGGATGTGGAATAAGAGATATCCTTGCTTATGTCAGATGGATCTTGGATGAAAGTAGAAAACACAAGAAAGATGTTTACCTGTATTTTATTGACTATGCAAAGACATTCAACTGTATGAATCATAATGGATTGTGAATAAAATTATGAAGAATAGGAATTCCAGAACACTTACTTGTGCTCATGTGAAATCTGTACATAGACCAAAAGGAAGTTATTCAAACACAACAAGGAGATACTGCATGATTTAAAATCAGGAAATATATTTGTCAGAGTTGTATACTTTCACCATGCTCATTCAATCTGTATACTGAGCAAATAATACAAGAAGCTGGACTATATAAAGAATAATGCAGCATCAGGATTGGAGGGAGACTCGCTAACAACCTGCAATATGCAAATGACACAACTTAGCTTCATGAAAATGAAGAAGTCTTGAAGCTCTGATGAAGATCAAAGACTATAGCCTTGAGTGGTAGGAGCCAAGATGTCATCCTGGTGACATACTCTGTGCAGTCCCTCTACAACAAAAATTTGAAAAACTAATTGAAACAGATACAGTTGATAATCCTGGAAATCTGAACATCAAATGAAAGGATAAAGAATTGTCTTAAACACTGGCTGGAAAGAGAAACAGAATGAAAATGATTGAGGTGAGAGACAGAACAGGGACCTGACAGACAGTGGTCACTTTGAGACACAGAAGGCATGGGTGAACAGAAGCCAACTTCATGGAATCTCTATTAAGACAGAGACATGGTGTAAACAAATCCAAATGAAACAAGGTGATTAGACTACAAGCTAGATCTAAGAGAGGAAAGTGGGCAAGAATTCCAGTAGCACTAGCAGCCACAGAGCAAAGAGGGAGCTAATAAAAGGGGATGAAACCATCACTAATAGTGAGCCCTAGTCATTTGGGTTGAGGGTCCATGCAGAGGGGAAAAGCTGTCCAGCGATTGGAGATGCTGGATTCAGGGTAGCCCCATCCTTGATTGTGTCAGAGCAGGAACAATCACCCTGAAGTACATCAGGCAAATGACAGTGAACAGCAACCAGAGAGCACATTCTCCCGCAATCCCCATCACCTTCCTAATAACCAGCAGCAAGGCTTCTCCCTCTCCATCCCCACAAACCTTGTGGCTAAGGATGCTCCCTGCCATCCCCACCCACTAGATTCATTCAGACTGCCTCTCCCCACCAGAAGCCACCCACCACAATGCACCCCCAGTGGACTAAGACACACATCTGGATCATACTCTGCATTCCTAGCATCCATGTGATTAATGAAGCATGCCCTCATGGACCACAAGCCTTGCCCACAGCCTCCAATATCAGATGTGTATGAATGCATGGACCACGCAACAGACTCTGATACTTCCATAAGCATGGTTTTCTGAGGATCATGCAAAAGCCAAATGCCACCATTGTGGCTGGTGGTGCAAGTCCCAGTGGATAGGGCACCATGTGCCCAATGCCTTAAAAGTGTGGGCAACCATTGCTGTACCATCCTTTTTCTTTTTGGCTTTTTCTCTTTCTTCAATTTATTTTTTCCACTTTTTTTTCCTTTTAATTTGTTTATATTTTCCTTTTCTCTTCTTCTTCCTTTGTTTTTACCCACTTTTTTCTCACTCTTTCCACTTCCTTTTTTTTTTTTCCCCTGTCCTATTTGGCAAGAGGCGGACATCGTTTCCTCACTAGTCAGCCACACCTACTACACCTACCTCCTACTGCTTAACCCAATGATGAGTGCCAAACATGCTCTTGCAGCACTAGGTCAATCACAACTGGAAGACAACACCTGAACACCCCATCCACAGTTGCTCAAATCTAATAAATGAGAACAAGGTAGCACAAGTGACCAGATTAAAGAATCAGGAATCCTTCCTGACAAAGAATAGGCTATAGAAATATCTTATAAGGAACTGGAAAGATTTATATATAGGGCTTTCCAAGAGATCAAGGAAACCACAAACAAAACAAAACAAAGCAAAAGCAAATAATAACCCAGAAAAATTGAAAAAAAAAAAAAAAGATGCAAAGGCAAAATAACAAACTGAATAGACGAAAACCATACAGTATCAGCAATTGGACATCAAGAAGATTAACACTAAAATTTTGGAGACAAATAACACATTGGCAGGACAAAAGAGTAGAATGGAATCAATAGAAAACCAGATCAGCAAATTACAAGACAAATCCTTAGATATCAATTTGTATGAAAAAAAATCCAAAAAATGAAAGAAGGAAAATGAAGAAGAAAGCCTAAGAATTATGTGAGATACTATCAAGAGGAAAAATTTATGTGTGATTGGAATTCCAGAACAGGAGTATGCAAAGAGAGAGAGAGAGAGAGATGCTGAAGATTTGCTATCATAAAACTTCTCTAATATCACAAAAGATGAAAAGAGATCCATCCAAGAAGCTCAACAAACCCTTTACAAGATAGACTATAAAAGAAAATCACCAATATATATCAGAATCAAACTTTCCAGAACAAATGACAAAGAAAGAAACTTCAGAGCAGCTTGGGAAGAGTAAATTTTAACTACGAAGGATAACCAATAAGACTAAGTTCTGATTTCTCAGCAGAAACCATGCAGGTAAGAAGGCAATGGGATGACATATACACAATCCTAAAAGAAAAAAAATTGCTGACCAAGAATTACATATCTAGCAAAATCATACCTCAAATATGATGGCAAAATTAGGGCATTTCCAGACAAACAAAAAACAAGGGAATTTGTAAAAATCAGATCAGCCTTGCAAGAAATGTTAAAAGAAGTCCTTCAGACAGAGAATCAACAATAGCAGACAACAACCAGATATTAAGACACACAACAACATAACCCAGAAAATAAGCCAGATAAAAAATCTTCAAAAAGTAAACTTACAAGACTGAAAATAAGGAACTCAATGTGTTATTCTGTAAATGATGACAACAACAAAGCAAAAAGAGGGAATAAAGGTATAATTACAGAATTTCTACAAATGGAGAATAAGTTAGGATAAAATCAAGATAGAGCAGACTATTTTAAACTGAAGAAGATAAAAATAAAATACAGGGTAATAACTAAGAAAATCAATAAATCTTCTAGTCAAAATTACAAAAAAGAAAATCATAAAGATTTGTTGTTGTTGTTGTTGTTAGGTGCTGTCGAGTTATCTGTGACTCATAGTGACACTGTGTACAACAGAACTAAACATTACCTGATCTGCCAGTTTCACAATCCCTGCTAAGCCCATCATTGCAGCCACTATGTCAATCCATCTTGTTGAGGTCCTTCTCCTTTTTTGTTGACCCTCCACTTGACCAAGCATGATATCTTTCTCCAGGGACTGACTGCTTCTGACAACATAACTGAAGTACGTAAGATGAAGTGCGGGCATTTTTGCTCCCAAGGAGGATTCTGGCTACACTTCTTACAGGACAGATTTGTTAGTTCTTTTGGCAGTCCATGATACATTCAGTATTCTTTGCCAATACCACAACTCAAAAGCATCAACTCTTCTTTGGTATTCCTTATTCATTGTCCATCTCTCACATGCATATGAGGCTATTGAAAATACCATGGCTGAGTTCCAGTAAGATGGCAGAGTAGGCAGAAGACTGCACAGACCCTCTTCAACAAAGAAAAGGGGAACCAATTAACACAGATATAAAAGATAATCCTGGACCCCTGAGCCTTGAAAGGAAGGATATGGAAGTGGACTAAACTCCAACTAGCAGAAGAATTTGCATTAAAACACCAAAAAGGGGATATATGGAGCTGCGGTCTGGCAGTAATCCTGACAGCACAAATTGTATATTTTGCTGAGTGGTGGTAGGACCTAAGAATTAACTTAAAAATCAGCCCTGTTAGCCAAGAATTGCAATGGAGGACTGCTCTGGTGGCTGGGGAATAAAAGGGAAAGCAATAGAGAGGAAGGCAAGCTGAGCTGTGGACTTTTGCCTGTCCAGAGGGTGCAGCCATTTTGAATGTTTACAAGCGGTTTGACAATTTTGGATATTTAAATAAACAGCATTCTCCCAGATTCTATGGACTTAAGAACAGGCTTCACTTGCCAGGAACAACAATACATTCCAGACCCAGATGACAGGAAAGCTGTGACACTCCCCTTGTTACTCTTATACCCCACACCCTCTTGGTGAATGGAGGTGCGGCCATCCCTCACTCCCACCCACCTTCTGGGCTGGCAGGAATTCCATCCCAGGCTATGTGCTCAGTCAGAGCTTAGGTGCCCTGCTCCACCCTGCCCTGATTTTTTTTTTCCTTTTGTCTGTTTTTTAGTTTGTTTTTGTCTGTTTTAAAACTACTATTATTACTATTACTTTGTCCTTTTTACTTTTATTCTTTATTCTTCTCCTCCCAGGTTCTAGTTTTCAGCTTTTTTTCTTTTCCCTGTTACTGGTTGCAATTTTTTTTTTTTCTCTTGGTTACCCAAGTTCTGTTTTTCTTTTTGCATTTTTTCCAATTTATTTCTTCATTATTCTCCCAATCTACCTATTTGCCTTTATTGCCGGCTCCCAAGATATTGCATTTTTTGCTTGTTTTGTTTTTTCTCTTTTTCCCTTTTTTCTTCTTTTGGTTACTGTTTCTGTGTGATTACACTGCATGTGTTTTGTCCATTTGCTTTTACTTTTTTTTTGATGGTTATTCAATTGTTATTTTTGTCTGAGTGGAAGACAGCAACAGTCCCCTATGACAGAACTACACCCACACCTCCTGCAGCTTCACTTACTGAGAGCCACCACTTCCTTCTCCACGAATGGGCCAACAATAAAGAACCACCAAGAAGACTCTGACTCAACCTTAGCCACTCTTCACAAACAGTTAACAGAGATCTAAGTCCGACAGTGCTATGATGTCTCGGAGACAATAGATCATCACAGTCTACATAAAGAAGCAAGATAAAGTGGAGAAACAAGGGAGCAGGATACAGACCCAGAACATATCCCTGAGGAAGAAGTAGCATTGGAACTCTCTGATAAGAAATTCAAAAGAATTATATTTAGGTACCTTCAAAGGACTGAGAAACAGACCAAGAAAAACACAGAAAAAAGCCTAGAAGAATTTTGGAAGAAAATACAAGAACAAAATGACAAAATAAATGAAAAATTAGAAACGATTCTAAATATACAGATAAAAATCCAGAAGATTAGTACTAAATTGTCAGAATGAGATAACACATTGAAATGGCAAAGGAGTAGAATTGATGCAATGGAAGAAAAAAATAATGAGATTGAAGAAAAATACCTGAATACTTCTTTGGAAAGGGATCAATCAGAAAAAAGATCAAGACAAAATGAAGAAAGCCTAAGGTTCATGTGGGATACCATCAAAAGGAATAACCTACGTGTCATTGGAATTCCAGAAAAGGAAGAGAAAAATAAAACAACTGAGACAATTGCCCAATATTTGTTGGAAGAGAACTTCCCTGATATGATGAAAGATGAGAATGTATCCATTCAGGAAGCCCAATGAACCCCAAACAAGATAGACCCCAAAAGAAAATCACCAAGACATATCATCATCAAACTCATCAAAACCAAAGACAAAAAAAGAATCCTGGAAGCAGCATGGGAATAACAAAAATTTACTTACAAAGGACAACCAGTAAGAATAGACTTGGATTTCTCAGCAGAAACCATGCAAGCGAGAAGGCAATGGGATGGTATATATAAAACCCTGAAAGAGAAAAATTTTCAACCAAGAATTATATACCCACAAAATTGTCCCTCAAATATGATGGTGAAATTAGGAGATTTCCAAATAAGCAGAAACTAAGGTAATTTGTTAAAACCAGACCAATCTTACAAGAGATACCAAACGGAGTCCTTTGAACAGAGAACCAAAAATAGCAAACAAAAACTGACCATTAATATACAAGATGACATAACCCAGAAACCACAGCTATGGACATATCCAAACTAAAATTGAGCTTAAGATTGCAAACAAGGAACAAGAGACAACAATTGGCAAATGAGGACAACTACAAACTAGAAAGTTCGGAAGGAAGGTTGGACAATCCTACTTCCGTAGTGATACTGCCTCGGAAACCCAAGGAGGGGTCGCTATGAGTCAGGGCCGACTCGACGGCACATAACAACAACAACAACACAAACTAAAAAGAGGGAAAATATAGTGTAGTTACAGAATTTCTAAATGGTGAGGAAGTCAAGAGAGTTGCAAGATAAAATGGACTGTTCTAACCTCAGGTAAAAAACTCTAAATCACAGGGTAACCTCAAAGAAAAATGATAAAATTCATATCACAAAGAGGACAAGCATAAATATTCAGCAAATACTAAAACAACAGAAGCAAAGGAAATGATAACATGATTCATAAACATAAAGAGCTCAGCACAAAAAACAATATGGAACTAAGAAACCAGGAACACCATGAAAAAACACATAACAAAATGACAGCAACCAATTCATACTAGTTGATAATTACACTGAATGTTAATGGATGAAATGCATCATTCAGAGATAGAGAGTTGCAGATTGAATAAGAAAACAAAACCCATCAATATGGTGTCTATAAGAGACACACCTAAGAGACAAAGACAAAAATAGACTAAAAAGCAAAGGTTGGAAAAAGATATATCAAGCAAATGGCAACAGTGAAAGAGCCGGAGTGGAAATATTAATTTCTGATCAAACTGACTTTAAGACAAAAACCACCATACAAGTCAAGGAAGGACATTATATAATGACTAAAGGATCAAGTGAACAATAAAATAAAACCATAATAAATATCTATGGACTCAATGAAAGAGTCTCAAAAGACAAAAATCAGATTTTAAAAGAGTTGAAAAGGCAAATAGATGACACCACAGTCATAGTGGGAGACTTTAATACATCACTTTCAATGAAACATAGAACAACTAGAAAGAAACTCAACAAAGATGCAGAAGATATAATACAATTCACCACTTGACCCTATGGACATCTACAGAGCACTTCACCAAACAAGAGCACAATATATATTCTTTTCCAGTGCACATGGAACATTTTCCATGACAGACCATATGTTAGGCCATAAAGCAAGCCTTAATAAATGTAAAAACATCGAAATACTGCAAAGCATCTTCTTAGATCATAATGCTATCAAATTAGAAATCAACAATAGGAAGATCAACAGGAAAAGAGTAAACACATGGAAACTGAACAACACCCTCCTTAAG
>NW_006921900.1:862945-882962 GCF_000298275.1 Orycteropus afer afer | reverse complement strand
TGTTGCTGTTGTTTTAGTATATGCTGAATATTTGTGCTTGTCCTCTTTTCTATTGTGATGTGAAGGTTTATAATTTTTCTTTGAGGTTACCCTATCTTCATCACTTTAAAGAGGTCTTTTCCAGCAGATTTTCCCAGTGCATTATGGCATCTGATGTCCTGATTGATGCTTCCATTGGTGTTGATTTCAAGTAATATGAAATCCTTGACAATTTCAATCTTCTCTCCGGTTATCTTGATGCTGCTTCTTGGTCCAGTTGTGAGGATTTTTCTTTTCTTTATGTTTAGGAGAAGGTTGGGCAATCTATTTCTGTAGTGATACTGCCTCGGAAACCCAAGGAGGTGTCGCTATGAGTTGGGGCTGACTCGATGGCACATAACAACAATAACAACAAACAATAGGAGTAATCCATACTGCACACTATATAGTCTTTAATCTCCATCAGTAAGTGCTTCAGATCATCCTCACTTTCAACAAGCAAAGTTGTGTCGTCTGCGTATCGCAGGTTGTTAATTGATGTCTTCCTCCAATCTTGATGTCACGGTCTTCTTCATACAGTCCAGTTTCTTTGATTATTTGCTCAGCATTCAGATTGAATAAGTGTGGTGAAAGGATACAACCTGACACACTCCTTTCCTCATTTTAAACCATACAGTAACCCCTTGTTCTGTTCAAATGACAGCTTCCTGGTCTATGTACAGGTTCCTCATGAGCACAATTATGTGTTCTGGAATTCCCATTCTTCTCAATGTTATCCACAGTTTGTTATGATCCACAAAACTGAGTGTTTTTGCATAGTCAATAAAACATAAGTAAACATCTTTCTGGTATTCTTTGCTTCCAGACAAGATCCATCTAACATCAGCAATGATATCCCTCATTCCATGTCTTCTGAATCCAGCTTGCATTTTTGGAAGTTCTCTGTCAATATACTGCTGTAACAGTTTTTGAATTATCTTCAGTAAGATTTTACTTGTGTGTGATATCAATGATATTATTCAATAATTTCCATATTCTGCGGCATCACCTTTCTTTGGAATAGGTACAAATATGCATCTTTTCCAGTCAATTGGCCAGTGAGCTCTCTTCCAAATTTCTTGGCATAGATGAGTGAGTGCCTCCAGGACGGTATACATGTGTTGAATTATCTCAATGGATATTCTGTCAATTCCTGTAGCCTTGCTTTTTGCCAGTTCCTTCAGTGCAGCTTTGACTTTTTCCTTCAGTACCATTGGTTCTTGATCATATGCCATCTCCTGAAATGGATGAATATTGATCAATTCTTTTTGGTATGGTGATTCTCTGTATTCCTTCCATCCTCCATAAAGACTTACTAAACACAAAATCAACAGCAACAATGAAAAAAAAAAAATCTGATAACAAAATGAATGTAGCAGAGAAAATATACAGAACAGCAAAATCATAAAAAACACAAAATAATGACACTAGTATATTTATACCTATCAATAATTATACTGAATGTAAATGGATTGAATGCACCAAAGTGATAGATTGGACAAGAAAACAGGAGCCATCAATATGCTGCCCACAAGAAATTCACTTTAGACATGAAGATACAAATAAATTAAAAACCAAAGGATGGAAATATATATGTGTCTGTGTGTGTGTGTATGTATATATGTTGTTATGTGCCCTCGAGTCAGACCTGACTCATAACGACCCCTCCTTGGGTTTCCGAGGCAGTATCACTACAGAAGTAGATTGCCCCATCTTCCTTCTGAGGAGTGGCTGGTGGGTTTGAACAGCCAGCCTTCTTATGTGTGTGTGTGTATATATATATATATATATATATATATATATATATATATATACCAAAGAAACAACAACCAACAAAGAACAAGAGTGGCAAAACTAAATTCTTATCAGACTTCAAGGTGAAAACCAGCATAAGGGACAAGGCAGGGCATTATATAATGACAAAAGGATCAATCCAGCAACAGGACACAACCATAGTAAATATACACACACTTAGTGAAAGAGCCTAAAAATATGCAAAGCAAAATTAACAGAATTGAAATGAGAAATAGATAACTTCACAAAAGTAATAGGAGACTTTAATACACCACTTTTGAAGAAGGGTAGAACTAGAAAGAAACTCAACAAAGATACAGAAAATCTAAACAACACAATCAACCACGTTGACTTCATAGACATATACAGACCATTCTACCCAAAAAACCACAATATACATTATTTTTCTAGTGAAAAAGGATGATCCTCCAGATAGATCATCTGTTGGCCACAAAGAAAGCCTCAATAAATTTAAAAACATCAAAATAATACAAAGCATTTTCTTGGATCACAACACTACAAAATTATCAATCAATAATATGAAGATCAGGGGGAAAAAATCTACTACATGGAAATTGAATAACACTCTGCTTAAAACTACTGAATGACAGAACAAATAAAAAGTTATTAAAAAACTCCAAGAATCAAATGAGAATGAGAACACAACATACCAAAACCTTTGGGGCACAGCAAAAGCTGTGCTCAGAGGTCAATTTATAGAAATAAATGCAAACATCAAAAAGGAAGAAAGAACCAAAATCAACACTTTAACCCAACAATTCCAAGGATTGGAAAATGAACAGCAAAAAACCTACACTGTCCTGAAGAAAGGAAATAACATTCGAGTAGAAATAAATATAACAAAAACAGGAAAACAATGAAAAGAATAAACAAGACTAGAAGTTGTTTCTTCAAAAACCTTAACAAAACTGACAAATCACTGGTAAATTTAACAAAGGAAAAGAAGAAGATGCAAATAACATGAATAAGAAATGAAATAGGTGACATCACAACTGAAATGAAGGTGGCATAGTGCCTAAGGCACTTGATTTCTAACCAGAAGCCTAGAGGCTCAAACCCACCAACTACTCCTCGGAAGGAAGATGGGGCAATCTACTTCCGTAGTGATACTGCCTCAGAAACCCAAAGGAGGGGTCACTATGAGTCGGGTCCAACTCGATGGCACATAACAACAACAACAAGAGAATATTATGGTGAACTGTACTTCAACAAATTTGAAAAACCATTAGAAATAAACAAATTTCTAGAAACACATGACCTACCTAAACCAACACAGACTGAGGAGAAAATTGGAATAGATGCATAACCAAACACTAATTTGATCAGGTCATTAAAAAAAAAAAAAAAAAAGTCCTGGCCCAGACAGCTTCACTGGAGAATTCTACCAAACATTCAAAGAAAAGCTGACACCAGTTTTACTCAAAGTATTCTAGAACATAGAAAAGGATGGAATACTCCCAAATTCATTCCATGAAGCAAGCATAACCTTGATACCAAAGCCAGGCAAAGATACCACTAAAAAACAAAAATTATAGACCTATATCTTTCATTAATATAGATGCAAAAATACTTGAAAAAATCCTACCCAATAAAATCCAGTACCATATTAAAAAATAATACACCATGACCAGGTGAGAGGCATACAAAGTATGCAAGGATGAGTCAACATTAGAAAAACAATCAGTGAAATCCACTAATAAATAAAACAAAGGAAAAGAACCACATGATCATATCAACTGATACATAAAAGGCATTTGACGATATCCAACAAACCCAGTCCTGACAAAAAACATTCAGGAAAACAAGAATAGAAGGGAAATTGCTCAACATAATAAAGGGCATATACACAAAACCAGTGACCTATATTATGCTAAATAGAGTAAATACACAAATTGGAATACTATGCAATGTTAAAGAATAACAAAGAATCCACCAAACACCTCATAATGTAGATGAACCTGGAGGACATTAATTACTCTGAGTGAAATAATTCAACCACAAAAGGGCAAATACTGTGTGAGTACACTATTATAAAAATTCAAGGAAAAGTATACACACAGAAAAAAAAAACTTTCTTTGGTGGTTGCCAGGGATGAGAGAGGAAGGGAGAGAACATGTCTAACTAAGTAATAACCAAAAAAAAAATCAAACCCTCTGCCATTGAGTTTATTCTGACTCATAGCAACCTCGATTGGGATTCCAAGGTAGTAAATCTTTATGGAAGTACATTGCCCCATCTTCCTTCTGTGGAGCAGCTAGTGGGTTTGAATGGCCAACCTTCTTGTTAGCAGTCAAATGCCTTAGGCACTGCACCACCAGAGCTCCTTAACTAGATACCAGACGTAATAATTGGAGTGAAGGGAAAGACAATATATAATAAAGGAATGATCAGTGCAGTATCACATATCACAAAGGAAGACACAGAGAGGTGCACAAAAATTACAGACAACAAAGGGAAATACCATTATAAACAGAATCATGCATTATCAGTAATAACCAATAATCATCTGTGGGAGTACAGAGGCAGATAGGCAAGCTGAAAAGGTAAGTGTAGGTGAATGGGACTACACAGATGACCATACATAGTTCTGGCAGTGAATATTTCTACATGCATATTTGTATGTGTGTAAATATATCCATTTATATAGTAGAGCAATCAGGGAACAAAATTATTAAAACTTCTTAATTCTAACTAAACACCTGGAGGTAATCAATCACTGGACTTAGTACACAGTCAGGGGCAGCTAACTCAATTGGCACAACATAGTTTACAAAGGCAATATTCTACATCCCACTGTGGTAAGTAGTGACTGGGATCTTAAAAGCTAGTGAGCATCCATCCAAAGTGCAACCAGTGGTGTCTTTTCATCTGGAGCAAAGAAGAGTGAAGAAAATGAAAGACACATGGAAACAAATAGTCCAAAGGCCTACTGGACCATGTGAAACTCGGTCTTCTTGATCATGAGACCAGAAGAACTAGATGGTGTCTAGCTACCACTACTGGCCACTCTGAAATGGGTCACAATAGAAGTTCCTGGATAGAGTGGGGGGGAAATTTAGGAAAAAAACTCAAAATCATGAACAAACAAACAAAAAACCAGGCTTACTTGACTGATAGAAACTGGTGGGATGCCTGAGACTATAGCCCTTAGTCACCTTTCAGGCCTGGAACTGAACTCATAACACTGGCTCAACTTTCAGCCAAGCAATAGATAGACTTATTATGTGAACTGTATCAAGTGCTGAGGAGCAAGGATATCTCCTTGAGGACTAAGGTGCGCCTGACACAAGCCATGATATTTCCAATCACCTCGTATGCATGTGAGAGCTGAACAATGAATAAGGAAGACCGAAGAAGAGTTGATGCTTTTGAGTTGTGGTGCTGGCGAAGAATGCTGAAAGTACCATGGACTGCTAAAAGAACTAACAGATCTGTCCTGGAGGAAGTGCACCCGAAATGCTCCTTGGAAGCAAGAACAGCCAGATTTTGTCTCACCTATTTTGGTCATGTTGTCAGAAGGGCCCATTCCCTGGAGAAGGATGTCATGCTTGGTAAGGTGAAGGGTCAAAGAAAGAGGGGGAGGCCTTCAACAAGATGGATTGACATGGTGGCTGTGATGATGGGCTCAAGTATAGCAGGGATTGTGGGGCTGGCGCGGGATCGGGCAGTGTTTTGTTCTGCTTTGCATGGGGTCGCTATGAGTCGGAGATGATTTGACGGCACCTGACAACAACAATATATGCATATGAAACCTGGACAACGAACAAAGAAGACAGAAGAACTGATACATCTGAATCACGGTGCTGGTAAAGAATATTCAATAGACGATGGACTACCAGAAGAATAAACAAATCTGTCTTGGAAGAAGGACAGCCAGAATGCTCCTTAGAAGCAAGGATGATCAGACTTTATCTCATGTACTTTCGGTTATGTTCCTAGGAGGGACCAGTCCCTAAAGAAGAACATCATGCTTGGTAAGGCAGAGGGTCAGCAACTGGATTGACTCAATGGCTGCAACAATGGACTTAAATGTAGTAACAATTGTGAGGATGGTGCAGGACTGAGCACTGTTTTGTTCTGTTGTACATCAAAAAAAGGGTTGTTATGAATCAAAACCAACTCCATGCCATGTGACAACAGTAACACATAATTACACATAATTACAGCAACTACCAGGGGCCAGCACATCTTTAAGGCTGTGTATATAGCCTTTCCTACTCTAAGGAACATATACCCAAATGGTTAGAGTTGCTTTTCAGCAAAGATGATGCACATTAACACTGAACCAACATTGGTGTAGAAATGTGGTCATAAATGTTCCTACTTATAGACTTTTCTGTGAATCCCTGACAGACGGACCTTAGCTTCACCCTTCACTCTGAAATGAGTGGTGCTAGTGTGACTCAAAAACATACAGACAATAATCTATGGGGTGAGCCAAGTGCTGTGGGTGTGCATATTTGAAGTCTATTATAATGCTTCCCAAAGCCATAAAATATTCATACCCTTTAACCAACTAATCTCACTGCAGGAATCTTTTAGACAGAGGAAATCATGCTAAATAATGAACGACAACAAAAAAAGGACTACCTTAGCCTGAGTCCCCAGAAAGCTGAGAAGGAACTGCAAAGACTAGTATTCTATTAGTTTATTACCCAATAAAACCAATTCCAAACTAGTTCTGAAGTGGCACAAAAGATGTGTGTGATGCTTGCACAGAAATGTCCATCTCAGGGTGGCTTCCAATTAAAAAACACAAGTTTTTCAGTCAAATGGTCTTCCATGTGAATCCTAAGTCATGGTGTTGGTAAAGATATTCATTAGCTATAGGACTTGAGGAAAACTAATTTCTCTATGCCTTGATTTCCGTATCTGTTAAATGGGAATAATACTTAACTCAGAGAAGTATTTCAAGGTTTGAATGAGATGATCTATGTAAAAATGTGGCCCAGAACATGAAATGAACAGAATTAAATCCCCTTCTGATATAATAATGAAAAATTGAAAATAACATAAACATCCAACAATAGAGGAATGATTAAATAAACCATAATTCATTCATTTAATAGGATCCTAAGGAAGATGGGGGAGCTCTGGTAATGTGGTGCCTAAGGCACTTGACTGCTAACCAGAAGGCTGGCAGTTCAAACCCACCGAGCCACTCCTCAGAAGGAAAGTTGGGCAATCTACTTCCATAGTGATACCGCCTTGGAATCCCAAGGAGGGGTCCTCATGAGTCGGATCTGACTCGAGGGCAGTGAGTTTGGTTTTGGAAGGATGATGGGACAATCTACTTCTGTAAGATTTACCACCTCAGAAATTCAGTAGAGGTTGCTATGAGTAGGAATTGATTTTATGGCAGTGAGTTTTTTTGGAAGGAGCTCTTGGTGGCATAGTACATAAGGCATTTGACTGCTAACCAGCCACTCCACAGAAGGAAAATGGGGCAATCTACTTCTGTAAAGATTTACTGCCTTAGAAACCCAACGGGGGTTGCTGTGAGTTGGAATCAACTCAATTGCAGTGGGTTGGGTTTGGTTTTTGGTTTATGCTTCCTTTAAAAATGATGATAATGAAGTTAAGTGGAAAAATGAAAAATTACTTATGATACAGCTGTTTGGAAAAAGAACAATACAAAATTGTGTAGGCACAGTGTGGAGGAGGGTACACAAAACACCATGTGCAAATATTTAGTGACATGAACACACATGGCATTTGGAGGAAAAGTCTAGAAACACAAATGTTCATTACTCAACACTATTTACTCTTCTTTCTTGTTAACAGAACTTGGTTTGGTTTTGTATAGTTTTGGAAAGTTTGTTGAGGGTGGCAATATGCCCACCCCCAAGTGACAAATCATGATTGTTCTCCAAATCCCCAAACTGTCTAGCAGTTGGAGAAGACTATGTGAACCCCTTTTGGCCAAATGGCCTAATGTATAGTATTCAATGGGAAGGTCTAGGAAAGCTTTACTTTCCTGACAAAAGGGTGTGATGTGATTGATACACCACTTTTTCTTTCAACTTTGAATATGGACATGAAATCTAAGACTGAAGCAGACCATCTTGTGAACATGTGGAAACCACCATGAAAGAAAGGTCAAGAATATCAACCTTGCCTTTGTTAAACCACAAAAACTACTTTCAGCATTTAATCCTCTATGGTCAGATTTTTACTTATTTTTAATCAAACACACCTAACTGATACAGGATGTGTTCTAGTCAACTTATATTCCTTACCACATTAATTTTTACAGTAACTGTGTAAGGTGTCTTTTACAAATTGAAAAATTGAGAACCTAAGTGACTTATTGAAAGTCATCTTGCTATCAGATCTCAAAACTGGGATCAATACCCAATCCTTACCCCTAAAGTCCTTTCCACAATGGCAGTAGCTAATAGTTATATATATATATATATATATATATATATATATATGAGACTGTAAAACAGAGAAAGAAATGTTGAGCAATGAGGCTGGTAAGGAGTTAAGTCCAGGTTGTAAATAATAGTGTGTGCCATGCTAAGAGGTTTGGATTTGACTGTATTGTTGATAGGTAGCAACAACGTGCTAAGACCTACACTAAAACATCCTTCCATGTTCCCAAAGCCCTGTACGATAGAACATGATAAATACTGAATGAACGAACTAAGAAGTAATTGACTAGAATTCTTTAGGTACATATGGAGTAACAGCAGGCAAGGGTAGTGGCAAGCAGACCATTTAGGAGGTTATTGCAGTATCTATTCCACATGAGGGGGCTCTGGTGGCGTACTAAGGCATTTGACTACTAACCAGAAGGCTGGTGGTTCAAACCCACCAGACACTCCTCAGAAGGAAGATTGGGCAATCTACTTCCGTAGAGATACAGCCTTGGAAACCCAAGGAGGGGTCGTTATGAGTCGGATCCGACTCAATGGCAGTGAATGAGTGATTCCACATGAGAGATGTTAAGGCATGAACTATGTAGTGTTTGTCTAGAGGTCTGAGAAGGACCTCTGGTGGTACAGTGATTAACATATTTGACTGCAAACCAAATACCTTAAAAGGTCAGTGGTTCAAACCCCGCAGCCACTCTGGGACAAAGATCAGGCAATATACTTCCATAAAGATTTACAGGCTTGGAAACCCTACAGGGCAGTTCTACCCAGTCCTATAGGGTTACCGAGTCAGAAATCAACTCAATGACAGTAGGCTTGGTTTGTTTTTTAGTATGATCCTGGAAAGGAAGGAACAAATTCAAGAGTGATTTAGAAAACACAATTGATAAAGCCCTCACTTTGGTCCCCAGTCCTCAAATAACCACTGGCTTGTCTTCCTAAAGGAACATTATTTTATTAGGGCACTTGGCTGACCATAAACATTCAATGGTTTTCCACTGCGTGTAGAATACATCCTAAATTTTGCCACTTAGCATCCATGGTCCTCTATCAGCTTCTAACTTTGGATTTATTCCAAAGTAACTATTCATCAAATGCCACTGAAGAAATGTCCAAATTAATTGATTGGCTGATCGATTTGCATAATACTTAATCTTTCACAAATGTTTACACATTTGTAATTTATTTGTTTGGATCGTCCCTTATTTGCTATTTATTGTGTCCCTATAACCCTGTGAGTTAAGTCAGGCAGAGTCAGGCAATTACAAGTACTATAGTTTTACAGATGAATAAAACCAAGATTTAGAAAGACCAATTGTTATGTTGATCCTCCAGTTAAACCACCCCATCTTGTGCCCCTGAAACTCAAAACAATGCACTACTGTACTAGAACCTGGCTGGTTTTTCCCTTGTGCCATGCTCATACTCAGCTCACTCAGTTCATGGCCCCAGCACAGAGGGCATATCTGGTTTCCCTCCGACTCTGTCTAAACCTCAGATGAACTCTTGATCAAATCCCACACCCAGACAGCTTTCTTAGCAAGAAAATTGAAGTTATCACTCTTACCCCAGAAATTGGTTTACAGATCTCTGTCCCACACACATGGATCATAAACTGCTCTGTTGAGCACTCTGTCAAACAGAAACTTCTGAAAGCTTTTTAAAGTACAAAGTTAATTTAAAATTTTCCACAAATCTTCCCCAAATGAATACTGCTGCAAATTTCCCTCTGGCCGGAATATGTGTCAATAACAATAATTCACCCGTCAAAACCCCGCATTGTGTCTACCTCCTCCAGGAAGCCCTCTGGGGCAGAGTCAGCCCACAGGATTTATGCTTTCTTCTTATAGGGTAGAGCTGGTTTTGGAGAAAGTCTGCCCAACCAAGGACTGCATTTCTAACCCTCTAATACTTGGATCCACTATCCCATCTGTCAGTATGTTGTACTGTGGGGGCTTGCATTGCAAATACCAACAGGGTCACTTATAGTGCACAGGTTTCAGCAGAGCTCCCAGACTAAGACTATAAAGAGAGGTCTGAGAATCTACTTCCAAAAATTAGCCAATGAAAACCCTGTGGATCACAAAAATGATACTGTTCAACTAAATCCAAGCATGTCAACAATCATGAAGATGGCTCGGGACCAGGCAATGTTTTGTTCTGTTATATATAGGGTCACTGTGCGTTGGAGCCAACTTGGTGGCAATAATACTTAAATGGGACCATTTAACTGGTTCTACCAATGAAATATGATGGAAAAGGACTATAACTTCCAAGCTAAGATGACTAAAAACTGGGTGCACTTTCCCTAATCTACATCTTTTCCCACCAGCTGGCTAGAATTCAATATTCACAGAAATGCTGGAAGTCACACATGTTGAAGATGTGTGACCTCTATCAGACTGGGTCTTCAAATATATGGAGTAGAACATCCTCTCAATTCTCCTTTGCCCCCAGTGTCAATGCTCACCAGCAAGGGAAATCTGTAGTCAATACTGAATGACTGAGATACAACTTTTATAAGGTCAAGCCTTTGAAATATTAGATTTTGTGGTTTTTATTGCTGCTGCAGCTAACATTGTCCTAATACATCTTCTAAATCCCTCCAATATCATTCTTCATTCCTCTCTTATTTTTTAAGCAGTACTATCCTACTTCCGTAGTGATACTGCCTCGGAAACCCAAGGAGGGGTCGCTATGAGTCAGGGCTGACTCAACGGCACATAACAACAACAACAACAGCTTCCTTTTAGGGAAAAAAAAAAAAAAGTTGTACTAGGATAAGATTACCTGGCTGATTTTATTATAGAACACAATTATTCACATGTCTATCTTCCCTACCAGCTTGTGTCTCATAAAGACAAGGTATGGGGTCTTTGCTAGTTCTACATCTCCAACTACTGGAACAGAGTGGTTAGTTATCATTGTTGTTAGGTGCTAGAGAGAGTTATCATTGTTGTTAGGTGCTCTCAAGTCGGTTCCAACTCATAGTGACCCCATGTACAACAGAAGGAAACACTGCCCAGTCCTGAGCCATCTGCTATATTTGAGCCCATTGTGGCAGCCACTGTGTCAATCCATCTCCTTCAGTGTCATTCTGTTTTGCACTGACCTTCCACTTTTCCAAGCATGATGTCCTTCCCCCAGGGACTAGCCTCTCCTGATAACTTGACCAAAGTACATGAAATGAAGTCTCACCATCCTTGCTTCCAAGGAGCATTGTGGCTGTACTTCTCCCAAGACAGATTTATTTGTTCTTCTGGCAGTCTGGGGTATATTTAATATTCTTTGTCAACACCATAATTTCAAGGCATCGATTCTTCTTTGGCTTTCCTTATTCACCATCCATACGAGGCAATTGAAAATACCATGGCTTGGGTCAGGTGCACCTTAGTCCTCAAAGTGATATTTTTACTTTTTAACACTTTGAAGAGGTCTTTTGCAGAAGATTTGCTCGATGCAATACATCCTTTAATTTACCGGTTAGTTAACAATGTTTGTCAAATTAATTTCTGAACAATTAAACAAAATCCTGTAATGTTCACCAATTTATAAAGTGCTTCCTGATATTTGACTTTAGTTTTGATCCCCACTCATTCAACATATATTTGTATAAAATTATTTTTCTCTCTGAATGGGGACACTATGGCAGTGCAGTTATTATTACCATGATTTTATAGAACAAAACTTTGAAGCTCCAAGAGTTTAAATTGTCAGAGTGGGCTGGCTGAAAACAGACAACACGTGTGATGCAGTATGCTGACCAGTGATCGTAATCTTTCACTGATTTGCACTTCAATGTATGTGGTCAGTGTGCCCTAGTTAATAATGTGTTCTTCTGATAAGCAGTGTTTTCTGCTCTTTGTTTTCTGGAGAATTATTAAGAGATTCTGCTGCCTGGTGAGGTACATGAGGGATGTTGTTTCTCTCTATCACCATCTGGCCAAATGCCATTTTAGAAACCTGCTTTGCCTTAAAACATACAATTACTGTGTGAAAAAGGAGAGGTAATAGCGGGCAAGCTGGTACTCAGCTTCCTGTCTGCTGGATTCAGTGCAGTATGATTTACTCTGGAATCCCTGATGGATTTAAGTCTAGAAAATTAAAATGTAATACTAAAGTCCAAAGGGCAGCAGCCTTATGCTGTATCATCACCTATAGCACATACTGATGGCTGCCTACTCATCAGGCATTCACCTCTTCTTCCCTGCTAAGAAAACCTTGATTTGGTCCTGGCACTCCAACCTCCCCATGTAACCTCCCCATTGGATCTTCATACTCAATCATGGTATTCCTTTTCCTTTGCCAGTGACTTTTTAAAGAATGAACACTTGACACAATGTGTGTCAATGATATGTGAGATGGAGTCCGCTAAGGGCCTCCTGAGAGAGATTAAGAAGAGATACACAGGGAGGTGGGGTAGGGGGTGGGGTGGGGGTTCCTGCTTTTCCAAGTGAATGTGGCCAGATTTGGATGTGATCCCTGGAACTGCTGAAGCCCACTTGCAGATGATGGCAGCATGCAGCAAAGGGCAGAGCCAGAGATGCACAGAGGATAAGTGGAACGTGATGTACACAATTCAAGCCTGTCCTGCCAATGGGCTTCTTGCTATATGAGATGATAAATTCCATGTCTGTTAAGCTATTTTGAGTAAGTTTCGTGCTTACTTGCATCTGAACACTCCCTAAGTAATATACTACCAGTATCAGCTAGCAACATAGTTGAGTAACAGTTAGCAATTAGTTATATATCACTGACATTGGTTTGGTGGCTCAAGGATATCAGAGACAAGATCATTGAACTCATCTTGGCCTTTCCCTCATATTTGCAAGAGTGATGCTTGAGTTCCAGCCATCATATCTGAGTTCCAAGAATGGAACTATATCTATGTATCTATATCTATGTATCTATATCTATATATCTATATCAAGAATCTCCAGAATGTTTTTGCTTACAACTACTGGCTTCAAGTAGAGCTCAAGATAGTAGTTTTTAATCTAGCTACAATGTTATTCTCAACAAAATTGGGGGTTTTGTTATTAAGGAAAAGTTGAGAATGGCTATTGGATAGAAAAATGGCAGTTTCTGCAAGTCACTCTGTAATGTTCAGGCTGGAGTTCCTATTAAAATAAGAGCCTGTCAGAGATCTTAACTGGAAAATCCAGAACACTAAGTAGGAAGGCAGTGGTCAAAAATACCAAGCAAGAATGATCCCTGGCACTGTGAGAGGTCCAACAAAGGAGAAATTTTGCAGTCAAAGGGGACACAAGCAAGGGACCAGGGCTATAAAGGTCAAAATTTAAACAATGATCTCAGCCTTAGACCACAAGAAGAGTGAGGCAGGGAGATAGTGCTTTGCCTCAGTGGAGAAGCTGTTCTGTACAAACAAGTTTCAAGCAAGATTAGTCCAAGGTTTGCTGAGATGGCCAATGGGGAAATCTATCTGTATGAGGAAGGAGGGTTCAAAAAGGTGGCTCCAATTAAATTTACTGTTTAAGAACAATAAAGACCTGGTTCCAGATGGAAATTGGAGCTCAAGCATTCATCTTCCCACCTTTTTAATTTTCTAATAAAATGTCTAAAGACATGAAAACAGGAAAATCTATATCTGTGCAATGGAGGATGGCTAGAAAATTTATATGGAGTTTATGGAGAATGGAACGAATGTGAGAAATTACTAATTATTTCCTAATTGATAAAATCTGAAGAAAATGTTCCTCTAGGAATCAAGTGGGAAGTATCCCTAGTAGACCCAAAACTCTCCTAAACGAGCAATGGAAGGGTTAAAAACAAGTGGAGATAGGAGGAAGGCAAAATTTGTTACTATAAATAATTTAAGGACATGCCCCTGTGTTAGGCACAAAGTAGTAAACTATATTTCTTACCTCTATTCTTTACATGGAATAAATTGAATCTAAGAAAAGTAGACCTGCAGTGGATTCCTATGTCAGCACTGGATGAGGGGTAATGTGCAGATAAATGGTTTGCCCCAACCAACACAGAAAAGAAATCATTTTGTGCAGATATTGTTTGTGTCATGATTGACTGGCAGTCTCCATACCCACCAGCATCTAAAGCTCTAGCCTAGCAAAATCATCTCCAAACTTGAAATAGAACTTGCCATGGGACCATTAGAAGAGACAAATTTGGACAGTGTTAACCATTTAGCAAAGTATAAGGCTTTGGAGCACAGTCTCTAACAGCATATACTAAGTAAAGGAAGGACAGTACCACAGGTAACATCTAACAATGGCAGTGATGCTGTTAGAGATGAGGGTCAGTGCCTCATATCTAAGTTTACGGTCCCACCACCGATCGGGAAAAGTGAACCAGATATACTCTACTACAGATCTGTCTGTGGCTATAGTTCTCTCTCATCCTTCACAAGTAAATGGAACTCTAATCTAATAAAGCAAACTACTAAAAGGACAATCAGTTCCTTTCCTCCTTTACTGCAGCTAAAAGATTGAAAGTGGCTTCACATAATTTTTAACAAAAACCACTCAAGTTTAAGTAATGGAAAACCAAACACCCCTCTTTCCTCAGACAAGCAAACAAACAAGCAAAAGAGGTCACTGAATATATAAAAAGATTAAGGAATTAAAAGAATTTGAGAAATCAGAAAACATGAAGTATACTGAAATTGATAGAGAGAGAGAGAGAGAGAGAGAGGTCTCAGGAAAGAATTTTTTTCTAATAAAAACATATTACCATTTACTAAAAAAAAAAAAAAAACTCACTGCCATTGAGTTGGATCTGACTCACAGCAACCCCTCCTTGGGTTTCTGAGGTGGTTATCGCTACAGAAGTAGATTGCCCAATCTTCCTTCCAAGAAGTGGCTGGTGGGTTTGAACCACCAGCCTTCTGGTTAGCACTCAAATGCCTTAGGCACCACGCCATCAGAGCTAAAGCATTACAATAAAATATTATAACTGGTAATAGTAATAATTAATACTTATTGAAAACTTGCTATATATTTATGTGTATAACTCATCTATTTCTCATAGCAACCCTGCAGGACAGGTACTATTAATTTACCCATTTTAAGATGAGGAAACTGGGACAGAGAGAAGTTAAATAGCTTGTCCAATATCACTCAACTATTATAGAAAGTGACATCAGATGGGCCTCTGTCAAAAATTGAATGCAATAATAAGAAAAACAGTACAAGAAATTCTCTCAAACTCAGAGCAAAATAATAAAAAAAGGATTATTATTATTGAAAATACCAGAGTATTAAAGGCAAGATTTTAAAGATCTGGATAAACTCAAACAACAAAAATCAGACAAAAGGAGACCAAATACATGTTGTTGTTGTTGTTATTTGCCGTCGAGTCGGCCCTGACTCATAGCGACCCCTCCTTGGGTTTCCGAGGCAGTATCACTACGGAAGTAGGATTGCCCAACCTTCCTTCCGAGGAGTGGCTGGTGGGTTTGAACCGCCAGCCTTCTGGTTAGCAGTCAAGTGCCTTAGGCACTATGCTACCAGAGCTCCTACAAATACATAGAAGTAATAAGTTTGAAAACAACAGAAAAAAATCCTAAGGTAAAGAAAGATGGGTCATCAGACTAAGAGTAGAAAGAAGTTGTCCATAATTCCAAGATCTAATATTTTGAATAGAATAAGTAAATAGAAAAAACTGAACATTTTTATTAGGAAAAACATTCCAAATCTGCAGCACTCAAAATGAGAAAAGAATTTGACAATCTGTATCATTTAATTGGTGTGTTTAGCCCACTTACATTTAATCGTCTTATTGATCTGATTGGATTGAAATCTACCACCCTGTTGGCTGTTTGTATCTCTTTCATGTTATTTCCTTTTCCTTTTCTCTTCTTTCTTTTGGATGGATTGAGCATTTTAACAACTTTATTGAAGTATATTTTAGATATAAAATTTAGCCTTTTCAAGTTTACAATTCAATAATTTTTAGCAATTTTACTGAGTGGTACAACTAGCCTCATAATTCCTTTATAGAACATTTTCTCCCCACCAATAAAATTCTCATGCCCATTTACAGTTAATCTCCATTCCAACTCCCCACCTCTAGTAACTACTAATTTACTTTCTGTCTCTATAAACATGCCTTTTCTGGATTTTTCATATAAATAGTTATAAAATATTTGGATTCTTCTGTCTGACTTATTTTATTTAGTATAATGTTTTTGAGGTTCACCCATAATGTAGTATATGTTAGTAGTGTGTTCCTTTTCTTGCTGATTTCCCATCAAAGTCCATTTTGATCCAGTTCTTTGTCACTGAACAAAGATACGGAAAGAGATGTGCACAATTGGCTCTCACAGCTAGTGCAACCTGAAAGCTTTCTGTAGTACACCATTTGAGTATACCACTACAGCTTTTCAAACAGCTCTCAGACACTCTGTTCTGATTTCTGTTCACTCTCTTTCCTTTTTTTTTTAAATTTCATTCGAGTAATTTCTATTAACCTATCTTCAGGTTCACTGATTATTCCCTTGGTTGTATTGAGTCTACTAATGAGCTCATAAAAAGTATTGGTTAAAATCTCTGTTACTGTTTTTCATTCCCAGTATTTTTGTTTGATTATTTCTTATAGTTTCCATCTCCTATGAAATCACCCATCTGTTTCTACAAATTGTCCACCTTTTCCATAAATCTTTTAACGTATTAACAATTGTTATTTAAAATTTCATGCTTAGTAGTTCCAAATTCTACATCATATCTGAGTCTTGTTCTGTTGATTTCTTTGTCTCATGACAGTGTGTTGTTTTTTCAGTTGCTTTTTTGACTGTCTCATAATTTTTTTTTTTTAACTGAGAGTATGGTGGCGTAATGCCTAAGGCATTTGACTGCTAACCAGAAGGCTGGTGGTTCAAACCCACCGGCCACTCCTCAGAAGGAAGGTTGGGCAATCTATTTCCATAGTGATACTGCCTCGGAAACCTAAGGAGAGGTTGCTATGAATCGGATCCAACTCAATGGCAGTGAGTTTGAGGAGAGGTTTTTTGTATATATATTTTTTTATTTTTATTTTTTTAATTTTTATTGTGATTTGGGTGAAAGTTTACAGGGCAAATTCATCTTCCATACAGTAGCTCACATAGACTTTGTCTCATGACATTGACTACAATTTACAATGCAACAGCTCCCTTCCCACTTCTCCCCATAGTTACCTCTTCCCTGTGTCCTGCCCTCCCATGCACTCCTGCCCCCAAGCTGTCTCCCTGTGCATATACAGCCCCTCTAATCTCCCATGATTGATCCCTCCAAGGAGTGTATCTACCTAATGTAAATGTTCACCTCATATGCCTGTCTTTCGTTTTGCTAGAAGCCACAGGTTGTTTTTGTTGTTGTTATGTGCCATTGAGTCAGACCCTACTCATAGTGACCTCTCCTTGGGTTTCCGAGGCAGTATCACTACGGCAGTAGATTGCCCCATCTTCCTTCTGAGGAGTGGCTGGTGGGTTTGAACCGACAGCCTTCTGGTTAGCAGTCAAGTGCCTTGTTGTTGTTGTTGTTGTTGTTATGTGCCGTTGAGTCTGCCCCGACTCATAGCGACCCCTCCTTGGGTTTCCGAGGCAGTATCACTACGGAAGTAGGATTGCCCAACCTTCCTTCCGAGGAGTGGCTGGTGGGTTTGAACTGCCAGCCGTCTGGTTAGCAAGCGTCTTAGCCACTGTGCTACCAGAGCTCCCTTAGCCACTATCAATTCCAGACCTGAAGGGCAACTAGGGGACATAGTCTCAGTCAATCCATCAGACTCTATCAGACCAGCAAATCTGGTCCCTTCCCCCCCCTTTTTTTTTAAATGATTTTGAGTTTTTTCCACATTATTCCCCCACTTTATCCAGGATCTCCTACATAGATCCGCCTCCGAGTGGTTGACAGTTGTAGCTGGGCACCATCTAGTTCTGGTCTTATAGTCATATAGGCTGAGAATCACAAGGTGTACCAGTCCCTTGTACTACTTGTTTCCATGTGTTTTTGGTTTTCTCCATTCTTCTTTGCTCTGGATGAGGAGAGACCCATCCTTGCATATAGATGGCCACTTGTGCGCTTTTAAGATCCCTGTCACTACTCACCAAAGTAGGATGTGGAACAATGTTTTTGTGTAGTATGTTATGCCAGTTGATCCTGATGTCCCCTGCAACTATGGTCCTGGGCCCACAGGTCCAACTACTCATGCCCTGCGGGTAGCTGGCTGTGTGAATGCCTCATAATTTTTTTGCAGAAAGGTAGTCATCTTGTAAAAGGCAGTAAAGATTGGCTTAATAATTGTTATGCCTGGACATCCTTTTGTTTCTTATAGGTCTATAAGTTAGGGGGTTGAACCAGTTTAGTTTGGAGTTGAACAGAGTTTGAGATTTGTTGCTGCTATGATTACTTTCAATATAATAGAGACTTCAAAACCTTCCAGTGTTACTTTTTGTCTAGAGTAGGGACTGGTCTGCCAGAGAGCTTTTCTTAATGTATTGTTTTTAGACCTTTATTTTGCACCAAACTTCAAAGAAGACCTATGCTTTTGTCCTCCCAGTAGTACATTACTGACACTTTTTATTTGCCACTTGCTAGCCTGATTGGATGAGGTCACAATGGGAAGAGAAATGTTTTCATTGTTCTGATTAACTCTCAGTCTTTGATCGGTACTGTACACTTGAGTCTCAAGGATGGAGCATTCTTGATGACCCTGCCCTGCCCCCAACTCTAAGTCTGGATCCACTACATATGCCAGTTCCTCCCTCAGGGGTAAAGGGGTTTTACTGTTCCCTTCCCCCAGGTGCAATGAGTTTTCACCTGTGCCATAAAGGCAAAAATGGTTTGCCTTTCCACCAGGCATTGAGACTTTTGTCCTGTAGAAGAAATATACTGTTCCCTTCCCCTCGACCTGTATCACAAGGGAGTTTGTGTGTGTGTGTGTGTGTGAGACTTGGGTGAAAGTTTATGGAGTAAATTCACTTTCCATACAGAAATTCACATACACTTTGTCTCATGACATTGACTGCAATTTCCCACAATGCAACAGCTCCCCTCCCACTTCTACGCCATAGTTACCTCTTCCCTGTGTCCTTCCCTCCCATGCACTCCTGCCCCCTGAACTGTCTCCCTGTGCATAAACAGCCCTTTGTTCTCCCATGATTGTTCTCTCCAAGGAGTGTCTCTACCTCGGGTAAATGTTCAACTCATATGCCTGTCTTTTGTTTGGCTGGAAGCCACAGGTGTGGATTCAATTCCAGACCTGAGGATCACATGGTCTACTAGTCACAAGGGACATTTTCTTAGGACTCTTATTATCCTGTCCTCAATTTTTTTAGTAAGCACCTGCTGAGGTCAACTAGAGAAGACCTTCAAATGGGTGTTTATTCGTCTTGTGTTTGTGACTCCCAGAGGTTCTATATTCTCTACTAAACTATGTTCTACCTTGTACATTTTGTTACAAATCTCAGCTGAATTCTTCTTATTCGTATCCAGTGATATCTGCCCTATCTAAACAATGCTCATGTCCTATCTCTCCTTAGTAATGCTTGTATTTTCTTACATTTCAGGTTTGTTGGTTGCCCTGACATCTCAGCTCTAAGACGGGTTCAAGAAAACTTACACATTTGTAAGTTTTCCAACATTGTTTTTGTTGTAAGGGTAGAAATTATTCTCATTCTGGCTTTCTGCATCCCAAGCAGAAGTGAGAAATACAAAACATGAGTTACTTAGAAACTATGAAAAAGATTCTATGTTCAACTCTTTTTTTTTCTTATTAGGATTTGGGTGAAGATTTACAGAGTAAATTCACTTTTCATACAGCAGTTCACATATACTTTGTCTCATGT
>NW_006921900.1:820620-855269 GCF_000298275.1 Orycteropus afer afer | reverse complement strand
TCTGCATCCTTTCCTTCAAGGCTCAGGTGTCCACGATTATCTTCTGTGTCTGTGTTAATTGGTTTCCCTTTTCTTTGTTGAAGAGGGTCTGTGCAATCCTTCTGCCTAGTCCGCCATCTTGCCCTGCCTCTCTATGTTCAACTCTTTAATAATAAATTTCAAAATCATGCTGAAATGTATATATTTCTTTAAATCTTGTTTTTAATTTTAAAAGTATATGACATATTTTGCTGTTATTATTGAAGATTTGAACTATGCAACAGTTGTTTTGTTTTTTTAATGATCCAAACTCCGTGGGATACAAGTATACAATTTTTTTCCTCCAATCACTGTGGCCTTCAACCAACTCTTCCTTCTCTTACTAACACTTGATGTCATCTAGGGCAAAACCTATAGCTTTCTGGTAACTTACAGGTAATTTTTAAAAAAAAAAAATCCAATTCTATTTAAAACTTCAAGTTCCTATTATCCTATCCCCTCCCCAAAATGCTCTCTTGGCTATACTGGCTGACTATCTGTGCCCTCTGCACAGCAGGCTTTGAAGTGTTGGTTCTATACCGGGACCCGTATTTGAGTTTTTCAGGATACTTTCCACTGCACAGTTACCTGATATGGGAAAGAAACTCTAGCCTCTCTTCTTGCTGATCCATCCTTAGCTTCTGCTCTGTGGTACCCCCAAAGGTCCTTACAGCTGGTGCCCTCTCACCCATAAGGCAGTCCTCTTGAGCAAGAAACTAGTAAACAACTTAATTCCAGCAGTCTTCCATAGTGTTCTTGTCCATAGGAAACAGAATCATCCTTTTCACCCATAATTTTCCCCTTACTTCCCCCCATTCCCTATTTCCAGCTCTAGTGAGTGCAGAGGAAGAATGAACAAGCCCTTAGCACAGACGGCCAAACAGGGAATGGTAACCTAATGTGCTCTTCTTATAGGGACTCCTACTTTCTATACAGGAAGCACTTAAAGCCTCCTCTCTTGGCTTAGAGGCATGGAGCTGATGAAACCTTGAACTTCCTCCTCAATGGTATATTTGACGCCCAAGTAGATCATTTTATTAGCACTTACATCTTCTAAATGACAAAATTATTTTCAGAAATAATCATGAAATGAAACAAATAATAAAAACAATCGGAGAAAACATACCGGAAACAAAGTTTTCTTTTACTGAACTCCATACCAATAAAAAACTAAAAGTAAAATAAATATTACAGTATAAAAAAAGTCCAAAGTAATACATTAATACTTTGTAAATTATATTAATGTACTTTTCAAAGAGAAAAATGTATGCCCACATTAATGATTATTAACATTATCATTTTATTTTCAAGGTTTAATATTTGAAAAGTTGTCAATGATTTCATCAAAATTGATCCTTTTTTGCAAATTCACATTATGCTACCTTCCTTTATGATGTGTAGCCATATTGTTTTATAATTTTGCTCATAATTGATAAAGAAACACCTTGTATTCATTTTAATTTCAAAAAGTTTCCTTCACATGAAACAACAGATATACAAATTGTTAGGGGAAAAATATCTTGAGTTAAAAGTTGGCAGAGATTCATTTAAAATGACATTTAACAATAAATTCCAGAAATTAAAATAATGTCCAAATCTTTATTTCTTTAGAATTGATTCTAGGGGCTTTCAAATGTCACTATAGCAAAAACATTTTGACTAAAATATCTTCTTCAGAAAATTCATCACAAAAACTACTGTTTTTGGCAAAAACTTCTGAAGTTTTTCTTCTGCAAAAGTCAGAAGAAATGAGTAATGATACCAAACATTGACATTATTTGATCAACTACTTTAACTGAATTGTTCACTTTATTTGGTGAAAACAATTGCTGTTTTGATTTATCCTGGCAATAAAGACCAGCATCTTTTGTAATTTCTTCTAGCATTCATACACTGAAAGAATTAAGTCACTCTAGTTTTGTTTCTTCATCGTTATGGTGTCTGTGCTACCATTATAATGTACACTGAAGTTATTATATAAGCATAGGTATATATAGTACAGGGGATGGGGGTACAAATTGTTTCTGAAAGGAGCTCAAATTATTCCAAACTCTTATGAACTTACTCTCTGAGTGAATGCATGTAGTTTAGTCCATGTGTATCAAGAGTCCACTGTAACTAGGAGTTAGTCAAATTAACATCCACATAGGGTATTTATAAAGAATAAATAATAATAATGTGGTAATGTGAAGCTTTGTTGTTGTTGTTAATTGCTACCAAGTTGGCTTTAATTCATGGCAACCTAATGTATAACAGAACCAAATGTTGCCCTGTCCTGTGCCATCCTCACAATGCTGGTGTGTTTGCGTCCATTGTGGTTCTTGCATCAATCCATCTCACTGAGGATTCCGCTCATTTCCCTGACCTCTCCTTTATATACATATTATGAAAACTCAGTAACTCCAGCAATTAGAAATTTGTTGTTGTTGTTGTCATGTGCCATGGAGTCAGACAATAATATTTTTTCAGGGAGGACAATTTTATTACTGATATTGTTAAAAACTGACAGTGCATAGTGCTAATAAAAAGCAGTTGGTGGTGCATCACTGCTACTGCTGATTCAGGCAGTTTTCAGAAGTAGGCTGGTGATAGTCATAGGCCCGGTTTTGCTGCCTTAGACTAAGATATGGGGAGATGTCCCTGCTCTCTGGGACCTCTCTTGATGTGGAATACTTACTCCCTGCTGTTCCTCAACTTTGGAGCTTTAGGAGCAGTTCTTGAACATGAAAAGTCTTGCCTTTTGTTCTCTTTCACACTTCCCCATCTGGTTTATCTTCTGCATTTCAAAACCACATCTAATGTCACTTCCCTAGTCATTTTTCAGAGGCTCCCCTTCACTAAGAAGATAATATTTAAACTCCTTAATAAAGGCAATATTAGGTAAGGTAGAAAAGCGCTTGCATTTGCTGAAAGTCTATTCTGTGCCAATCACCCTCCATGAGTTATTTTATGTAAACTTTAACCTCCTAGAGAGGTAAGTATTATTACTCCAATTTTCAACTGAAGAAACTCAGATTCTACAGAGAGATTAAATAGCCCACGTAGCAGCTCGTAGCTATAAGCATAATCTAGAATTTGAACCTAATTCTATAAAGTGCCCAAAGCCCAGCTGATCCCACCACACTACACTATCTTCCTTCATGATGTGTCCTTTGTTTGTCCTTGAGAAGTGGTTCTCAACCTTGGCTCCACATTGGAATCGCCTGAGAAACTGTTTATAAATATTAATGTCCAAGCCCCAGAGCAGTCAATTAAATTATATCTTTGGGGTACGGGGTAGAGAGGGGATGGTTTTCTTAAAGCCTTGGGGATTTTAATGTGCAGCCATGGTTGAGAACCACTGCTTAAGAGCTCATCCACTGCCTCTTTTCCCAAATCCTCTGCTGAAGTGCCCAGACATGTTTGTTCACACTCTTGTGCCTTTGAACTGAGTAAAAAATCCTCACCCACATGATTTCTCTCTTCATCTATCCTACAAGATTTATCCCTACTGTCACCTCCTCTGCAAATCTTTCCCAGATCCCCTTGGAACAATTTCTTACTCTTTCATCCATAACATACGTTATGTACATAAATCTACCATTACCACTTTTCCCGAGTTATTTTAATTATAGGTCAGTCTTCTCTATTGGAATCTGAGCTCTCTGAGGTCACAGATGAGTATTCTCTTCTTTACTCCATCTCTTAAGATCATCCATGGCAGATATCAAGTCCTCTGAAATATGTGTTAAATTAATGCTCATAGGAATAAAAACTACAGTTGAGTAAGGAAGATTTTACTTGTTCTCTGATTCTGCTGTTCCATCTATGGTAAGTTTGGCCTTGAAACCATGGCTCAAGGCCAGGCTTCTTCCTTTATCAGGTGACCATTATCACAATTTTAGACATGATGCAGAGAACAATAAAATAGCCCTGGAGGATTGGCCTTGCAAACTCAGACCCTCAAAGCAACATCTTATGTGACAGCTGGTGTACTGCTCTCCTAGCCTGGCCAAGTCCCAGCCAGGCCCTTTGTTGCTGGCCTGCTCCCTGGGCTCTGTCTGCAGAAGAGGACACCTGTTGCCCTTGCCCCTCACTCTCAGGGAACATCTAAATGTAGACTTAGCTTAGAGTTCAAAATTCCCATAAACACTCAGGCTGAGTATTGGGTATGGGAGTCCTTAAGGAGTAGAGGGTAGGTTTGACATCTTGCTCATTTCTCTGGAGTCTGTGAATCATTCTCACACAGACCCTGTCTTCCACTCCTCAAAACTACTCTTGGAGGTAGGCATTATTAGCCTCATTTTACAGATAAAGTAACTAAGTCAGAAAGAGCAAGGGCCTTGCCCCATATTATGCAGCTAAGGGGCAGAGCTGGGATCCTAAGCCAAGTCTCCCAACTCTGGAGTCTGCACAGCTACAAGCCTGTATCATATGCCTGCATTCCAGGGCTCAGAGCACAGGATAGCAAGTGCCTGGTTTTAGTAGTTGGAAGTATATGTTGGCTACTGCAGTAGGAAGTAGGCTTCCTCTCCCACTGTGATACACACATATGAAGAGGAGTCAGAGAGATGCTCAGCATAATAAATAGACGAGTGCTCACTGCGAAGACATAAACCCAACTATTAAAGCAACAGGCAGGGCAGATGAGAAAAGCAAGGTAAAGATATCAGAGCACATTAGCAGAGGGTTTATGAGATGAAACAAACATAAAGGATTCTGACTTCAGGGGCCAGCTAACCTGAGCTCATTATGTTTCTTCTTATAAAGAGATCCTTAAAAAAAAAAAAAAAAAGTTGAAAATAATTCTGTACAAACTAGATTTCCACTTCAATGAGTCTGTGTTAAGCAAAGTCTGATGAAGAAAAATTTAACCATTTAAATTGTTGTTTCCATAGCCTGTGCTGAGTATCATATTTAAATATGTAGGAACAGTGATTAGGGCACAGGGGGGTCATCATTTCACATGCAACATCCTTCTCCCATATTGTATTAAACACCTCTCCTGGCTGTTGGCCTGAATATGGGGCCTTGATTCATCCTCTAATTGTCAAGATGCAGGTCAGTTGTGAAGGTTAAGCAAACAAAATGTCTAAATCAGCAGAGAAATGAACATTTGTGCTCTTTCCCTTTCAGTTAATCTATTTAAGCCCATTTTGCCATTTATCGTTTATGAGATTTTCATATCAGTTATGGAATCACAGCTGATGCTCAGCCAGTAAACATTGTCATTGCCATCCCATTCTTTACGGCCAATATCTACCAAGATTAGTACATAAACATGCTGAATTGGACATTAAATATTTTAATATCTATCTTAGTCAGGGTTTTCTAGAGAAACAGAACCAACACGCTAGATAGCGATATAGCGTTATGATAATAGAAAGGGAGAGAGATAAAGGAGAGAGACAGATAGATTTATTTTGGAAGAATTGGCTCACACGTTTGTGGGTCTGGCAAATCCAAAATCTAGAGATAGAAGTCAGGCAGTAGTCCAAAAATTCAGACTTGTCAAACAACAAACTGTAGATGGTGGCACTCTTGTGTCCCAAAATCAGTAGGTCAGACAGTGGGAGAGTAAGAAGAATTCTGACTAAATGTCTATTTATAGTCTAAAGGTGGAATACTCCCTAGGAAAACCTCCCTTTTGCTCTTAAGGCCTTCAACTGATTGGATGAGGCCCACTCATGTTAGGGAGGATACTATGCTTTACTTAAGATCAACTGATTTAACCACAAGTAAATACTTTATAATAACATCTAGACTAGTGTTTGACCAAACAACTGGACAGCATAGCCCAGCCAGGCTGACATATAAAATTAACCATCACAACACCTCTTTGGTGGGGCCTTTGGGCAATTGTGTCTAATCTGAAATTTTTATAATTCAAAAACGATTAGGTTTAGGACACACTCTACATCAATATGGTCTCACTAATATAACAAAGAAAACTCTATTTTTGAGACAGGATCACATCTACAGGTATGTTGTTGTTATTGTTGTTGTTGTTATGTGCCGTCGAGTTGGCCCCTACTCATAGCGACCCCTCCTTGGGTTTCCGAGGCAGTATCACTACGGAAGTAGGATTGCCCAACCTTCCTTCCGAGGAGTGGCTGGTGGGTTTGAACTGCCAGCCTTCTTGTTAGCAGTCAAGTGCTTAGCCACTATGCTACCAGAGCTCCTATCTACAGGTATAGGGTTTACAGGTATAGGGTTTAAGATTCCAACATATATCCAGGAGAACACATCTCAATCCATAACAGACTCCAAGTGTCCACAGAACACACCAAGCTATCACAACCCTCAACAAGTCATCCATAAACCCTACAGCAGTTATCCCAGGGACATTAGGTTTTCAAGAAGCCTTGCAGAAAGTCAACCACATCCATATTGCTGTGGTCAGCAGAAGGTCACAGTAGAGATTTAGTGGCCTCTTGGGTAAATAAAAACAGAGAAGAGAAATTCATTTTTGTTTAAGGATTTTCCAGGATTCTGGTTAGTCTATGCTAGTCTAGAGTTCATGACCAATAAACATTCACTCAAGTGTAAGAAATGCTTATCAAAGGTTTAATTGTGTTCCCAAGTCCCTCTCCTCCCACACCAGGCAGGATTCCAAAGCTCTCTCCACACTGGGGCTTCCCCCCAAAGCCTGAAGAGAGGCAATGTCCTTTACCATGTGCTTTTCTCTGTAACCTTGCTTCTTTCAGCTTTTAATTTCACATCCTTAGTGAACTTTCTCTGCTCTGCTCGGAGTACGAAGATGCCTTTCAAACAAGTCTTTTTCCATTTCAGCAGGGTTTCATATCTCCTGGATATTAATTCCCTAACCAGAGATAAGAAATGGGATGAAGAGGGGAAATAAGCCACAAAAAAAAAAAAAAAAAAAAAGTATTTGTTTTCTACTCACCAATGCTCAACAGGGTACAAATTGTAAACACCATGAATCAACACATGTGTACTTGAGGCTAATACCCCAGAGACTGGGACCAAAAACCAGAAAGGGTCTTACCCTTCTCCTATGTCAAGTACAGAAGGAGGCAAAGGTCTTGCCCTCTCCACACTGGGACTCTGCTGTTCCCAAGAACTGAAGCTTCTTCTCCAGTTTCTGTTCCCTAAGAAATTCTCTCTGAGACAAGAGAGGAATCTCTACCTCTGAGATTATAGGCACAGATAAGAATGTAATGAAATACTGTATCAGGCAGAGTCCTAGGACACATATAACACACTCAAACTGGACCATTTAGAGAGACTGACTAGTAAAGGGACTATTTATAAAGGTAAAGGCAGGGTTTGGTTGCAAAACTTGGAGTTTGCAACAGCCAGAAGCAATCATTGCACCTATGTTTGTCAGGTAACCTTCCGTATACATTTCCTCCTTGCAGATTTCCATGACTACTGATTACCTCCAGAAAAAGTTATTTTAAAAACTCTATCTGTAGGCTACTAACTAGATCTCTGTTAATATCCACTAAGAAGAGCACAAATGGCAATTTTTCTTTATTTCTATTGGTAGCTGGATATATATGGTTACATACAACCTGAATCTTAAGACTGGACTGCATGTAGCTCCAGTTTTTATGCAGGTTATATGTTCACTGAGATTCTATAAAATGCTCGATGGAGACAGAAGGATGGAGGCAGCAGATATGGAGTATGGAGTTTGCTGAAAATGTAATTTGAAGCCGGAATGAGCATATTCTTGCAGTCCATGGGAGGTACTAGGGAAATGCATAGAAAGGGTCCTATGTTCAATTCTAAAAGTGAGAGCTGGGCCAGGAGGGAGAAAAGAGATAAGTCCAGGCTACAGAGAAAAGTAGAAAGGTTGATTGTGATGGTCAATTTTATGTTTCCAGTGGTTTGGCCAAACACTAGACTAGTTACTCTTCCACAAAGAAAGTTAATATAATCCCCTTCCATAATGTAATCTAATAAAATGTAATGTAACCACCTCACACAATGTGAGCTAATGTCATGTAGTCAACCAATTAATTGAAAAGGAAGATTCTTTATTTGTTCTGCCTTGAGACTACAAAAAAATATTTTGGCAGCACTCACTCTTTCTCTCTACTCTGTACTCTTTCCATCACCTGACCTAGGAATAGAGAGATAGTAAAAAACAACAGCAACAACAACAAAATAGAGATGTGTAAGCCTGCAGAATTCTCCAGCCAGCCACATGACTTGGGTATTTTGGACTTACCAGCCCCCTACAACCCCATGAGCCAATCCTTTGAAGTAAATCCCTCTACAGACAGATAGATAGACAGAGACATTGATATTAGAGAACCCTGACTAAGACATTGATTGATCAAGGCAGGCAACAATCAATCTATAAGCACTCAGTGATTAGAGAGCTAGCGTTCAAAGTGAAAGCTGAAGAAAGTCAAAGAGAGCTGTGCTACTTGGAAGAGTGTGCAGTCGAAGTGTTTTACTGACCTAGGATCAACTGTAAGAAAGGGAGAGCACCCAGCTGGCATGAGACTTCCTCAGTTATGGCCACCTGGAAGTCCTGAACAAGGTGGAAGTCAAAGTCCAGTAATAATGTGCTTGCTGAAGTCAAACCATCTGAGTTTGACTTGGAAGATGTTACTTACATTTATAGAGGCATCCTCGCCTGGCTTTGCAGATTTCTCCCTTGGAGTGGAAAAAATGAGAGCTATAAATAAAGGCAGCAACAGAGGAAAGAACAGAGACTAAGCATATTAGTAATAGCAGTGGTCTTGGTCCTGATCCTGGTCTTTCTTTTCAGGCAGAGAAAACAGGATAAAAAGTGGCCAACCAACTGGTCATCACATGGCCAAGAAGAGGGTGATGAAGCCAACAGTAGAGGGGGATCTAATGAAAGAATGTAGGCCTGGTATCACTTATTCTCTACCACATACCCCCATACTCATACTCACACATCCAGACATCTGTGCAAAGAACATGAGTGAATTTGGAAACCCATCTACTGGCTGGATGAGCAATTCAGTTGCTGTTGAGTCAACTCCAACTCATGGTGACCCCACATCACCATGAGAAGAACTCTGATCCATAGGGTTTCCAATGGCTGATTTTTCAGAAGTAAATTACCAAGCCTTTCTTCTAAGGTGCCTCTGGGTAGACTGGGACCTCCAATCAGCAACCAAGCATGTTAACTGTTTGCACCACCTAGGGACACTCAAGAGCAAATGCCACAGGTAATATCTAAATTTAAGGATCTAATCAGACATGTGAAAGGGAAGTCAAATATGGATGTTTGAGTTTGAATGGATGTTATTTTTACTTAAACCAAGTACTTGAGTATATCAAAGCACTGGAAACATGTCTCTGTTGTACTGACTCTTCTCTTAGTCAGAATTTAATGAATTTAATGAATTCCTGTATGAAATAACATCACAGATCATGTTTGCTAGTAGAAAACAGTCAAATTTTCAATACACCTCACTTAGGGAGTAGCATAGAGCCTTGAAAGTAATTAAGCATCATTACTTTAGAACCAAAATATCCTACATAGTGGGAAAAATAACTGCATACAAAATTGTCTAGACATCCCTCTAAACAAAGGAATTCCCAGTTAAAAAGGGAGATGGGTGATGAAATTGGACAGACAATTACATCGGTTGTGCTTTGTTTTATGGACTTGCTTTAAGCCCTAGTGATGGTTTTTATAGTTTTAATGTGTTGTTTTCAACTAAGAATAGAAAGCTCTTTCATGCTGACCTGAGAGGTCATAGTCCCTCTTTAATATCTTCGTCTTTCTTATTGCAAAATCAGTGTTTATCAGTCTTATCTGCTTACTCATATTGAAGCTCTAATAACCCATCTAGCCACTACTCCTGGCCTCTATCAGACACACACACACACACCTCCCTCACACATACACACAAACATGCCAAGGCCTAGAGAAAGAGCCAGGATTCTAAACAATGGCACTATTGACACTGAGGACCAGGTAATTCTTTATTATGGGGGCTGTCCTGTACATGGTAGGATGTTTAGCAGCATTCCTGGCCTCTACCCACTAGATGCCACTAGCATCCTCCCAAATATTACCAACTGTGTCATAGAGGGGCAACATTGTCCCTGTACCACAAGCCTAGAGAATCAAGGTCTGCATGGGAGCACTTTCTGTTTTTCAAGACAAATTTGGGGTCAAGGGCCTGCCTCAAGATAAGAACTTGCAAACATTTGCTCTGAACTTTCAAATCATCCCTTCAAAAAGGGCATCAGTGATGACACCTAACAACCTGCACAAACAGCACAAAGAAATGGCTAACATGGTTTCAAATCTGCCCTGTTTTATTTAATTGTGATTTAACTGTTTAGAGAAAAGTCTGGCTCTTTTAAGAAGTCTTCAGCAATAAGCCAGGTGTAAAACAACTAAAGAGAGCAAATAATTGTTCAACATAGTGAGCACTGATTTTTTAAAGTAGATGATTCAAAATAATGAATAGCTTAATTAATGGTTGTGTCAAGGACCTCTGGTGATGTAGTGGTTAAGGGATCTGCCAACCAAAAGGTCAGTGGTTCAAACCTACCAGCTGCTCCACAGAAGAAAGATGGGTAGTCTGCTTCTATAAAGACTTACATCCTTGGAAACCCAATGGGGATCACTATGAGTTGGAATTGATTTGATGACAGTGATTTGTTGTTGTTGTTGTTGTTGTTTATACCTGTAAGTTGTATTGGTGGCACAGTGGTTAAGGCCTTTGGCTGCTAATCAAAAGATTGGTGGTTTGAACCCATCAGCTACTCCATAAGAGAAAGATGAGACAGCCTGCTTCCTGGAAGATTTACAGCCCTGGAAACCATATGTGGTGGTTCTACTGTGTCAGAATCAACTTGATGACAGTGGTTTTTATTTTTTATTTTTGGATTATACACCTGTCTGATTCCCAAAAGTTTTTGAGATTGTTAATGTGTTTCTGCTCAGGCTTTTCTTGATTGGAAGGAAATTGCATTGAGTTTTTGTTAAGTAGAATAGTCAGGTACCATGTTCTCTTCTTTCTCTCTGTGACTGGCAGAGAAGAGAAAGAAAGATGGAGTAAGAGTGAGATAACACAATACAATTCAAACCTTCCATTTAGAAAACCTGAGTGTCAGTTCTACTCTGTTATATGGACATGGCAACGAACAACAGCAACCAAAGGAGAGAGCAGAGAATAATTTGCATTTACATTTGTTTAGAGCCTGCTCTGTGCTAAGAACTTCATGCATGTGTAACTCCATTCTAGTGTCACCTTTCCATTAAAATCTAGATAAAATTGGACCAACTTCATTTTACTGACTCTGAGAAGAATCCAATCCCTCCCTAATATTTTAGTGAATTTTTGTAACTTTGGGTTCTTTTAAGGAGTTCTGGTGGTACAGTGGTTAAGCACTCAGTTGCTAACAAAAGGTGACAGTTCAAACCTACCAGCTATTCTGCAGGAGAAAAATATGTCAGTCTCCTTCCGTGAAGATTTACAGCCTTGGAAACCCTAAGGGGCAGTTCTACTCTGTCCTATAGAATTACTATGAGTCAAAATCAACTCCACAGCACAGAGCTTTAGGTTCTCTTGGGTCACCTATAAAACTCTATTCCTGCTGGGTTTCTCTATTTCACTCACATTTCTCACTCTTTCTTTTTTTTTTTTTCACTCAAAATATGAAACATACTCTCTTTCTCTCTGACTTCCCCAAAATACCTTCACTCTTTTTATGTGTTTGTAGTAAATGTAACGTGAAACAATATGACAACTGAAATCAAACCTATCCCTAATATCAATAAATGTAAATGGGCTAAACATACCCATTCAAAAGAATATATTTTAGATTGGTTAATAAAGTAAATACAACTCTACACTTTTTCAAGACACATTTATAAAACTAACTACATAATAAAGGTAACAATTAAAGGATAAGTAAAGACATATCAGACAAATACAAACAGAATAAAAGCAAGTGTCAATATCTTGATATCAAATAAGTATGTTTCTGTACTAAAAGCACTAAACAGGACATGAAAGAATATTTTATAATACTAAAATCTATAATATATAATGACATTATTACTGTTATTAATCTCTATGCACAAAATAAAATAGCAGCAACTTTCATAAAGTAGAAATTATAGGAAATAAAAGAAAAATAGACAAATCCACACTAATAGTAAGAGAATATAAAATACCCCCCTCAGATTTAGACAGATTAAGGGGAAAATTATTTAGCAAAAATAAAGAAAATGTAAATAAACAATCAATAAAGCATATCTTATAATTATATATCAAACCCTGTAACTTGATAATACAGAATATTGCTTCAAATGCATATATGTCAATTATGAAAATAAATCATATTTTAAGTTGCAAAGAAAATCTAATTTCATTCTGAAAATAGAAATTCTGACCACAATAAAATAAAATTATATATCGCTAACAAAATTTTAAAATAAGTCCTTTTACTGGGAAGTTTTTAAAACTCTTTATTAAACAATTTTTGGGTTAAGGGGAAAATACAAAATGAAATTGCAAAATTTCTAGAAAGCAACAATAATGAAAGTACATCTGAAAATACAACTAAATTAATGTTCATTGGAAAATCTATGTATCATTAAATAAACCTATTAATAAAAGGAAAACTACAAGAAATTAATTATTCAACTAAAAAAATTAGAAATAAATAAATAAACCAAAACAAGTTAGGAGGAAAAAAAAAAATAAAGGCAAAAGTAGACATTAATTAATTATAAAATTATAAAACTTTAGAACGAATACAAAAAAATTTAATGGGCATTAAACAAGGGAGAGGGGACATGAATACACAAAACATCAAGGTGAAAGTAACTATTACCTTAGAGCAAAATTTTAAAATCATAACAGTTACAGTGTATAGACCTATATAAATAAATTTGAAAAAAATAAAATTAATAACTTCCTGAAAAAATATAATTTAGGAAAACCAAACACCAAGAAACATACTGTCATAGAGTCTATTATGACTCATAGCAACCCTCATAGGGTTTCCAAAGCTGTAAATCTTTACAGAAGTAGATTGCCTCATCTTCCCCCCGAAGAGCAGCTGGTAGGTTTGAATTGCTCTTTAAGCCAACTACAGTCAAGATATAAAGTCCAAACATATCAACCATCTTAAAGATAATGCAGGATTGGGCAGTGGTTCATTCTGTTGTACATGTGGTTGCCATGAATCAGAGTCTACTTAATGTCAACTAACAAAAAAAAAACACAATTTCTTTATCCAGTCCCTAGTTGATGATCAATTTCAGTTCTTTCTATATGAATACTTCTGCAATTAATTAATATCTATGTACATTTACCATGTATGACCATAGCTAAAGCAAGTGGAAGACAAGATAAAAGAGATGAACAGAAGATTTCAAAGAGCATCTCAAGAAGACAAAATCAATTATTATAATGAAACATACAAAGACCTGGAGTGAGAAAACCAAAAACAAAGAACACACTCAGCATTTCTCAAGCTGAAAGAACTGAAGAAAAAATTCAAGCTTCAAGTTGCAATATTGAAAAATTATATGGGCAAAATATTGAATGATGAAGGAAGCATCAAAAGAAGATGGAAGGAATAAACAAAGTCACCGAAAAAGAACTGGTTAATGTTCATCTGTTTCAGGAAGGGGCATATGATCAAGAACCAATGGTATTGGAAGAAAAAGTTGAAACTACACTGAAGGAATTGGCAAAAAAAAAAAAAAAAGTCTCCAGGAATTGACGGATTATTCATTGAGATGTTTCAACAAATGGATGCTGCCCTAGAGGCACTTACTCATTCACCCATGTGGAGAAATATGGAAGAGAGTTATCTGGCCAACTAAGTGGAAGAGTTCCATATTTGTATGAAAATTCAAAAAAAGGTGATCTAACAGAAAGTAGAAATTATTGAACAATATCATAAATATCACACACAGGTAAAATTTTGCTGAAGATAACTCAAAAAATAGTTGCAGTAGTATTTTGACAAGGAACTTCGAGAAATGCAAGCTGGATTCAGAGGAGGATGTGGAACCAGGGATAGCATTGCTAATGTCAGATCTTGGTTGAAAGAAAAGAATACCAGAAAGATATTTACTTGTGTTTTATTGAATATGCAAAAGGATTTAACTGTGTGGATCATAACAAATTACGGATAACATTGGAAAGAATGGGAAGTCCAGAACACTTCATTGTACTCATAAGAAACCTGTACATAGACCAGGAGGCTGTCATTCAAACAGAACAAGAGGATACTGCATGGTTTAAAATCAGGAAGGGTGTGCATCAAGGTTGTATCCTTTCACTATTCTTATTCAATCTGTATGCTGAGCAAATAATCTGGAAGCTAGACTAAGTGAAGAAGAATGGCATGAGGATTGGAGTAAGATTCATTAACAACCTGCAATATACAGATGACACAGTCTTGCTTGCTGAAAGTGAAGATGACTTGAAGCACTTGTTGTTGTTGTTATGTGCCGTCAAGTCAAACCCGACTCATAGTGACCCCTCCTTGGGTTTCCGAGGCAGTATCACTACGGAAGTAGGATTGCCCAACCTTCCTTCCGAGGAGTGGCTGGTGGGTTTGAACCGCCAGCCGTCTGGTTAGCAGGCAAGTGTCTTAGCCACTATGCTACCAGAGCTCCCTTGAAGCACTTAGTGATGAAAATTAAAGATTATAGTTTGCAATATGAATTGCACCTAAGCATAAAGAAAATGAAAATCCTCACAACTGAATAAGCAGCAATAAGCAGCATCATGATAATTGGAGAAAAGATTGAAGTTGCCAAAGGTTTCATATCACTTGGATCCACAATCAATACCAATGGAAGAAGCAGTCAAGAAATCAGATATCATATTGCACTAGGAAAATCTGCTGCAAAAGACCTCTTTAAAGTGCTGAAGAGCCAAGGTGTCTGTTTGAAGATTAAAGTGCACCTAACCTAAACCAGGGAGCTCTGGTAGCATAGCACCTAAGCCATTTTTAACTGTTAACCAGAAATCTGGCAGTTCAAACCCACCAGTCACTCCTTGGAAGGAAGGGTGGGCAATCTACTTCCGTGGTGATACCACCTCAGAAACCCAAGGAGGGGTCACTATGAGTCGGATACAACTAGATGGCAGTGAGCTGATCCAAAGCCATGGTATTTTCAATCTTCCCATGTGAAAGCTGGACAATGAATAAGGGACCAAAGAAAAGTTGATACTTTTGAGTTGTGGTGTTGGTGAAGAATACTGAAAGTACCATGGACTGCCAGAAGAACGAATAAATCTTTCCTGGAAGAAGTGCAGCTGGAATGCTTCTTGGAAGCAAGAATGGTTAGACTTCCTCTCATCTATTTTGGTCATGTTGTCAGAAGGGACCATTTCCTGGAGAAGGATATCATGCTTGGTAAAGTGGAGGGTCAGGGAAAAAGGGGAAGACCCTCAACAAGTAGACTGACACAGTGGCTGCAATGATGGGCTCAGGTACAGCATGGATTGTGAAGTTGGTGCAAGACTGGGTAGCATTTCATTCTGTTGTACATAGGGTCACTACCAGTTGGAGCCAACTCAACAGCACCTAACAACAGCAACAATGACAACTATGTTGTAAGATAGATTGTACATGAGGGGCAAGATCCCAATGCCAACTTCCATTTCTGTCTCTTCCAAAGTAGTGATTTATTGATAATATGTGTATTCTCCCTGAAATAATTTAAAGTTAGATGAAAAAGTAAAAAGAAATTAAATGAATGAAATTAACATATTTATCATTTTCTTAAGACCTAGGATCTAAAATATTTTCTTACATTTGTATTCATGATTGAATGCTCTACTGTCTTGACTGAGCTGGCTGGCAGATGAGACTAGCCAACCAGGTCCCACCATGTTCCCCTGGGCCATATTGGGGGCATGGTGCTCAGGCTTCATTCCAACCATCTTCCAAATCACTACTTGGGAAGAGAGAATGGGGAATTGAGTTAGACTTCTATTTGCTGTAACAGGAACAAGAATTGAAGGTCCCATCAACTTGTGGCTGAATTGTTCTCTAATTTTAAAGAATCTTCTGAATCTAGGCCACCATCATCACCTCTACATGGATGTGTGACCCTCAAGTCAATTCTTTCTTGACGTGGAATCTCTCCAAACAGCAACCAAACATAGTGGGGTTGATAGTGAACAGCATCTAGGGATGATACTTCTATCTAGTCCTATCTGCCAGGACCCTTCTTTAGGTCAGCTCAATTGATCCGAAATTCCTGACCTTCCTTCTTTATGTCTATGACATCATCTGAACAATCAGGAAGCACATCCATAATCCACTCACTCCTTATAGCTTCTCTAATCTTCCTCCTCTCATTCTTCCCCAAATCTGATGTTCAAGGTATCAGAGCAAGCATAGTAAAAGCCCATTGCTGAGGGCAGGGTTTTGGAGTAGCAAATTGGTGAGCTTATTGCAAAATTAAACCAGTACATAATTGCCAAATGACATCTTTGTGTAACTGCCGAACAACTAAGAATCATGGCCTAGCCAAGCTGACACATAACCTTAACCATCACAGTCACTGTTACTTCTGTCTCTCACCTGTGTTCATTATTACCAGAAGCACTTCATCAATGTACACAATAGTAGGACAGTAGTAGAATTTTTACTATTATTATAAAAGCAAAATGTCAGATAGTAAGATAGTCAATAAGTGAGGAGTAGGTGTATATATTCATTTCTCTTATTTGTTGGGTCATATGTTAACTCTATGTTTAACATTTTGAGGAACTGCCAAACTGTTTTCCAAAATGACTACACAATTTTACCTTCCCATCAGCAATGTGTGAAGGTTCCAATTTCTGCATATCCTCCCCAGACTTTTTATTTTCTTTGTCTTTTGAATACAACCACCCTAGTGCTTGTCTTTCACTTCATTGTTGATGTTCTCTGAAGCACAAATTTTTAACTTTGATAAAGACTAACTTATCCATTTTTTTCTTTTGTCACATTTGCTTTTAGTTTCATATCTAAGAAAACAATTCATAACCCAAGGTCACGGATATTTACTCTTACATTTTATTCTACAAGTTTTCTATTTTAGTTATTCATTTAGGTCTTTGATCCACTTTGAGTTAGTTGCTGTATATTGTACAAGGTAATTGTCTAAGTTCATTCTTTTACTGAGGATATCTACTTACCCAAATACTATTTACTGAAAAGACTATTCTTCCTCCATTTAATTATCCTGACACCCTTGTTGAAAATCAATTAACCATAAATGTCAGAGTTTATTTCTGAACTCTCAGTTCTATTACTTTGATTTGTAGATTTATCATTATGCTAGTACCACCACTGTGTTGATTGCTACAGCTTGGCAGTATGTTTTGAAATGGAAATCTGTGAGCTATCCAACTATGTTCTTTTTCAAGGTTGCTTTGGCTGTTCTAGATTCTCTGCATTTCTATATGAATTTTAGGATAAACTTGCCAATTTCTGAAAAAATGAAAGCTATGATTTTTATAAGCATTGCCCCTTTGACTTTTTACATGTTCTTGTACTGCTTCATTTGGTTTCAATGATGGAATTTCGATTCATAGACACCTTTGTCAAAACACACTCCATTAAGCTGAAAATATAGTGTTGTTTACTCCTGGGATGTAGATAGAAACTTTAAAGTCTATCAAGTCCCCTAATAGTACATGTTATGTGCTGTCGAGTCAAACCCGACTCATAGCGACCCCTCCTTGGGTTTCCGAGGCAGTATCACTACAGAAGTAGGATATAGTACATATACCAGTCTATTTTCACTGTGCTATCACAGGAACCAAAAGGCTACAACTACTAAGGGGGAAGGAGACTGGGAGTGGTGACGAAAAATCCTCTTCTGACTCCCATCTCTACTATTCTTATAAAAGCAAACTCACTGCTGTCAAGTCAGATCCTACACATAGCGTCCCCTCCTTGGGTTTCCGAGGCAGTATCACTATGGAAGTAGATTGCCCAACCTTCCTTCTGAGGAGTGGCTGGTGGTTTGAACTGCCAGCCTTCTGGTTAGCAGTCAAATGCTTTAGGCTTCTTATAGACTAGCCCAAAACCCACTGGTACCGAGTTGATGCTGACTTATAGCAACCCTCTAGGATAGGGTACAACTGCCCCATAGGGTTTCCAAAGCTGTAAATCTTCACAGAAGCAAACTGCCTTATCTTTCTCCTGAAGAGCAGCCGTTAGGTTCAAACCACCAACCCTTTAGTAGTGCCTAAGGCACCTGACTGCTAACCAGAAGGCTGGTGTTTCAAACCCACCAGCCACTCCTCAGAAGGAAGGTTGGGCAATATACTTCCATAGTGATACTGCCTCAGAAACCCAAGAAGGGGTCACTACGAGTTCAGGTCTGACTCAACAGAACATAACAACAACAACAACCAGGATTTTAACCACTGCACCACAAGAACTCCTTCTTATAGACTAGAGATCCTATTTAATTATTGAAATTAATGTTCTGAGGCCAAAAGTGGACATAAATCAGACCATACGCTCAATTATTTCAGTTTGGGTTAGCTACCCATCACACACACATACACACACACACACAGAGGACACACACACATTTGTGCACAGGCACACATGCATGTATATTTCCAATTTGCTCTGTGAAGACTTTATTTATTTAAACTTTTTATTGTGATTTGGGTGAAGGTTTACAATCAGTTTTCCATTCAACAATTCATACACATTTTGACTTTTTACAATAGTGGTCTCATACAGTATTTGTCCTTTTGTGATTGACTAATTTCACTCAGTGCAATGTCCTCTAGGTTCATTCATGTTATGAGATATTTTACAGATTCATCATCATTCTTTAATATTGTATAGTATCCCATTGTGTGTATATACCATAATTTATCCATTCATTTGTTGATGGGTATTTAGGTTGTTTCCATCTTTTTTTCTTTTGTGAATAGTGTTGCAATGAACATGGGTGTGCATGTATCTATTCATGTCCCAGCTCGTATTCCTCTAGGATGTATACCTAGTAGTGGTATTGCTGGATCACATGGTATTTGTATTTCCAACTTTTTAAGGAAGTGCCATACTTGTTTTCCACAGTGGCTGTACTATTTTACAATCCCCCCAGCAGTGTATGAGGGTTCCAGTCTCTCCACACCCATACCAGCAATTGTTGTTTTCTGTTTTTTGAACTTTGCTATTAGTGCTAGGTGAGTTGATATGTCATTGTTGTTTTGATTTGCATCTCATTAATGGCTAAGGATCGAGAGCATTTCTTCATATGTTTGTTAGCCATTGAATGCCTACTTTGGTATTTGTTCATGTCCTCTGCCCATTTTTAAACTGGAATTTTTGTCTTTTTTTTTTTTTTTTTGCTGTAGTATTGAATTTTTCTATAATTTTTAGAGATTAGTCCCTTGTGAAATATTCTGTTGCCAAATTTTTCCCCCGGTCTTTTGGTGAAATATTTTGATGTGCAGAAGCATTTAATTTTTAGAAAGTCCTAGTCATCTAGTTTGTCTTCTGCTATTTCTGCACTTTTAATTTATTTGATTGTGTATTTATGTCATGTATCAGAACTCCTATGTTTGTACCTATTTTTTCTTTGATGTCTTTAGAATTTTAGGTTTTGAGTTCATTTTTGTATATGGTGTGAGATATGAGTCCTGTTTCATTTATATATATATATATATATATATATACATTCTTGGTAAAAAAAGAAAAACTCAGCAAAACAGGAATAAAAGGAAAATTCCTCAACATAATTAAGAGCATATACACAAAACCAACAGCCAACGTAATTCTCAATGTAGAGAGACTGAAAGCATTTTCCTCGTGACAAGGATACCCTTTATCACTATTCCTATTCAATAGTGTATTGGAAGTCCTAGACAGAGCAATAAGGGAAGAAAGGAAAATAATAGGCATTCAAATTGGGAAAGAAGAAGTAAAGTTATCTCTGTTTGCAGATGATATGATCCTATACATAGAAAATCCCAAAGGCTCAGTAAGACAATTACTAGAACTAATTAAAAGATTCAGCAAGGTACAAGATCAATTTACAAAAATCAATCATATTCCTCTACAGTAACAAAGAGAACTCTAAAAAGGCAATGAGAAAAACAGTCTTATGTACAGTAGGCCAAAAGATGAAAATGCTTAGAAATAAATCTAACCAAAGATAAAAGATCACCAATACATAAAAAACACTACTACAAGAAACCAAAAGAGACCTGCATAAGAGGAAGAATCAACTATGCTCATGGATAGGAACACTTAACATTGTGAAAATGTCAATACCATCCTAAGCAAATTACAGATATAATGCAATCTCAATCTGGATTCCATCAACATTCTTTAAAGAGATGGAAAAACTAATCACCAACTTTATATGAAAAGGAAAGAGACCCCAGATAAGCAAAGTACTACTAAAGAAACAAAGTAAGAGGCCTCATACTTCCCAATCTCAAAGCCTACTTGTTGTTGTTGTTGTTGTTATGTGCCGTCGAGTCAAACCCGACTCATAGCGTCCCCTCCTTGGGTTTCCGAGGCAGTATCACTACGGAAGTAGGATTGCCCAAACTTCCTTCTGACAAAGCCTACTAGACAATCACAAAAAGTAGTCAAAACATCTTGGTACTGGTTCAACTATAGGCACATAGACCAATGGAACAGAATTGAGAACCCAGAGGTAAATCCATCCAACTATGGACAGTCGATCTTTGACAAAGGGCCAAAACTCATTAAATGGGGGAAGAGATAGTCTTTTTAACAAATGGTGCTCCCAAAAAGTAGATGTCTATTTGCAGAAAAAACAAATAGGACCCTGCAAAGACTTTAAACTTCTAGACAAGTTCAATCATGTAGAGAAAAATGCCTTTTCCTTCATTTGATAATAGTTTTCATGAGAGGCCTAGCAAAAGCTTAGTGCTTTGCTATGGGGTTTCTTTGAAAGGAAAAACTGGCTTCTGATTTTACATAAGCGATAATGAACAAGGAATCCAGATTTGCATATGCAAATTAGAGTAGAATCCCTTAACTTCTCTCTCCCCAGCAAAACTATGGTCGGAGATGCCTCAGAATGATTAAATTAAATATTCACATAGACTTCAGCTGTTTCTTGGTAAGTTAATAGCTAGTATATCCAGTTGCATCAGATAGAAAATCATTTTTACATCTATATACTAAAGGAGAACTAACTTTGCTTTGAATAGATACATTTTTTTCCACTTAATGCATTTGAAGTGGAGGCTGACTCTATGAATAACAGGTTTGCATAGTTGAAATACAATTTCTATTGTTAATAAATGCATTCTTTGTAGGGTCATCCTCTGTGAACCAGAACTAGGCTTTACATATTCTGTACACGGTAATCAGGTAAAATTAATAACATATTGCTGAACTTGCAGATTCTTCTCTCTACATATTCACTTGTGGTGCTGGAGAGCAAAGAGCCTGAAAATAGAGAAGAAAGTAAACAAAATAAGGTAATTTACACAAAGGATGCTTTATATGCTGTTGTATAATAAAAGTGCTAGTTATTATTATGACAGCAGTAATTATTACTACCAGAACAAAAATCAGGAGACCTTGATTCTACTCTGTGGTTATTTGATATCTTTGTTGCTTCTCTCATATTTGATGGGAGAGGTATGTCCTTAACCAAATACAATAGAAACTAATATTTTCCTATGCAGTACTTAATAGGCAGAGCAGTATTTCTAGCTCACAAAAAAAAAACAAAGAAAGGGAGAGAGAGAAAGAGGTTCCCTTCTTTTCTGAGTTGAAGAAACAGGCCTGTGAATTTGGGATTAACCTTGAGAGCCTGATTCCAATCTTTCAGGCTCTCCATCTCTTGAGTCCCTTTCCCCTGCCATCCCTGCCACACACTCTATCTACCAGTTGCCATCAGCATTAGAAAAACTGAGGTCACAAATGAAAATTCTGAGCTATGAAAATACAGTTAGTCAAGGGCAGATATGTAGAAACCCACAAGGAGAAAGCTGAGGAAGAATAATCCTTAGCATTTTATTCAGCAAGCTAGAAATTCTGGCTGAAGACATGTGTTAAGAACATGAGTCAATAGTGTTAAATGGCCTTGGTTTGAAGTCAGTGAAGAATCCTATATAGATCCAACTGAACAAATGAATTACCATTTCCAGTTTCCCTAGCTGCTGGACAAAATGGGTTGTGTCTGTCTGGTTGCTTAGAAAATAGAGAAACAGCTGATCTCTTTGTTTGGCCACCTAAAGCTTCCATGAGTACACAATCCACTGGATTGAGTAAAGCCATATAAAACCAAGGGGTGGGGGATTTCCCCTCACAAATTCCACCAAATGCCGAAAGACAAAAGAAGGAACCTCATCCTTTCTCTAATTTTCTCCATGGCATGTTATAATGGAAATATTCTGGAATCTGGATTCAGACACCTGGATTTAAATCCCAATTCCCATCCTTAGTGGCCATGTGATTTTGATTGGATCTTTTAACTTCTTCAACTCTTGGTCTCTTCATCTATAGAGTGGAGATCCCCTGAACTACCAACTTCATAAAGTCTTGGTGAGGATCAAATGATATAATGGACAGAAAAACCCTTTGAACCAAAACATACCATGCACATGATAATATCTCTGGGCTCCCCACCAGTTTGAATCAGTAAGGAAATCATTGTGGTAACCAGACAAAATCAAAACAATAGCAATTTTCCCTCCTGGTAAGGACACTGCCAGAGAGGTAACGTCTCTCTGAAATTGTGAGATCAAGTACCAGTAAAGCTGAATTTTAGATCCAAACATACGCATGTCCATAGTCACCAACAGCCTTTTTCAGGATGAAGAATGCCAACTTTTCATTATCCCGATTTCAAAGCTGTTGATTGCCTCAGACATACAGGAAAGACTATAGTGTGCTGACATGAGAATGTGCCTCAGAGATCTCCAACCAGGGAAGCATAATTGCCCAAGGACTCGAGCTGCTGTGTCCTGAAATCCATCATCATGTCTGTACTAAAGCAAATACTCTCAAGAATTGCTCCCAACCAATGAATGAGCCCAGCAGGGCTTCGAAAGCAAACCCATCCTGCCGCTGATGGCTCACTTTAGCCCAGGTACTCCTCAATGGCTCTACCAAATTTTCCTTAGACTTCACAGCAGTTTAGGAAGATTCTACCCATGGGTCCTTTCCACTTCACTCAGAACACACATTTCATATACAAAGAAGAGGTCCGTTCAGACAAAACATAAGGGTCACCTCCATAGGAACCATGTAGTGTGGACAGAGGCTCCCTGAAAACCAAAAAGTTCTGTATCTCTGATCCAATTCCCTGAGGGAGGAAGAGGCTGAGAAAGGCAAATGGAAGAATGAGTAGGGAGAAGAGAGACTTTTTAAATGTAAAGGGAGATCAGATGGTTAGATAGATAGATAGAGAATTTGACATAACAGTAGCAGTTGAAGAATTGTCCAAAGATGTATCTTAGTTATCTAATGCTAACATAACACAAATACCACAAGTGAGTGGGTTTAAAGAACAGACATTTATTTTCTCATAGTTTAGATGGCTTGAAGTCCAAATTCAGGGCATGGGTCTAGGAAGAGGTTCTTCCTTATCTATTTCTGTTTCTAGTAGCTGCCAGCAAACCTTGTAGATGCATCTGTCTCCTTTGTCTGTCTTCTTCTTCCTCTGTATACCTCTACCTGCCCAGTAGTCCTTTGTATGCCCCACAAGGCCTTGTATCAGTATCTTCTTCCAGTCCTCTAACAAAGGAACCACAAAGGAGTAAAATCCAGAGATCATCAGGAACGACTGACTGTTCATGGTAGAATTCTGAGGCTAAGAGGTAAAAATAAGGCTGGTCATCCAGACAGTATGGAGATGTTAAGTCAGGAGCCTCAGAAGTAAGTAACTAGAGATGTCAGAGGTGAAGTGAAGGGAAGGCCATGAAAAGAGTGGAGCTGAGCCTGGGGCAGTAAAGATAGGAAAGCCAAGCATATTGTAGGGTGTAGTCAAGGTAAGAACAGATTCCCCTGGGAAGCGCCACACTGTTCATTTTGTCCCCCTCCATCACAGCAGGAAAAGACAAATATAGCAATCATTTATTGAATAATTATGCTAATTTTTCATACTTTATTTAAACAGCACTAGGTGTTACATGAATCATTTCTTTTAATCCTTCCAACAACCCTTTGAAAGGTAGTATTATCTTCACTTTTCAGATGAGAAAAACCAAAACTCAGAAAGGTCATCAAACTGACAAGTAGCAGACTCTGAATATAAACTTAGATTCTTCTTTTGGCTACAAAGGAATATTTACAACAAAAATATCAGATCTAAGGGCAAAATAATAAAATGACTGCTCTCCCATTTACTCCCCCAGCAACTAACGCACTGAGCAACAAATGAAAACAAGCACGGACAGAGATCTCAGAAGTCTGGATAGCATCTGAAGTGTTGGAGTGTCAGAGTGAGTCCAGAAGCAGGGGAGAGGAGCAAGAACAGCACAGAAGCAGGGAGAAACCTACCTGCTAACATTGAGAGGGCATGTACATTAAGGCCATTTTGGGACAGGGCTGGGTAACACCTCAAACGGTAACAAAGAAAGGGAGCTAATCTGAGGAAGCTGTAGCCCGATTTTTTTAAGGTGGAACAAATTGGATTACGGGCAAATTACACAATTGTGAGAGGGTAAAGGGAGACCATGGCACTGTGAGAGTGCTGTTGAATCTCTCTGAGACCCACAATGGATGGGCACTAGCATCAGGTGGAACTGCAAGGACAGCGGGGCAAGGAGAACACTTTAGACTTATGGGTGACACAGAGGGGACTAGTTAGCTACCTGCCCACCATGGGAGAGCTTGTGCAGGTGCGCCCTGAGGGAAAGATATAGGGAACCCCCATCTTCACACAGGAAAGCAGAGCACCACTGCTTACAGCAGCATCTGTGACCAGCTAAATCCCCCATCCCACACATGCATATTGAATTCCAGAGATCAAGCATCTAGAACCCCTGAATGCACTGAAAAAAAAAAAAAGAAAACTAAAGATAAGAGTGCCCTTTAGTGGTTCTCAGGAGAAGATACCAAGTGTGTTGCTACTGAGTGAATTAGGACTCATAGCAACCCAGTGGGGCAGAGTAGAAATGCCCCATGGAGTTCCCAGGGCTGTGTTTGCAGAGGTGAGCTACCGCATCTTTCTCCCACAGAGTGCCTGGTGGCTGCTTGCTCTGGCCTTTTGGTTGGCAGCTGAGTACTTGGTCACTGCACCACCAGAGCACCAATTAAAAAATTTTTCCACAAAAAACAGAATACAAAATTTAAAGTTTTTTTTTTTAAAAAAAAGTTCAACAACAATAACAAAAAAAAGTAAAACACACAAAGAATGACCATGCAAAACCATAACATGAAAAAGAGGAAATGTCTCCTTTGGAGGCCAGACTAAGTAAGCCAAAAAAAAAACAACCCAAACTCACTGCCATCAAATTGGTTCATACCCATAGTGACCTCTCCTTGGGTTTCCAAGGCAGTTTCTCTATTGAAGTAGATTGCTCAGTCTTCCTTCCGAGGAGTGGCTGGGGGTTTGAACTGCCAGTCTTCTGGTTAGCAGTCAACTGCCTTAGGCACTATGCCACCAGAGCTCCTATCAGGATACAAATGGAAGAAGAAAATGAGGAACTCAACTAAGAAATTGAAGACATTGGGGGGAGAAAAAGGAATTATTAGTACTTAAGAATAAAGCAAATTAATTAGAATAAGGAAGATAAATACTCAATAATAGAGTGGAACAGTCAGAAGATAGGTACATGAACTAGAAGACAAAATAAATGAATTTATCAAGCCTCAATAGAAAAGAACACAGACTAGTGAACAAGCCCAAAAAGAAATACGGCATTCAATTAAGAAAGTTAACATTAGAATCATTGGAATTCCAGGGTACCATGACAACAATAAAGGCACAGACACAGAAATTTCCCAAGTGATAATCAGAAAGAATTTCCCAGATTTGAACAGGAAACCAAATCTGCAACTATAGGAAAAAATATGAACTCCAGTTAGAAGAGACACAAAAAGATCAATTCTGTGCTATATCCTTGCAAAATTCTTGAAAACCAAAGACAAAGAAAGAATTCTGAAAGTAGCAAGAGAAAATGCAAAATAACATAACAAGGGTTTCTCATAAAAATCAGTATGGATTTACCATAGAAACTTAAGAGGACAGAATATAAGGTGGTGATGTATATGAAATACTGCACACACACACACACAAAATGTTAACTAAGAATTCCTTACCCAGTAAAGCTGTCATTCAGAAATGAAAGGAAAATCAAGACATTCCCAAACAAACAGAAGCTCTGGATATTTGTCATTACCAGACCAGCTCTACAAGTATTACTCAAGGGAGTACACCCAATAAAAAGGTAGTAAGCACAGATACCATTACTAATGTCAGATGGATCTTGGCTGAAAGCAAAGAATACCAGAAAGATGTTTACCTGTGTTTTATTGGCTATGCAAATGCATTCAACTGTATGGATCACAACAAATAATGGATAACATTGGGAAGAATGGGAATTCCAGAACGCTTAATTGTGCACATGAGGAACTTGTACATAGACCAAGAGGCAGCTGTTCAAATAGAACAAGGGAATACTGCATGATTTAAAATCAGGAAAGGTGTATGTCAGGGTTTTATCTTTTCACCATACTTATTCAATCTGTATGCTGAGCAAACAATCTGAGAAGCTGGACTATATGAAGAAGAATGCAGCATCAGGATTGGAGAAAGACTCATTAACAACCTGAGATATGCAGATGGCACAAGCTTGATTGCTGAAAATGAAAAGGACTTGAAGCACTGATAAAGATCAAAGATCCTTCAGTATGGATGACACCTCAACATAAAAAAATATATAAATAAATCCTGATGGACCAATAAACAACATCATGATAAATGGAGAAAAGACTGAAGTTGACAAGGATTTAATTTTACTTGGAAGCAGCAGTCAAGAAATCACATTATGTACAGCACTGAGAAAATCTGCTGCAACAGACCTATTTAAAGTGTTAAAGAGCAAAGAAAGATGTCACTTGGAAGACTAAGGTGTGCCTGACTTAAACCATGGTATTTTCATTCATCTCATATGCATGCAAAAACTGGAAAACGAATAAGGAAGACCGAAGAAGAATTGATGCATTGAAATTATGATATTGGCAAAGAATATTGAATGTACCATGGACTTCCAAAAGAACAAACAAATCTGTCTTAGATGAAATACAGGCAGAATGCTCCTTAGAAAGGAGCTCTGGTGGCGTAGTACCTAAGACATTTGGCTGCTAACCAGAAGCCTAAAAATGATGGCAAGACTTTGCCTTTTGAACTTTGGTTATGTTGTCACAATGGACCAGTTCCTGGAGAAGGAGATCAAGCTTGGTAAAGAAAGGGTCAGTGGAAAAGAGTAATATCCTCAATGAGATGGATTGACACAGTAGCTGCATCACTGGGCTCAAACATAACACCGATTGTGAAGACAGCACAGCACCAGTCAGAGTTTCGTTCTGTTATACATCAGGCTGTTATGAGTTGGAACTGACTCTATAGCACCTAACAACAACATACACAGTAATAAACAAATAACAGAGAGAGAGAGATCTTTAAAAAAAAAAAAAAAAACCAACATGGGCAATCATAAGGACCGAGTATATGATATTTTGAAAGAACAAATTGATTTAAATCCCTCTGACAACATCAAATTTGTAAGAAATAAGCACAAGGTGGACTTATCACATATAGGTTGCATATTAATGTTAACGGAGATACACTAACAGAAATGAGCTGGAGGGGAAGCATATCAGGAACAGATTTATTATGTTAAGGTTGTATGGTAACTGTTATTCAGATGTTAAACACTGTTCCAATTATAAGCTGTGTAATGTAGGAACCACTAAGAAATCACCAAGAAAAACATTTGAAGAAAAGAAAAAAGAAAGTAAAAAGGTTCATCACAAGAAAACAGTCAAATACAAATAAGAACAGAACAATCAGAATAAGAATACAAAGAAGATATGAAACACTGAAAAAAAATAGCAAAATGAGTGAAGTAGACATTTCATTTTCAGTAATAACTTAAATGTAAATAGTGTAAATGTCCTGTGCAAAAGACAGAGAGTGGAAGAATGGATAAAGAGAAAAAACAAACAAATAAACCAAGTTTCAGCTTTTTGCTGTCTATAAGAAACACACCTTAGACATAAGGACACAAATGGACTGAAAATTAAAGACTACAGAAAAATATTCCATGCAAACCATTAACAAAAAAGAGCAAGGGTAGCCATATTGACATCAGATAAAACAGACTTTAAATCAAAATCTACTACAAGAGATAAAGAAGGATATTACATAATAATAAAAGGGTAAATCCAGCAAGGACATAACAATCATAAGTATATATACACACAGTAATGCACCAAAATACATTAAACAAACACTGAATGATATGAAAAGAGAAATAGACAAATCCACAATAATAGTAGAGGACTTCAACACACCAGTTTCAATTATAGATAGAACATCTAAAAAGAAGATCACTAAGGACATAGAGAAATTAAGTAAAACCATAATCCAATTGGACCTAATGGACATATATAGAACACTCCACCCCAGCATAAGAACAATATACATTCTTCTTCAGTGCAAACGGATCATTTTCCAGAATAGAATATATGTTTGGACACAAAGGAGCTCTGGTGGCACAGTGCCTAAGGCATTTGACTGCTATCCAGAAAGTTGGTAGTTCAAACCCAACCCCCCAGCTGCTCTGCAGAAGGAAGATGGAACAATCTGCTTCCATAAAGATTTACAGCCTTGGAAACCGAATGGGGGTCTCTATGAATTGGAATCAACTCATTGGTAGTGAATTTGGTTTTTGGTTTGAGGACACAAAACAAGGCTTAACAAATTTTAAGGTTGAAGTCATACAAAGCGTTTTCTCCAACCATAATGGTATAAAGCTAGAAATCAACAGGATAAATAAATAAATAAATATGTGGAAATTAAATAATACACTACTAAAATAAAATGGATCACAGAATTAAATAACACACTACTAAAAAAATGGATCACAGAATAAATCAAAAGTGAAATTTAAATATTTCTAGAATCAAACAAAAATGAAAACACATCAAAATCTTTGGGACATCAGAGGAAAATTCACAGAAATAAATGCCTACATTAAAAAAGAAGAAAGGCCCTAAATCTAAACTGACAACTTGAACAAAAAGAAAAGGAAGAACCAAATAAGCCAAAAGTTACCAGAAGAAAAGGAAATGATAAAGACTAGTGCAGAGATAATGAAATAGTAAATAGAAAAGTAGAAACAATCAACAAAATCAGAAATTGGTTCTTTGAAAGGATCAATAAAAAATAAAGTAGACCACTGGTTAGATTAGCAAACGAAAATACAGACAAGGCACATAACCAAATAAATCAGTGAGACTAGTGCCATTACAACTGATCCAACAGAGATAAAGAAGATCATAACTGATTACTAAGAAAAATTGTACTCCAACAAATTTGAAACCTAGATGAAACAAAAAAATTCTGAAACATACCAGGTACCCAAACTAAAATAGACAAATAGAAAATTTAAGCAGACCCTTTACAAAAGAAGAGATTGAAGATGTCATAAGAAAATTGCCAACAACAACAAGCTCAGGACAGGTTACATTGGACAATTCTACCAAACACTCAGAGAAGAATAGATACCCATCCTACTTAATCTCTTCAGACCACAGAAGAGGAAGGAACATTACTGAACTCTTATGAAGCCAGCATAACTCTGATAGCTAAACCAGGAAAAGGCATCACGAAAAAAGAAAATGACAATCCCTTATGAATATAAACACAAGGATTTTCAACAAAATTCTAGCCAACGCACTTCAGCAACATATAAAAAAAATCATGTCATGATCAAGTGGGATTCACATCAGGATTACAAGGATGGTCCAGTATGAGAAAATTAATCAATGTAATCTGCCACATAAATAAAACAAAGGAAAAGAACTATACGATCATATCAATCAATGCAGAAAAGGCAGTCAATAAAATTCAACATTTTTTCCTGATTAAAACTCTCAGCAAAATAGGGATAAAAGGAAAATTTCTCGATATAATTAAGGGCATATATGCAAAATCAACAAGCAACATTATACTTATCGTAACACAAATGCAACAACTGCTGTGGAGTCAGAGCTGACTCATAATGACCCCCCCCCCTTGGGTTTCCGAGGCACTATCACTATGGAAGTAGATTGCTCAAACTTCCTTCCGTGGAGTGGCTGGTGGGTTTGAACCGCCAGCTTTCCAGTTAGCAGTCAAATGCCTTAGACAGTATGCCATCAGGGCTCCTATATTTAATGGATACAGGCTGAAATCCTTCCCTATGAGAACAGGAACAAGATACAGATACCACGCTTATTCAACATTGTACTGGAAGTCCTAGCCAGAGCAGTAAGGAAAGAAAGAGAAATAAATGGTACCCAAATTGGAAAGGAAGAAGTAAAACTATGTCAATCTGCACATGGCCTGATTCTATACATAGAAGACCCTAAAGATTCTACAACAAAACTGCTGAATACTCTGAAAACAAAATCAAGAAAACATTTACAACAGCACCAAAATCAATAAAATTCCTAGTAATTAAACTAACCAGGGACATAAAAGATTTATACAATGAAAAGTATAAAGCACTACTGAAAGAGACCTGCAAAAATGGAAAGACATCCCAAGCTCATGGATTGGAAGACTTAGTAGGATAAAAATGTCAATTCTACCTTAAGCAATCTACAGATACAAGACAATCCCAATACAAACCCTATCAACATTCTTTACTGAAATGGAAAAATGAATTACTAACTTCATATGGAAAGGAAAGAAATCCTAAATAGTCAAAGCAATATTGAAGAAAAAGAACAAAGCAGGAGGCCTCACACTCCCCAGTATCAAAACATACCACACAGCCACTGCAATCAAAACAGCTTACTATTTCAATGATAGAAGGCTGGTGGTTCAAACCCACCAGCTACTCCTCGGAAGGAAGGTTGGGCAATCCTACTTCCGTAGCGATACTGCCTCGGAAACCCAAGGAGGGGTCGCTATGAGTCGGGGCCGACTCGACGGCACATAACAACAACAACAACAACAATTTCAATGATAGACACATAGACCAGTGGAATAAAATTGAGAACTTAGAATTACACCCAACCATCTATGGACAAGTAACTTTCAACAAGGGGTCAAAATCCATTCAGGGGGCAGTAACAGTCTGTTTAATAAATGGTGCAGGCAAAACTGGATATCCACCTGCAGAAATATGAAACAGGACACATATTTCACACTATGCATAAAAACTAACTCAAAATAGATCAAAGATCTAAATGTTAAGCCTAAAACCATAATATTCCTGGGAGAAAATTATGGTACCTAATCATTTTTTAAAAATAGGATAACTAACATAAAAAATGCAGGAATAGAAAAAGACAAAACGTATAAATGGGACTTCATAAAAATTAAAAACTCATCTAAAGGAATTAATTAAAAGAGTAAGTAGACAACCTACAGATTGGGGGGGCATCAAAAACGACTTATCTGATAAGGGTCTAATCTCTAAAATTCATAGAAAACTGCAACAATTCAGCAACAAAAAGACAACTGAATCACTAAATGTACAAAGGCTATGAACAGAACCGTCACCAAAGAGGACATCTAGGCAGCCAACAAACATATGGAAAGGTGTTCATGATCATCAGCCATTACAGAAATGCAAATCAAAACTATAATGAGATATCATCTTACCCCAGCTAAAATGGCACTAATTATGAAAATAATAATAATAATAATAACAAGAAATGTGAGAATGAGAGGTCTGGCACTTTCTCAAAAAACTAGAAACTAACTATCTTATGATCCAGCAATCCCAATTCTACATATATACACTAGAGACAAAAGACCTAAAAATAATGACACAAACAGACATATGTACACCTATGTTCATTGTTGCTCTATTCACAATAGCAAATAAATAGAAACAACCAAAGTTCCCATCACCAATGAAAAGATAAGCAAACTGTGGTGCATACATACAATGCAATACTATGCAGCCATAAATACCAATGATGAGTCCACCAAACATATTATAACAGGGATGGATCTGGAGGGCATAATGCTAAGTGAAATAAGTTAAGTATATAAGGACAAATGTTGTATGATCCCTCTTTTATAAAAAGACAAGAACAGATATACAGAGAAAGAGAGAGACCAATGTTCATCAGCAATTACCAGAGAGGGGAAGGGAAGGAAAGTACATTTTAGATCATAAACCAAAAAAACCAACCTCACTGCTGTTGAGTTATAGAGACTTGTTATTTTATTAACTTTTTTGGTGATAGGAAAAATGGCAATAAGTGAATATGCAGGAAGCACAGCACAACCAAAGTAAAAATGAGTATTTGAGCACATATGAATGGGTTTGGGTATATTGGTATATAAGTAGGCGCAGGTGCATACATAGGTGAGCATGCATATTGTTGTTATTAGGTGCCATCGAGTTGTCTCCGACTCATAGCGACTCTATTCACAGCAGAATGAAACACTGCCCGGTCCTGTGCCAGCTCCATGATTCTTGCTATACTTGAGCCCATTGCCACTGCCACCCTGTCAGTCCATCTTGTTGAGGGCCTTCCCCTCTTTCGTTGACCCTCCACCTTACTAAGTATGACATCCTTCTCCAGGGAATGGCCCCTTCTGACAACATGACCAAAGTGGATGAGACGAAGTCTGGTCATTCACACCTCCAAGGAGCATTCCGGCTGCACTTCCTCCAGGACAGACCTATTAGTTCTTTTAGCAGTCCACGGTACTTTCAGCATTCTTTGCCAACACCACAGCTCAAATGCATCAACTCTTCTTCAGTCCTCTGTATATTCATTGTCCAGTTCTCATACACATATGAGACAATTGAAAATACCATGGTTTGTGTCAGGCACACCTTAGTCCTCAAGGAGACATCTTTGCTCTTCAGCACTTGAAAGAGGTCCTTTGCAGCTGATTGGCCCAGTGCTATACATCTATATATATACTGCTGCTTCCATTGGCAATGATTGTAGAATCAAGCAATGTGAAGTCTTTGACAATTTCAATCTTTTCTCCATTTATTGTAATGCTGCTTATAGGTCCAGTTGTGAGGATTTTTGTTTTATTTATATTGAGATATAATACATACTGCAGACTGTATTCTTCAATCTTCATCAGTAAGTACTTCAAGTCATCCTCACTTTCAGCAAGCAAAGTTGTGTCATCAGCATATCACAGGTTGTTAATGATTCTTGCTCCAATCCTGATGCCATGTTCTTCTTCATATAGTCCAGCCTCTCTGATTATTTGCTCAGCATACAGATTGAATAAATATGGTGAAAGGATACAACCCTGACACACTCCCTTCTTGATTTTAAACCATGCAGTACACCCTTTTTCTGTTCGAATGACAGTCTCCTGGTCTATGTATAGGTTCCTTATGAGTATAATTAAGTGTTCTGGAATTCCCTTTCTTGTCAGTGTTATCCACAATTTATTATGATAAACACAATCAAATGCTCTTGCATAGTCAATAAAACACAAGTAAACATCATTCTGGTATTCTTTGCTTTGAGCCAAGATCCATCTGACATCAGCAATGATATCCCTCATTCAATGTCCTATTTTGAATGCAACTTGCATTTCTGGAAGTTCTCTGACAATATACTGCTGCAACCGTTTGTGAATTATCTTCAGTAAGATTTTACTTTCATGAGATATTAATGATATTGCTTGATAATTTCCATGTTCTGTGGGATCACTTTTCTTTGGAATGTGTACAAATACAGATCTCTTCCACACAGTTGGTCAGGTAGCTGTCTTCCAAATCTCTTGGCACAACCAAGTGAGTGCCTCCAGTGGGGCATCCATTTGTTGAAATCTCTCATGGGCATTCCATCAATTCCTGGAGTCATGTTGTTTACCAATTCTTTCAGTGAGCTTTGACTTCTTCCTTCAATACCATTGGTTCTTGAACATATGCCACCTTCTGAAATGGATGAAGATCGACCAGTTCTTTTTGGTACAGTGACTCTGTGTATTCTTTCTATCTTCTTTTGATGCTTCCTGCATCATTTAATATTTTGCCCATAGAATCTTTCAATATCACAACTCAAGGCTTATTTTTTCCTCAGTTCTTTCAGCTTGAGAAATGCCAAGTGTGTTCTTCCCATTTGGTTTTCTAACTCCAGGTCTTCATATATTTCATTATAGTAATTGGCTTTGTCTGCTCAAGCTGCTCATTGAAATCTTCTGTTCAGCTGTTTTATCTTGTCATTTCTTCCAGTTGCTTTAGCTACTCTTCAGTTAAGGGCAAGTTTCAGAGTCTCTACTCACATCCATTTCAGTCTTTTCTTTCTTTCTCATATTTTTAATGACCTCTCGTTTTCTTCACGGATGATGCTCTTGATGTCATCCCACAATTCTGGTTTTCAGTCACTGGTGTTCAAGGCATCCAGTCTATTCTTTAGATGGTCTCTAAATTCAGGAGGGATATATTCAAGGCCATATTTTGGCTCTTGTGGACTTGTTTTGTCTTCAACTTCAAGTTGAACTTGCATATGAGCAGTTGATGGTCTGTTCCACAATC
>NW_006921900.1:819161-819979 GCF_000298275.1 Orycteropus afer afer | reverse complement strand
ACATATATATATATGTATATATATATATATATATAATCTTTCACTCCATGAATACAATATGGCCACCTAAATAAATGGTGTATATATATAGATATAGATATATATCAGATATTACATACCTAAATGCTCTCCAGAGACTACAAAATATTCTTTAGAAACAGCTTTGCAAGCCTAAAGCACAATCTTCTAATATTCTTCTTGCTGGAAGCCTATGTTCCACAAGGATAGAGTTGATTTCTAGCAGCCATTTGGAACAAAAGCTGGTAGGATATAGGAGGATCAAGCTGGCCGAAAGAGTACATATTTCTTTTTTGGCCAAAACCCTCACTCTCTGTAAAGGACTCCTCTCCCCATCCCATCCCATGTGCCTCTTCTGGCTCTTGATTTTAAGGTGGGCATGTGACCCACATCTGGCCAATCACAGCACCTCATCCTCCTGTCCATTGTGTTTGTCCTCTTGTCCAAGAATTGGGTATATGACCCAAGTAAGGCAAATCAGAGACCTGACTTATTCTGCAGGCACACCTCATTTATTGTGCTTCACAGAGATTGCATTTTTTATAAATTGAAGGTTTACGGCAACCATAGATTAAGCAGGTCTATTGGCACCATTTTTCCAATAGCATGAGCTTATAAATGTGTGCCACATTTTGGTTATTCTCATAATATTTCAAAATTTTTCATAATCCACACTTAACTATACTATAGTGTAAACATAACTTTTATATGCACTGTTGTTGTTGTTGTTAAGTGCTGTCGAGTAATTTCTGACTCATAGAGACCCCATGCACAACATAATGAAACACTGCCCGATCCCG
>NW_006921900.1:808355-816657 GCF_000298275.1 Orycteropus afer afer | reverse complement strand
TCAAAGAATTGGCCAGGGAAAACCTTATATGCACTAGGAAACCTAAAAATTCATGTGACTTGTTTTATTGCAATATTTGCTTTATTGCAGTGGTCTGAAATGGAACCCACAATATGTCTGAGGTTACATCTGTATTGGCATGGGCAGATATGGTGTCTTCTTTTTGGATCATGCATTAGCTTCCTAGGGCTGCTGTAACAAATTTCAACAAACTCTGTGTGTTAAAACAACATGTATTTTCTAATGATACAGTTCTGAATTCAGAATTCTGGAATCAATTTCACCAGGCTAAAAGCAAGGTGTCAGTAGACCAGTATTTCTTCTGGAAGCTTTAGATGAGGAACTGTTTTTATGTTCTAGAGACCACCTGTATTCTTTGGCTTGTGGCTCCTTTCTCCATCTTCAAAGTACCTCACTCCAAAATCTGTTTCCATCATCCCATCTTCTTCTGTTTTTGACTTCCTTGCCTTCCTCTTACAAAGACTTTTGTGATAACATCAAGCCCATTCACATAGCACAGGATTATTTCCCCACTTAAGATCATTAACATAATTACAATTACATCTGTGTGGAAGGCTGAACAGCCCCTCACTAAAAATTACAGAACTCTAACACACTAGCAGGCATGATTAAAGTAGACATTAATCATAGTGAGTAACTTGCTATTTCCCACCACCCCCCCTTTGCTTTCTTTTAAGTAAATAGAATCACCAAACGCTTTATGGATGCTGAGTTCTTTAGATTTGTTATTTCAATTATGTATTCTAACCATAACCCTTTCCCACAACTGGTTTCAGCGAGAACCATAACCTATGAAGCAAGACGACCCTGGGAAGAGGGATGCCGAGTCTGGAGTAACCAGGAAAGAGAAGAACAAAGACATACCTGGCAGTCTGAGGGATCTTCAACCCCCTTCGCATTTCCCTATGTAATCATGTTTACCCCTTTGCTGGAGGAGACAGACATTTTACAGAAGTGATTCTATCTCCTTGGGTGTGGATACTCAATAAACCTTCTGCTTTCCTTCTCCAACCTGTTGTGATTATTGGTTCTTTACGACAGGGGGTAATTACAGACCTTTTTTTCCTACAACAGATTTCTGGCATCCCTACATGGGCTTTTTTTTTTTTTTTTGCCACCTGAGACGTGGTGGCCTTGTCTCTGAGTGAGGCATGGGTGGGCTGCTCTAAGTGGCCCGTGGCCCCTCTACCCTTTTCCTGGGTGCCAGAGGACCAGTATTGAGGGGGGTGAGAGAGGCTCGCTTCTAGTCATAATAGTACTGTTTCTCCATGGGAGGAGGGCAGGCTAAGTTGACCATCCCGTGAGGGAACCCTGCCTGGTATCATTCCTCAGAAGAGGAAAGCTGACATGGTTCAGGGGATTACTACTTCAAGATCAGGGTCTCCAGAGCATCTGGTATGTGAGTGTGGTTTTGTTTTTGTTTGAATGGTTTGTGTGTTTTGTTTTTGTTTGAGTGGTTTGTAGTGTTTTGTTTTTGCTGAAATGGTTTTTGAGTTTTTTTTATTTATAAAGTATAAATTGCCTATTTGTTATTTTTTTATGTCCTTACTACCTCATGTTCTCACTACCTCTTGATAACTTGAAAGCAAGCATAGCAAGCTCATATTGTTATTTGCTGACCTTGCCAAGCATTACACTTAAGGAACTTAGATTCGTTTGTCAGAGGGGCTCTCATGTGTGAAGACAGAAATGTTTAAAGCAGAGTTTTTTTTTTAACAGAGCTATTTCACCTTACCCATCTTCACTTTGGAGGTTCACCACCCCCTCTATTCTTTTCCTCCTTTGTTTTTTCTACAGGGAATTTAAAGGTAAAAGTACCTGAAGCCCTGTTGAACTCCCTTGGCAACAGCAGTCCTGGGTGTTCCTTAATATTAGCCTTCCAAGTAGAACTTCTTTGCTTGCCTCAGCCTGAATTTATGGTTCTGTCAGTCGTGCCAAACAGAACCTGAACCCAGCTTCATGGTTGCATTTTCCTGGCTAGTCATTCAGGGGCACCATTTGGTGGCCAGCCCATGCCCACCAGGGCAGTGGAGAACACTTGCCCCTCCTCTCCCCTGAAGATTTCTCCAGAGAGCCTTCAACCTGTGACCTGGAAGACTTGGCCTGGATCCAATGATGAATCCTTGAGAAACAACGAAGGACTATTGCTTCAAGTAAGCTTACATTTGTTTTGCTCAGAGTTTGAGTTTGTAATCTGGTTAGTATTAACCAACCTTGAAGTCGCTCAGCCAGTGTTGAGGTGGTACCTGGAATCTGAGCAGGTTGTCTGCGTTGAGGGTGGCAGCCCCCGGAATCTGAGCAGGTTGTCTGTTTTGACAGTGGACGTGAAAGCAATATTTACTGCTGTAAGTGTTAAGACCATTAAACTAACCTGTCTGTTTGTTAGCTTTTCTGTCCTGATTTTCTGAGTGTTTCTTTTGTAACCAGTCTTGAGATGGGTAACAGTCAGAGTACACCAGAGTGCACTTCTCTAGAATGTATTTTAAAACACTGAAACAAATTTGGTTATGAACCCATGAAAAGGAAGAAAGCTCATCTTTTTAAGCACAGTTGTGTGACCACAATACAAATCAGGAGACCAAAAATTCTGGCTCTCTTATGGGTCAGTAAATTGTAATGCTATTTTGCAATTGGATTTGTTTTGTTCCTGCATTAGCAAATAAAACAAGAAAATGTATATAGAGACCTTTATGTCTTTGTACAATGATAAAGAAACTCAACAAGCTTCTAAGATTTATTTTCCGACTATTACTAAGGGCGAGCAGCCTTTAGCTCTTTTCCTGGTATTAACCGGAGGAGAGCATCCTTATGATCCCCTAAGTTCCTATACCCCCCTCCTCTGTATACACCAGAACCAGGCTACTTTTAAGTGGGAGCTGTGGGGGAGAGGTGAACCTGCAAGAGGCTCCCTAATTTTCCTTTCCCGCACCCAGAAGAGGATGCCCTATCAGGGACCTGATTTGATCCAGAAAGAGCCAGAGAGCTAGGGGCCCATACTGACTTTGCCTAATCCCCTCAGGGGGAGAGAGGTTAAGGTGTGTGTGTCTTTTAGCACAGCTGATTTACACAATTGGAAGAATTATACATACTCCAGAGTATCACAAGAATCCAGGCAAAATGTATGTATTGCTGACTTTTATTTTAACTCCTTTGACCCAATGTAGGCTGCTTATCAGTCACTTCTGATTACTTTGTTAACTGCAGAGGAACAGAGATGGGTGATGAGGTGTGCCCGAAAGGAAGCACTAAGGCGCAGAGATGCCCAATCACAGCAGGTGGCAGGTACTTTGGATGATCACATGCCACTACAGGACCCCTGCAAGGATCCAAATGACAGAGAAGATTATGCAAAACTTTTAATTACAGAGACTGTATTTTAATATGAATTAGAGATGGAGCTCCCAAACTTAAGAGTCTGAATAAGGTATATAAGATTAGGCAAAAGAAGGATGAGAATCCCTCTACCTTCTTACAGAGAATTTTCAAAGCCTTCAAACAGTATAGAAATTTGGATCCTGAAAGCCCAGATAATACTATGTTTATTAGAGCACTCCTGACAGTAGGAAGAAAATTCAGAAAACTGAAGGTAGCATGATAGTGGGCATTAAACATTTAGTGAAGTGCTATGGAGTCTTTACGACTAAAGCCCAGACAGTCCAAAAGAAAGTGACATATTTTAGGATTGTCGTCAACAAAGGACAAAGGAAATTACAACTGGAGGGAAAGCAAGCCATTTGGCAGCTAGCCCAACTACAGACATGCAAACAGCTTAAAGGATTCCTAAGTATGGCAGGATGTTGTCGAATTTGAAGACCTAGTTTTGGACTTGTAACTAAACCGTTGTACTACCTCCTAGAAGGAGAAAGAGACTGACCCCTTTCTGCGGTTAAATTAGAGCAATAGACCTTTGACAAATTAGAGCAGGCCTTACTGGAGGCCCTGGCCTTAGGATTGCCAGATTTACATAAGTCTTTTGATTTGTTTGTGCATGCGAACCAAGGCATAGTGGCCAGAGTTCTTCTTACCCAGTTCCTGGGATTTTAGAGATCAGAGACATACCTTTCTAAAACTTTAGATCCAGTGACACAGGGCTGGCCTGCCAGCTTGGAAGTGATAGCAGTAACAGTGAAAATGCTGAAAGCTGCTGGCAAGCTAACCTTCAGATGGACCATCTGGGTTTATACTGCTCATTCAGTCCTGGCAGTCCTAGACCAAAGAGCCATCCGCTGATTGCCCTGAGCAAGAATTTCTCAATATCAGGCCTTCTTAGGAGGCAAACCAAGTGTGCAGATCTAGCCAGCAAGTAGCACAAATCTGGCTACCCTGTTGCCCACTTTGCCCCAAGCAGACCCCACTCAGCACAATTACTTTGGATCCTCAACTTGCTGTCTGCTAACAGGCCAGATCTCTTTAGCCAGCCATGGGACGAATCCGATCTCAATTATTTCACAGAAGGGAGTAGCTTGGTGGAGAATGGACAACGGAAGATGAGCTGGACAATCAGCAGCCTTACCAAGGTCTTGGAAGCACAAACGCTTCCTCACAGAACATCAGCTCAGATGGCTGAGCTAATCGCCACAGTCCAGGCATTGCGAATGGCACAGGGTCAGAAGGTGACAGTATGCACAGATTCAAAAGGGCTTCCCATGCAGGTCTGAGAAATCGAAAAATTGGCCAAAAAACTGCTGGGAGAGATTATTCCTAGGTCTGAAATTCCCCAGACAAATGGGGTCAACAACAGAATCTGTTTCACTGACATAATAATCCAGTTGGTATCTCAACATTTGGGTATTGAGTGAAAGTTTTATGCTGCTTGGAGACCCCAATCTAGTGGTAAAGTAGAAAGGATGTATCAAACTTTAAGGACTCACATAGCTAAATTATGTTAAGTAATTAAATTAAAAAAATCCTCCCCATAGCCCTGTTCAGAATCAGTTGTGCCCCAAAACAAAATTGAAAGTAAGTCCCTTTGAGATGATGTACAGACACCCCTAGTGCAAAACCTAAATGCCCCTAATTTAAATTATACCAATGCTGATGTGGGTTTAGGGGCCAGGGATATTCATGAAAAAAAGTAACCTGTTTATAAAATAGTATTTGCAAATAACAGGGCAAATTTACAGACCCTGCAAGTGGCTAATACTCTTTCTCAGACCTGCACCCTACTTCCCAACGTCCCTCTACACAGGGTCGAGCTGGGAGTTGGGACTATGTCAATTACTGAAATCCTGAGCACCACACAGAAAAGTGAAAAGGTCCCTGTGAAATCATGTTGTCCACGTCTACCACGGTGAAAATGAGTGGCAAATGGGGCATGGATATACCACACCGGGATTCAGAGTGCCTCTGCACCCGAGATCACTCAGCAGAGCCCATCTGGTACAGTCTCTCAAAATACTGGAAACTCCATTGGAAGAACTTAAGTGGTTTTACAAGAGAAGCCCCACCAATGGATAAGTACACATCATTTTGTTCAGAAACGAGTAATTTCCTTTTTATTAACCCTTACAGGAATCCACTTTGTAGACCAATGTACTTTAGGCTTCCTCCCCTTTCTTACAAGGATACACTCTATTTCCTACATTTTACCAGAAGCCCAGGTCAGGCAGAAATGAGACCTCTTTTCTGTAAACCCTGCATTATTAGGTGCTTTAGGAACAGAAACTAATCCAGTCTTAGATTTGGGTGGTATTTTTTTTAAGAACTATCATTTCCAGTTTAAGGATTAGGCATATGGAACTTTTTATTCAAAATTTATCAGATACCATCCACCTCCTGGCCACGAGCATGGAGAGACCATTTGAGCCCAACAGACCTCTCTGAATTCCTTAGGTGAAGTTGTTTTAAATAACTATATAGCCTTGGATTTTCTTTTTGCCAGATATGGTGGGATATACGCTATTATAAATAAGACATAGGAGACATGCTGTGTTTAGATAAATACTTCTGGGCAGGTTGAATTATATTTGAATGCTATTCATAAAGTTTCTTAATGGGCAAAACCAAGGGCCTGGGACCAAGGAAGTGGATGGAGCTTGTTTGAAAGCTTATTCCCCAACATGAGTTCTTGGCTCACCTCATTAATCACTTTGGGTCTTGTAGGAATAATCATATGTGTTCGAGTCCCATGGTTGATGAAAGTAGCCTCTAAGGAAATGTCCAAAATTCTTGAGGCGACTCGTATATTTCCTCTCTTTAAGACATCTAATACTAGTGAACTTATACAACAAGATGTTATTAGTTTTTACCAGTTTCCCTCTCCAAGGAATTGACCGCTCGTCACCCCCATATAGCAGGAAGTAGCCTAAGAAGGAAACCAACAGTCCATTTTCCATGACTGTGAAACCTTGGAAACAGGGGTGACTTTGGAAGGCCAAATGAGCCCCTCACTTATAGAACTTTAACACACTAGCAGGCATGATTAAAGTGGACATTAATCATAGTGACTAACTTGCTATTTCCCACCACCTCCCTCCCTTTGTTTTCTTTTAAGTAAATAGAATCACCAACCACTTTACGGATGCTAAGTTCTTTAGATTTTTTTTATTTTCAATTACGTATTCTTCTAAGAACAACCCTTTCCCACAACTGTTTCAGCTGAGAACCATAACCTATGAAGCAAGACAACCCTGGGAAGAGGGATGCTGAGTCTGGAGTAACCAGGGAAGAGAACAAAGACACTCCTGGCAGTCTGAGGGATCATCAACCCCCTTCCCATTTCCCTATATAATCATGTTTACCCCTTTGCTCAAGGAGACAGACATTTTAGAGAAGTGACTCTCTCTATGTCCTTGGGTGTCAATACTCAATAAATCTTTTGCTTTCCCTCTTCAACCTGTTGTGATCATTGGTTCTCTGTGACAGGGCATAAAGACCTTGTTTTCCTACAACATCTGCAATGTTCTTTTTGACTCATGCAGTAAAATATTCACAGGCTCCATTAGGACGTAGACATCTCTTGGGAGCTGTCATTCAGTCTACCATGGATAGTGAGTTAAAGGACAAAGGTTTGAGACTTCCAGTCACTACAACTGTCACGTAGAGAAAATCTGATGAAAGATGGGATGATGGAGATAAAACAAACAAGAGAAAGGAAAAATGCAAGAGAGAGAATGCTGACAGCATTTTTGAGCCACCAGATTCAGTTGTTCTTCAGAGAATGATAGAATGTGAGTCCTGGGCTGCAATGTGGAGAAAGCCTGGCTGAGATATGAATGAAAAGAGATAGTCAAGCCTCTGAACACAGATGTGCCTGAAGTCCCCTGCACTGTTGGGAATTTCTGTCACAAGAGACTAAAATGGAAACTACCATGTTTTGGTCAAGTGGGAGGTTTGACTACCTCCAATTTTAGTGAAAAGTAATCTGACTCTGAAACTGGTCCTTAAAGACAAATGCCAGGGTGACAATGAAATAAGTATGTGGGATTTGGAAATGGCACCTGCGGCTCCATATATAATTCTATGAAAGATGACATTCATTTGGGGAATTACATATTCCTGTAATTTTCTAAGTCATTTAATGCTTTACAGAACAGATGCTTATTGTTTCTTATGCTCTCTTTTAATTCATTTCTAGAAAATTCATCCATCATTCATTTGCAAAGGGCCACACCATACATAAGATCTCTGCTGACTGGATCAGGGGCAGATACTCAATACAAGCTGAGCCAATTGAATTCTCCCCAAGACATTTGAAAATAACACTCAGAGCTGATGGAGTTGGCTGGTTGCTTAATAAGAAAGAGTTTTCTGCCATGCCCACAGAGAGTCACAGAAAGTTAATCTATAAGGAGAGAGGAATGATATTAATAGGCAGACAGTCAAAAGATTGAGAGATGATGGGGAAATAGAGAGAAAGCAACTGTAATAAAATATTAACATTTGGGAAATCTAAGTGAGGTGTATCTGAGAATTATTCATACTATTCTTGCAACTATTCTATATATCCACAATTTTATTTTAAAAAATTAAATTTAAATATATATATACACACACAGAATAAAACCTCTAAGCAAAAGACACCTATTAAGAAAATGAAAAGGTAAGCACAGACTAGGAGAAAATACTTACAAAATATATGCCTGATAAAGGACTTATATCCAAAATATGTATAAACCCTTTCTTTAAAATAATAATAAGATAATCAACCTAATTTTAAAATATGGGAAAACAATTTCAACAAAGAAGATAAGTAAGGAGTTCCGGCAAGATGGCGGACTAGGCAGAAGGATTGCACAGACCCTCTTCAACAAAGAAAAGGGAAACCAATTAACACAGACAC
>NW_006921900.1:799715-804060 GCF_000298275.1 Orycteropus afer afer | reverse complement strand
AATCTTCACCCAAATCAAAATAAAATTTTTAAAAAATAAATAAATAAAAAAGAAGATAAGTAAATGGCAACTAAATACATAAGAAGATGCCCAACATCCTTAGTCATTCCTATTGTTAGGTACCTTCAAATAAATTCCAACTCATAGTGACTCTATGCATTACAGAACCAAACACTGCCCAGTCCTGAGCCATCCTCACAATCCTTGCTATGCTTGAGTCCTTCATTGCAGCCTGTGTCAATCCACCTCATTGGTGATCTTTGCCTTTTTTGCTGACCCTCTACTTTACCAAGCATGACATCCTTCTCCAGGGAATGGTCTCTTCTGACAACGTGACCAAAGTAGGTGAGATGAAGTCTGGCCATTCTCACTTCTGAGGAGCGTTCCAGCTGCACTTCTTCCACGACAGATTTGTTTGTTCTTCTGGCAGTCCATGGTGCTTTCAGTATTCTTCGCCAACACCACAATTCAAAGGCATCAACTTTTCTTCAGTCTTCATTGTTCAGTTTTTCATATGCATAGGAGGTGATAGAAAATACCATGGCTTGGATCAGGCACATTTTAGTCTTCAAAACCACATCTTTGCTACTTAACACTTCATAGAGGTCTTTTGCAATAGATTTGTCCACTGCAACACACCATCTGATTTCTTGACTGCTGCTTCTGAGTGTTGATTGTGGATCCAAGTAAAATGATAGCCCTGACAACTTCAATCTTTTCTCCATATATTGTGATTTTGCTTATTGGTCTAGTTGTAAGGATTTTTATTTTTATTTTATTTGAAGGGTTTGTTTTACATTCAACATTACATGTACATTTAGTTTCACTCCCCATTTACCATGCCCAACCCTAACCCAGTCTCCTCCCTCCCTGCCCAGTAACCTTCCCCCGTGCCCCTCATAGTTATGCACTCCTATGTGTCCTGCATTTCCTCCATGTGAATGTTGCCCCTCTGGTGCCCTGTGGTCTATTGCTCTAAGGGATGTATTTCCATAGAGTATGTGGGTGCATCACCCTGGGTTGAATGATCTGCATGTTCATCTTGTTAACTATTGGGCTGAGAGCCAGCCCCTGGGAGTGAGTTTTATTCCAGGCCCAGAATGTATCCCAGGGCCATAGTATTGGGAGTCTCACCAGACTCCATCGGATCAGTCATTATTGAGTTTTTTGATTTTGTTCCATGTTTTTCCTCACACTCTATCCAGGATCTCCAGTTTTGATCCTTTCCTGAGTGGTTGGCATTGGTAGCTGGGCACCATCTAGTTCTTTGGGTCTTGAGGGCCATCATGTCCTAGGGCTGATTGCTTTCAAATGCCCCCCCCCCTTTTCACTCTTCTTCGCTTCCAACACTATGAGACCATTAGGTGCATCTTAGATGGCTGCTTGAAAGCTTTTAAGACCCCAGTAGCTACTCACCAATGTAGGATAAGGAACAAGGCTTTTATGTATTATGTTGTGCCAATTGAGTCTGATGGCCCCCAGTACTATGGTCCTGAGATGGCAGATCCATTGGATCTCTCTCCCATAGTGTCTGTGTGTCTGTGAGGGATTACTTTGTGTCTGTCTTCTATTGTTTCTGTAAGGATTACAGGTATTTTGTATTGCTGGTATCTGTGCAACATTAGCCTACGCTGAATCTATTTTTGGTCTAGAGTATACTCCTGTTCACGGTCTCACAATGAGATAGCATCTGTTGTCTATCTCCTTTGTGCACAATTCAGTGTCCTCCCTTTTCCTAATGTTATCATGGTGGTCACAGACTCTTTCCATATATCTCTCCTCTTACCCACGTCAGCATGTGGGCCCCAACTAGCCTGGAATTAATCCCTCCCCTTCCCTCCCCACCCTGGTAACCTACAAAGTGAGTCCCCTTTCGCAAGCAAACCCTTCTTTGTCTTTTTAAAGTAATGGGTTCATATAGTTTTGTCCTTCTGCAACTGACTTATTTAACTCAGCATAACGTCCTCCAGGCTTATCTACATTGTGAGATGATTTGCATCTCTTCTACCTCCTGTGCATTCTGAGTTATGCTTGATAGTCTATTTATGCCATATATTAGGGCCCCCAAATTTGCTCCTATTTTATCTTTGATGAATTTTATAGTTTTGGGTTTTACATTTAAGTCTTTGATCCACCTTGAGTTTGTTTTTGTGTATGGGGTGAGGTATGAGTCTTGTTTCATTTTTCTGCAAGTGGATATCCAGTTTTGCCAACACCATTTGTTAAAGAGGCTGTCTCTTCCCCATTTAACGGGTTTTGGACCTTTGTCAAAGATCAGGTGTCCATAGATGGATGGGTCTATATCTGGACTTTCAGTTCTATTCCATTGGTCTATCTGTCTATCATTGTACCAATACCACACTGTTTTGACTACTGTGGCTATATAATAGTTCTTAAGATCCAGGAATGTGAGATCTCCCACTTTGTTCTTCTTCAGAAGTGTTCTGCTTATCTGAGGTCTCTTTCCTTTCCATATGAAATTAGTAAATAGTTTTTCCATGTCCTTAAAAAAAAAAAAAAAAAATTGTTGCTATCTGGATCAGGATTGCGTTAAATGTGTAGATTGCTTTAGGTAGTATTGACATTTTCACAATATTCAGTCTACCTATCCATGAACAAGGTAGATTCTTCCATTTATGTAGTGCCCTTGTTGTCTCCTGCAGTAGTGTTTTATAGTTTTCTTTGTATAGGTCTTTTGTGTCTCTGGTAAGATTTATTCCTAGATATTTTATCTTTTTAGTAGCTATTGTAAATGGTATTGTTTCCCTTTTTTTTTTTTTTTTTTATCAGAGGACTCTTTGTTGGTGTAGAGGAATCCAACTGATTTTTGTATATTGACCTTGTATCCTGCCACTTTGCTGAACCTCTCTATTAGTCCCAGTAGTTTTTTATTGAGTCTCTTGGGTTTTCTATGCACAGGATCATTTTGTCTGCAAATAGAGATAGTTTTACTTCCTCTTTGCCAATTTGGATACCTTTTATTTCTCCTTCTTGCCTTATTGCCCTGGCCAGGACTTCCAATACAATGTTAAATAGAAGTGGTGATAGAGGGCATCCCTGTCTGGTTCCTGTTCATAAGGGGAATGCCTTGAGTCTTTCTCCATTAATACTGATGTTAGCCATTGGTTTTGCATATACACCTTTTATTGTGTTGAGGAATTTCCCTTCTATCCTTATTTTGCTGAGAGTTCTGAACAGGAATGGGTGTTCTATTTTATCAAACGCCTTCTGCATCAATTGATATAATCATATGGTTCTTTTGTTTTGTTTTGTTTATGTGGTGGATTGCTTTGATTGTTTTTCTGATATTGAACCACCCTTTTAAACCTGGTATGAATCTCACTTAGTCAGGATGTATTAATTTTTGTATATGTTGTTGGATTCTGTTGGCTAGGATTTTGTTAAAGATATTTGTATCTACGTTCACAAGGAATATTGGTCTGTTGTTTTCCTTTTTAGTGGTGTCTTTCCCTGGTTTTGATTGCTAGTGTTATGCTTGCTTTGTAAAATGAGTACGGGTGTATTCCATCTTTTTCTATGTTCTGGAATAGCTTGAATATTATAGGTGTCAACTCTTCTCTGAATATTTGGTAAAATTCTCCAGTGAAGCCATCAGGGCCAGGACTTTTCTTTGTGGGAAGTTTTTTTATGACCTGTTCATTTTCTTCTTTTGTTATGTTGTTGTTGTTGTTAGGTGCCGTCGAGTCATAGAGACCCCATGCACAGCAGAACGAAACATTGCCTGATCTCGGGCCAGCTCCACGATCTCTGCTATACTTGAGCCCATCATCCCAGCCACCACGTCAATCCATCTCGTTGAAGGCCTCCCCCTGTTTCATCGACTCTCCACCCTACCAAGCATGACATCCTTCTCCAAGGAATGGTCCCTTCTGACAACATGACCAAAATAGGTAAGACAAAGTCTGGCCATTCTCTCTTCCAAGGAGCATTTCGGGTGCACTTCCTCCAGGACAGTTCTGTTAGTTCTTTTAGCAGTCCATGGTACTTTAAGCATTCTTTGTCAGCACCACAACTCAAAAGCATCAACTTTTTTTCAGTCTTCCTTATTCATTGTCCAACTCTCACATGCATACGAGATGATTGGAAATATCATGGCTTCTGTCAGGCGCACCTGAGTCCTCAAGGAGATATCCTTGCTCCTCAGCACTTGAAACAGTTCCTTCGTGGTTGACTTTCCCAGTGCTACATGTCGTCTAATGTCCTGACTGCTGCTTCCATTGGCATTGATTGTAGAACCAAGCAACGTGAATTCTTTGACAGCCTCAATCTTCTCTCCATTTATTGTGATGCTTCTCATTGGTCCAGTTGTGAGGATTTTTGTTTT
>NW_006921900.1:749471-798945 GCF_000298275.1 Orycteropus afer afer | reverse complement strand
AGTCCATTTCAGTTCACTAATGCTGAGGATATCAATCTTTATGTGTTCCATTTCATTTTTGACAACTTCCAATTTTCCTACATTCATACTTTGTACATTTCATGTTCCAATGATTAATGGATGTCTGCAGCTGTTTCTCTTCAATTTGAGTGGTGCCACATCAGCAAATGAAGGTCTCAAAAGCTTTACCTTATCCATAAGAGTAAGGCTGGGTTTACTCAGATGATGCAGCTCTTTCCCAGTCCTATTTTAAGAGCCTTCTAACCTAACTGGATTATTCATAAAGTTGTGCGGTAATGTATCAAACAGTGTTTCTTTGCTATTCATAAGGTTTTCCCTGGCCAATTCTTTCAGAAGTGGACGGCTTCCCTTTCTTCCTAGTCTGTCTCAGTCTGTAAGCTGGGCTGATACCTGTAAGCTGGGCTGATACCTGTGTACCATATCCATCCTGCTGGGTTTGAAACACCAGTGGCTCAGCCTCAAAACTCACATCAACACGTCACTATAGTAGGACAAACCGACAGGCAAGTTTGTCTCCCTGGTAGGAAACCTCTCCTACCACCCTTTTGTTATAGGTCTGTTCAAGTTTTCTATCTCTGAGTGGGATCGTTTAGGTAGGTAGGTCTTGTGATTCTAGAAACTTGTCCATATCTTCTACATTCTCAAATCTGTTGAAGTACAGTTTTTCATAATATTCTGTCAGTATCTTTTTTATTTCAGTTGGTTCTGTTGTGATGACACCCTTTTTGTTTACAATTCTTGTGATTTGGATCTTCTCTTTCTTTTCTTTTGTTAGATTTGCCAATGGCCTATTGATTTTGTTAATCTTTTCAAAGAACCAGCTTTTTGTTTTGTTGATTTTCTCTATGGTTTTGTTTTGTTTTGTTTTGTTTTCTGTTTCATTTATTTCTGCTCTGATCTTTATTATTTCCTTACTTCTAGAAGCTGTAGGATTCTTTTGTTGTTCTTTTTCTAGTTGTTGAAGTTGATGAGTTAGAGTGTTGATTTTGTTTCACCTTCTGGATTTCTAACTGCTGTTTTTATATGAGTTCTGATTGTGCATTAATCTTGTTCTTTTGGTCTTGAATGGTTTTCCTGAGTTCTTCCAGGGAACTGTCTGTGCTCTCCTTGCTTCTGTTCAGGGTTTCCTTAGGCCCTTGTAAAGCTGTATAAATGTATCTTCTAAATTCCTTCTCAGATAATTCTATTACCTCCTCTTCTTTCATGTTTCATGAGACCTTTGTTTGGGGTTTTACTTCTAATGACTTGTCCTGTTATTTTGTTTGATTTGAGGTTGACTGTCATTTCCTAGACATTTTGACATTGTCTTTAACTGTTGCTTATGTATTGATTTGTTTTGTCTTGGTTTTATGATTTAATATTTTTGAAAAGTTGAAACTGGTGGGTTTTTTTTTGTTTGTTTGTTTGTTTGTTTGTTTGTTTTTTGGTTATTAATTCAGGTGTGCTGGGTTGCTCTGCAGTTTTCCTTGTGATGATGGAACTGCTGTGTGGAATGTGGATGTAGGTCCCTATCATAAAGAGGGTTTAGAATTTGAGCTGGCAGGTATTATGGTAGCTGAATGTGATTTTTCTATTGGATGAGTGAGGGGATAGGCGGAGAAGGTGGGAGGAGAAGAAGGAAGGAAGGGCAGCTCCAAGATGTTACAGGCAGTTTCTAGGGCTTTGAGCTGGCTGCTAATGATGACGTTATACTGTTATTCACAGGTCCGCAGCTCAAGTTCAGCAAAGACTCCAGTTGTTAGGAGGTCACCACTTTCTGCCAGGTTCAGACACATGCAAAAACCCCACTCTTGAGGCCCCTCCGTGCCAAAAAGCTGACCCAAGACAACTGCCCTGCTCTGCTATCTGCCACAGGAATTCTTCCCAGGGCCCGCCCACTTGCAACGCCAATGATCTCTCCATTCTCCCAGTGGACCCAAGTTTACCAACAAAGGCCATTGCCAGCCTCTCCATGCCAAAAATCTGGCCCAAGACAACTGTCCCACTCTGCAATCTGCTGTGGGAGTTCCTCCCAGGGCCCACCCACTTGTGGCATTAATGGTCTCTCTGCTCAGGTTTCAGCAGTGCTGGAGCCAGAGAATTGCCCACTTGCACCCAGCAGACACAAGTTTACCGATAAAAGCAGGTAGATCCATGGGGTGACCTCTGGTACACTGGTGTAGTGTGGCTTCTTCCCTAACCCAGCGAGGTCTCCAATGGCCCTTCTCACTTGCCAGTTGGTGCTCCCCCAGGGAGGTCTCTGATGGCCTTTCTCACCTCATGGTTGACACTCCACAGGGTAGGTTACTCTGTTTTTGTTATTTTTCCCTTACCCCTTTCTCCTTTCTAATCCTACTCTCCTGAATTTGGCTCTGATTCAGTGAGCTGCTCAGAGCACCAGAATCCCTATTTCAAACTGCTGCATCTAGATGCTAGAAAGAATTAGCTTGGGGACTACTGACCAGACTCCATTTTTTCTTTCCAGTTGTGAGGATTTTTTATTTTCTTTGTGTTGGGGTATAATCCATACTGAAGACTGCAGTCATTGATCTTCATCAGTAAGTGCTTCAAGTCATCTTCACTCAGCAAGCAAGATTGTGTCATCTCCATATTGCTGGTTGTTAATGGCATTCCTCCAATCCTGATGCCAAGTTTTTCTTCATATACTCCAGTTTCTCAGAGTATTTGCTCAGCATACAGATTGAATAAGTATGGTGAAAGGATGAAACCCAGACACACATCCTTCCTGATTTTAAACCATTCAATATCCCCTTGTTCTGTTTGAATGATAGCTTCTTGGTCTATGTACAGGTTCCTCATAGCACAATTAAGTGTTCTGGAATTCCTATTCTTTGCAATGTCATCCATAATTTGTTATGATTCATACAGTCAAATGCCTTTGCATAGTGAATAAAACACAGGTATCTTTCTGGTATTTGCAATGAGCCAAGATCCATCTGACATCAGCAATGATATCCCTCCATCCACATCCACTTCTGAATCCAGCTTGAATTTTTGGAAGTTCCCTGTCAATATACTGCTATAACCATTTTTGAATTATCATCAGGAAAATTTTACTTGTTGTTGTTGTTGTTATGTGCCGTCAAGTCAGCCACGACTCATAGCGACCCCTCCTTGGGTTTTCGAGGCAGTATCACTTCCTTCCGAGGAGTGGCTGGTGGGTTTGAACCACCAGCCTTCTGGTTAGCAGGCAAGTGCCTTAGGCACTATGCTACTTGTATGTGATATTAATTATATTGTCTGATAATTTCCACATTCTATTGGATCACCTTTCTTTGGAATGGGCACAAATACTGATCTCTTCCAGCCACTTGGCCAAGTAGCTATCTTCCAAATTTCTTGGCATAAATGATTGCACTGCATCCATTTGTTGAAACCTGTCAATGGGTATTCTGTCAATTATTGGAGCCTTGTTTTTCACCAATTCCCTCAATGCAGCTTGGACTTCTTCCTTCAATACCACTGGTTCTTTATCATATGCTGCCTCCTGAAATGGATGAAAACTGACCAGTTTGGTACAGTGACTCTGTGTATTCCTTCCATCTTCTTTTGATGCTTCCTGCATCATTCAATATTTTGCCCATAGAGTCCTTCAATATAGCAATTGAAAGCTTGAACTTTTTCTTCAGTTCTTTCAGCTTGAGAAATGCTGAGCGTGTTCTTCCCTTTTGGTTTGCCAATCCCAGATCTTTACATATTTCATTATAATACTTTACTTTGTCTTCTCAAGCCTCCCTTTCAAATAATCTGTTCAGCTCTTTTATTTCATCATTCCTTTCATTCACTTTAGCTATTCTCAGTTTAAGAGCAAGTTTCAGGGTCTCTTCTGACATCCATTTTGGACTTTTCTTCCTTTCATATCTTTTTAATGTCCTTTTGGTTTTGTTATGTATGGTGTTCTTAATGTCATCCCACTACTCATCTGGTCTTCAGTTATTGGTGTACAATGTATCAAATCTATTTTTTTAGATGGTCTTTGAATTCCAGTGGGATACAATCAAGGTGGTATTTTGGCTCTCGTGAACTTTTTAAAATTTTCTTCAGCTTCAACTTGAACTTGCATTTGAGCAATTGATGGTCTGTTCCACAGTCAGCTCCTAGCCTTGTTTTGACCGACCATATCAAGCTTCTCCATTGTCTCTTTCCACAGATGTAGTCAGTTTGACTCCTGTGTGTTCCATCTGATGAGATCCACATGTATAGTCACTATTTATGTTGTTGAAAAAAGGTATTTGCAATGAATAGGTCATTGGTCTTGCAACATTCTATTATACGATATCCAGTATCATTTCTATCACTAAGGCCATATTTTCTAACTACTCATGATTCTTGTTTCCAACTTTTGTATTCCAATCACTAGTAATTATCAATACATCTTGATTGCATATTTCATCAATTTCAGACTGCAGAAGTTGGGAAAAATCTTCAATTCCTTCATCTCTGACTTTGGGGTTGGTTCATAGATTTGAAAATTAGTAGTATTAACTGGTCTTCCTGTAGATGTATGGATATTATACTATCACTGACAGCATTACACTTCACAATAGATCTTGAAATGCCTTTTTTTATGACAAATGTGGTGCCATTCCTCTTTAATTTTTCATTCACAGCATACTGATCATAGGATTTTCTGATTCAAAATGGCCGATAGCAGTCCATTTCAGCTCACTAACGCTAAGGACATTGATCTTTATGGTTTCCATTTCATTTTTAACATCTTCCAATTTTCCTAGATTCATATTTTGTACATTACACATTCCAATTATTAATGAATGTATGCAGCTCTTTCTTCCCATTTTGAGTCATGTCCCATCAGCAAATGGAGGTTCTGAAAGCTTTACTCCATTTACATCATTAAGGTTGACTCTACCTTGAGGAAGCAGCTCTTCCCCAGTCATATTTTGAGTGCCTTCCAACCTGAGGGGCTCATCCTCTGGCAACATACCAGATAATGTTTCACTGCTTTTCATAAAGTTTTCCAGTAATATATCCAACAGTATTTCACTGCTATTCATAAGGTTTTCAGTGGGCCATTTTTTTCAGAAGTGGATGGCCCTGTGCTTCACAGTCTGTCTTAATCTGGAAGCTTCACTGAAACCTGTCCACCACGGGTGACCCTGTTGGTATTTGAAATACTGGTGGCATAGCTTCCAGTCTCACAGCAACACAGAAGCGATCACAGCATGACAAACTGAAAGATGACAAATTGACATTCCCTAATGAGTAGTTGTTAGGAAAATGTAAATTAAAAACCACACTCACTAAACCAAACCCATTGCCCTTGAGTCGGATCTGACTCGTAGTGACCCCTCCTTGGGTTTCTGAGACAGTATCACTATGGAAGTAGATTGCCCAACCTCCCTTCCAAGGAGTGGCTGGTGGGTTTGAACCGCCAGCCTTCTGGTTAGCAGTCAAATGCCTTAGGCACTACGCCACCACTAGAATGGTTAAAATTAAAGACAGAAAATAGAAAGTGTTGACAGGATGTAGAACAACTAAAACTCTCGTACTTTGCTGGTAGAAATGCAAAATGTTACAGTCTCATTTAGAAAAAGTTTGACAGTTTCTTTTTAAATTAAACATTCACTTATTGCATGACCCAGCAATCCCACTTCTAGCTATTAACCCACAAGGTACAAAAACCTGAGTCCACACAAGAACATGTACTTTATTCAAAAGTGGAAACACTGTAGCTAATTTCCTTCATAAACAACTTCCTCCTTTGCCATGAGACAAGTAGATGCATGGAGCCTGGCTGCTACTACTGACTGTTTTGATCAATGATTCTATAGAAGAATCCTAATTAAAGAGGCAGGGATTTCAAATTCTCATAGACTCTAGACTTTCTGGAGCAATTGAGATTGGACAAATCCCTGAAACCTCTGTCCTGAAATAATATTAAACCTTAAACCAAAAATATTCACTGAAGTCTTCTTAAAACCAAACAATAGTTTAGCTTAGCTAGCAAACAATGTCTGCCTTGAGCATTATGCTCCTTTAAGAATTAGATATATGGGATCAAACTGACCACAGTAACCCAAAAGATTATATAGGAAACTTATAGGGTAGTGAGTTTATGATAATGATAAGAAACAATTTGGAAAAGGGGAATGAGAATGGTTGCACAAGTTGAGGAATGTAATCAATGTCACTGAATTATACATGTAGAAATTGTGGAATCGATGTATGTTCTGTTGTGTATATTCTCAACAAAAAATAAAATTAAATTAAAAAAGAAGAACTGGAAACAACCCAAATATCTATCAAGTGGTGAATAGATAAACAAGTTGTGGTATATCTAGACAACAGAATACTATTCAATAATAAAAAGAATTACTGACACATACAAGTATATAGACGAATCCCAACAGCATTATGCTAAGTGAAAGAAATTAGATGCAAAAAAAATTCATATTATAGATTCCATTTAAGTAGAATTCTACACAAAGCAAATCTATAACAGAAAATTATGAAGCAGATCAGTGATTATCAGGGCCAAGTATGTGGATAGAACTGACTGCCAAGGGGCCCAATGGAACTTTTGAAAGTGATGGAAATGTTCTGTAGCATGCTTGTGGTGCTGGTTATATGACTACATCTCTTTGTCAAAGTTCATCAAATTGTGCATTAAAAATTGGTAACTTTTATTGTGTGTTAATTATATTTCAATAAAACAAACTTACACAAATCCTCTTAGTTCTCTTCTAGAGCAAAAGATATATGTTGTTGTTATGTGCTGTCGAGTCGGACCCGACTCATAGCGACCCCTCCTTGGGTTTCCGAGGCGGTATCCCTACAGGAGTAGATTGCCCAACCTTCCTTCCAAGGAGTGGCTGGTGGGTTTGAACCGCCAGCCTTCTGGTTGGCAGTCAAATGCCTTAGGCATTACACTACCAGAGCTCCAAAGGATATATCATTCCTCCAAAATAGAATGCTCTGCTAGCTCTTTGAGAAAGAGGAGAAACATCTCATTTCTCTACCAGATCATCTTCCTCATTAATAAAACATCTTACCTTAATAAGTTTACATTGATTTCTCTTACTTGGCACCAAAGAGCTGAAAGGTATTTCCTTATGGAAAGAAAATTAAATTTCTGAAATAACTCAGGAAGTCCAAACTACCTAGAAACATCCTATCAAAACTTCTTCTCATATTGTATACAAATAGCTTTATTCCTCTGCAATGATAACTTTCAGCTTGCTGTCTTCCTAATATCACCCCATGCATATTCAATGTAATTCATCACCCAGCTCACACTAAGTCCATCTGAGGACAAGACTCATCATACTATAATGATTCCAGAAATTAAGATGTGCCTGGTAAAAAACAGTTGTGATGTTCCTCCTTCTTTCAAATTGCACAATTTAGAGTTTAATTCTCTGTGATTACTCCATTGAAGGAACAGTAATAACTCCATACAGATGAAGTCATGCCAGTGACTGAAAAAAAAAAAAAAAATTCTGATATCCTCATCTATGTTTTCAGGAAAGAAACATATAACAACAGAGTCCCAGGACCCATCTAACTGCCAAGGGCATCTAAGCCTGTAGCTCCCACCTCCTAGTACTCCCCCCCATGTGACAGCTCCATGGAGAACAGGGCTCTCCCTCCTGATTATTAGCCCCCATTGTACATGCTGAGAACAACAGCATTACTGGGCAATGAGCATCACATAGGGACTGTCATCTGCCATAGCATAATGTCTCGTCATGGCATTACAATTCCATTTGATGCTGGGAGGTTTGTCCAAGAAGACCAGCAGCCAAGCATTTAAGTATTTGTATCATGACAAACATAATTATGAGACAGAAAGAGCCTATTAGTTCTACCATGTAATTTTAAACCTCAGATTCTAAAAAAAAAAAAAAAAAAATCCCCCCTTCTCATTTTGAAAAGCCTGCCATTATTCCAGGGTACCTAATAGCTCAGTCAGTGGCTGGTTAAGTGGTTGACAAGTCCTTATTCTGTGTCAATTCTGATATCCCAACTATTTAGAAGCAGGCTGGGCCATGCAACTTGATGAAGAGCTTTGGATTCTATAAGCTTGAGTATGCAAAATCAGACAGAACATGCTTCACTTACAGTTAGTTCTTAATTGGGAGATTGAGATTGCCATGAACAGGTGTGTGTGTCTTTGCACATGTGGGTCTAAGTGTGCACACACTGGCATTTGCGGGTTTCAGTCTCTCTGGGGACATGTATGTGAGTGCCTATGCTGCATCATCTGGATGTTGGCCTCTGAATGCACATGGTCGCAGGACTAAGTACATCATTCACAACCTGGACCTCACAGCTCTATCTCTACACTGTCATCTGCGTAGTTTTGGTGTTTCAGTGGAAGAATACTCACCTCCTTGTGGAGACCCAGGTTTAATTCTGGGCCAAAGCACCTCATGTGCAGCCCCACTCATCTGTCAGTGGAGACTTGCATATGGCTATCATATTGAACCAGTTTCAGAAGGGCTTCCACACTAAGACAGATTAGGGAGAAAGGCCTGGTAATCTACTTCTGACAATCAGCCAATGCAGATCCCAGTAGTCTGATCCACAAGCAATCATGGGTATGGTACAGGACTGGGCAGCACTTCATTCCATTGTCCATGGGATCCCCGTAAGTCAGGGGCCAACTGGGAGGCAGCTAACAACAACAATATGGAAAACTCTGGGCTGCTGACCAGGGCTCCAACTAAGTAGCTGTTCAGCATTAGGAAATTTCTTTACCTCTCTGACAAATTTCCATTTCTTTATCTGAAAAATGAAGCTGTCAGAGTGCTTATCATATAACAATCATAGTGTAGTATTACGTAGTAATTATGCTTGCCTTAGTTTGGGTTCCCCCAGAAGTAGATCCTAAGACAAGGATTCCAGTGCAAGTAATTTATTTGGGGTGTGAGGAAAATATGGGTAGGAGAGCAGAGAAGAGAGACAGGAAAGGAAGTCAGCCAAGCTACTGTAGTGGCACTCAGGAATAGAGCTCAACCCCATAGGGGCCACTTTAGGAAGTGGTGTAGAACACATTTCTGGGAGTTTCCCACACAAGCTTGTGGGAGCTGACGCAGTCACGCACCAACTGTCAGTCATTGGTTAGGAGCTGCTCACGGGAAGTAGTGTCTCAGCACCTCCAGTCGGCGTAGATAAGGGCCAAGAAGCTTTCATGCCAACAGCTGCAGACCCTGGCGTTTGGGACTTGATCATCTGCAACTGAACACAAAGCCTGAGGGATATGAGCATTGGACAGAAGGCATCTGGTCCAGTATTTGATTTGCCATGCCACAAAACTGAGTCTCATAAGCAAAGATGAAATTCTGAGCAGGCTTAGATTTCAAAACAGGAAGTACAAAAAGGGCCATTTAGGGAGGGAACTCAGCATAAAGGGGAGATCTTTCAGGCCTCAATGTGTCTGTTTGTGTCTGCCTTTCTGCCACATAGTCCTAAAAGTAATATTTTTTGAGCACTTGCTCAGTGTAGATATGGTGATGAACAAGATAGACTTGGCCCTGCCCTCCTTACAGTTCTACTGGAGATAAGAGACTTAAACACAGAAATGGATGTGTCATTGAAAATAGTGATGAATAATAAGCACATATGAGTCTAAGTTCAGTAGTGGATGAGAGGACATCAGGGAAGACCTCTCTAAGTAAGTGACATTTAAGATCAGACCTGAAGGAGGAGTAAGGGTGGCCAGGTGAAGGGGAGAGAAATTCTGAGCAGATGGCTTGGCATGTGTAAGAGTCCCGAGGCAGGAAAGAGCTTGGCATTTTCCATGAGCTGGTGGATGTGGCTGGAGCATGGAGAGAGAGAATGTGATGGGAAAGGAGGCTAGAGAAGTAGTTAAGGGTCAAACCAGGTATCTGCAGCATGAAGAAGACTGTGTTTTTTTTCTAAGGGCTACAAGGAGCCAATGAAAGGTTTAAAGCAAGGAAACAGCCTAATCAAATTCAGATCTGAGAGAACTACTGTGTGAAAACTGATACCTGGAGTGGCCCTCAACAACAAATGTTGTTGAGTTCAATATGATAGGGAAGTTTGGCCTCCTAGAGGAGCTGACATGGAGAGTACTCAGAAGAAATGCTGACTTCTACAAGAGAGGTCCAAATAAAAGGCTGAGAGAAGGTAAACAAGGGGATCAAACAAGACTTCCTGGAAGAGTGGGTATTGGAGCCAGGCATTGGGGTGGGGGCAATGATGGACCTAAGGATGGTGGGGAGAGAGTATTCCAGGCAGAAGGGCCAGAGAAAGAAAAGGCAAAAGCCCCAGTCTTCCTTCCAAGGAGTGGCTGGTGGGTTTGAACCACCAGCTTTCTAATTAGCAGTCAAATGCCTTAGGCACTATGCCACCAGAGCTTTCAATAGTCCAGGTGCTGCTTCCCTTCTCCTCTGCTCATTTTTTCTCAATGTTGGGGGAAATATGGTCACCCAGGCCTGGTCACAAGTCAGCAGGAAGTCATTCAAGGATACAGTGGACATTTGTTGAGTAGGGTGGGTGGTAGGGTCATTTGCCTTTTAGTCATATTCATCCTTGCTTCATTCAAATCGAATACATTAAAACTCTAAAACCAGTTTTCTTTGGGGAATTTCAGCAAGCTTGTGTGTATATGTGTGTGTGTGTGTGTGTGTATACATGTGTCAGTGTGAATATAGTTGTGCAAGCGTCCACAAATGTACCTGTCTTGGTTCCCTAGTGCTGCTGTAACATGAATACCACACGTAGCTTCAAAGAACAAGAATTTATTTTCAAAGAAAATAATACCACACGTAGCTTCAAAGAACAAGAATTTATTTTCGCACAGTTCTGGAAGGAGCTCTGGTAGCGTAGTACCTAATGCACTTGACTGCTAACCAGAAGACTGGCAGTTCAAAGCCACCAGCCACTCCTGGGAAGGAAGGTTGGGCAATTTACTTCCATAGAGATACTGCCTTGGAAACCCAAGGAGGGGTCGCTATGAGTCAGGTCTGACTTGACAGCACATAACAACAACAATAAGTTCTGGAGACTAAATGTCCAAATCAAGGTCTCAGCCATGTCAATTCCTTCCTTGTCGGTGGCCCTGGGTGCTCCTTGGTTCTTGGCAATCCTCACATGGCAGATGTCTTCTTCCATTTGTGTATGTGTGTGTGTGTGTGTATCTAATCTGCTCTTTTTTAAGTCAGAAGCAATTAGATTCATAACTGACTCTACTCAGATGATCTAATTAACATAACAAAGAAACACCTATTTCTACACAGGATTATACTCAAAGGTGTAAGTATTAGGATTCTAACACATATTTTGGGCGGGGGGGGGGGGAATGAAATTTAATCCCTAATGGTACTCCAGTGTCAAGTGCATGTAAATGATAACAGTTCCCATTCAGGGAGTGCTGACATATGTATGCCCTGTGTTCTCACATAAGCCACCTGACTGAATCTTCACCATTGCCCTGGACAGTAGATAATAATCGTCAGCCCACTTTACAGACGAGGAAACCGTATATTTGAATAGTTTCCCTGAGTGGGATGTGAGCCAGGGACCTATTTGTGTTCAGCATGATGATTTATTCCTCGAATCCTAAATCACACATGGACTCCTAGAAGGAAAGAGATTTGCCAAGGTCATGCGGCAGGGACAAGAACCTACCCTTCTTTCCTATAAAACCTTTCAAAGAATTTGATGAAAATTGGCTCTGAAATAAAAGTCTAACACTTTTTTTCTGCAGCCTATTATTAGACAACTGTCAAAATATTAGGAAAGCACATGCAGTTCACCCTGGAAAAAGAAAAATAACCTGGTACCACACAGCATTAAATAGCACGTTTCACCACTCCTCTGCTCTCTCATAAAGCAAGTGATGAATCTTGATCTCTGAAGGCATCTGTTCTAAATCCACCATCTGACTTAATAACTCTTTAAAAAAAAAAACAAGTAAAATTTAATTTGCTCATAAAGAATATCATTTTTAGGTTTCCAGTACATTAAAAAAAAAAAAATGTAGGTAAAAGGCAAAGCTTTCAAGGCATCTTGGTTTTCAAATCCACTAAATCATTACAGCTTCAAGTCGGACATGTGACAATAGGAACAGACTTGTAAAATGATCAGCATGCAGGAATCTGAAGTTGTGAGTGAAAATGCTGCCTTTCCGTTTTTGCTGACTCCAAAGAAACCCTTGTCAACCTTTGTACATTCACCCTGCCTCCTCATCCTTTGCCCCTTTCTTTCCTAAGCAGAATTCTTAAAGCCTTTTGAACAGTGCCTGGCACATAGCACCATGTGTCAGCTAGGTCCCTGGCTGATGCAAAGGTTTGTGCTCAGCTGGTAACCAAAAGGTTTATGGTTTGAATACACCCAGTGGCACCATGGAAGAAAAGGCCTGGAAATCTGCTTCTGTAAAGATTACATCTAAGAAAACCCTATGGAGCAGTCTTACTTTGTAACACATGGATTTGCCATGAGTCGGAATCAACTCAATGACAACAACAATTAACAAGTGATTATCAACACCACCATCTGCTTCCTTCTTCACTTTGTGCCAGGAAATGTGCATCCCCTCAAACTGCTGCAGAAAGGAGCATCCCATGGTCCCTGCCATCACCTCTTTTTTCACTATGTTCCCCTTCAGTCTCTCTTTCTCACCACCCTGCCCTCCAGTGAGTCCCTTAAATTTGCATACTCCCTCCTACAACAGAGCCACACACACATTATCCTCCTGCCCTAGACACCGTTGCTCCCCTCTTCTCTTAGTCAACTCCGGAGCTCACCCTTCAGATTGCTGCTTCAGCAGTGTCTCCCCAAGGAGCGTGCACTGAGCTCCCTGACCTCATCACATCTCCCCCATGACAGCATCAGGTCCTGCTTCTTTGTCCTACTGAAAGTTCATACTTGTCTGCTTGATGATTTGTCCCCTCTCTTTCTTAATCTCCAGTGCTAGATTGTAAATTCCAAAACTGCAGGGCCAATACAGAGCCCCAGAGCCTAGCACCTGGCCTGGAACATAATAGGCACTCAGGAATACTAGTCTCATGAATTCACAAAAAGAAGTTTGAAATAGCAGTGAGAGAGGGAAGGGCTAGAAGAAGAGTAGCAGCTAAGGGAGAATAAGACCAGATGCTCTCACTGGCTCTCCTTCATCCACCCTCTAGCCTCTCCTCCTCCCATCCTGCCTCTTTCCACCCCAGGAGTCCACACAACCATGCCGGTAGCTCCTGAGCCCATCTGGCTACACTGCACTCACTCTGCTTGGAGCTCTTAGAATGCACCTGGTGCATCTCCAGTGATTAAAGTGGCTCCAAATAACACTCAGTCCTCATGTCCAACTTTCCTCTCCTCTCTCTCTGCCCTGGACAGGAGCCTCTCCACATTCCAGCACCATCTGCTTGTCCACAGTATTCCAGGCTTGCCTGGCTGGAGGGGCCCTGTTGGCAGCAAAGGTCCCTAGATCACAAGGAACCAGCAACCCATGGAAGGTGGACAGAAGCCAGACATAATGGTCTGAGGTCAGGACCGAAGCGTAGCTGCTAAGCAGGGAGGATGTAGGCACCAAGATGGAAATCTCTATGGAAAGCATAATGGTAGTGTGGAGAATGGGCTGGCCGTGGTCAAACAGAGTCATATTCAAAACCGTCACACAGCAGAAAGTGAAGGATGGCATTACACTGGCACTGGTTGTGTCCTGAATCCCAAGGGTAAAATTGAGGCAAGAATCTAAGCCAAACCAGAAAAGACAAGAGCGAGGAGTAAGTCTGGCTCAGCAGCCAAAGGCCCAGCCAGGCTGGGGAAAAGGGGCCACATTGTATATCTTCATGTACCAACTGGAGAAGGATTGTGGGTTTAAGCTAACACAAGAGGATTCAGGAAACATTATCCAGAAGAGAGAAGGCCACGGACAGCAAATCTGGATGAATTAGGGAAGCAAATATGGAAAGCCACAGAATTGTTCAATTGCAGCAAGGGCCCTGGGACTAGCACCAAGGCTGCCTACTGTCTGTTATGGAACAGGCTTGGTATGTGCTACCCTCTAGGGTACACTACTACTAGGAATATTGATTAAAAGATCAAGGCTCATAACAGGAGAGATACAAATGTGAATTCCAGCTCTGCCTTCAACAGCTCTGTGATCTTAGGTAACTCACTTAACTTCTCTGGGCCTGCTCTGGGCTTCCACTGACAGAGGAGTGGTAGCTGTGCATGGAGTGCATTGGCCAGGAAAGGAATCTGGGCCTCCTGCATGGAAGGCAAGAATACTGCCAATGAACTACAATTGAACCACCACTGCCCCACCCCTGCTCTCCCACCTGCTCAGCCCCAAGAGCATAGAGCAGCCTTTATCTACCCACGTAATTCCATAATCTTGATCCCTTTTTCCTCAAATCAGGCCTTAGTCCCAAGAAGCCTCTGTACAATTTCCACAGCAGGGAAACAGGGTTTTTGGAGCAGGTGCTAAGATGTCAGGATTCTCATAGTGAGTGAGCAGGTTAGGGAGGCTCTTCAACCCTGCATAGCAACCCTATACTACAAAGAAGAACTGCCCCATAGGTTTTCCTAGGCTATAATCTTTACAGCAGCAGAGACTGAGACATCTTTCTTCCCTCAGAGCTCCTGGTGGGTTTGAACCACCCACCTTTTTGGTTAGTAGCCAAGAGCTTAACCACTGCACCACCAAGGCTCCCATCACAAGATAGAGCAAAGTATTTATATCTAGAAATCTCCTTGCCAAAAGACTAGCAGGGGATTCTTATTATTCAGTCCTTGGGTTCCTCTCCCAAGCCCCTCCCCACTTTTTGGAGTCACAGCCCATAAACTCCACAGCAACGGCTTCATAAAACCAGGAATCCAGTGCAGCTGCTGCCAACCTCTCAACTGCTTTAAATCTCTGCAACTTCCGTCTCTCCCTCTGTCTGCCTTGCCTCTTTCAGAGCGTGTAATTAAGCCAAAAGAGCCTGGAAAACCCCTTCTAATCAATAATTCAAAATGTTGGTCTCCTGTGACATTTTTTTCATTATACTTCTCCAGGTCAGGCTTTAATGAATTCTCCAAAATGGAGTTCCCTGCTGGGACACCAAAGTAGAATTAATGTAGTCTTCGGGTAATTATGTATTTTTTAATTATCGCTTGCTCGCTCGCTCGCTTGCTCTCTCTCCCTTTCTCTCTTTCTTTCCCTCTTTTTTCCTAAACAGCCAGAAAGAATTGTTTATAAATAAAGGAAAATGTTATGGTCCCATGAGTTGGGCATTTGTAAAGTAGGAGATTCAAACTAAGGTACATACTAGAGTAGCAAGAGATATTTTGGTATTTGCTGAGTCAAGAAAGATCCATTTAGAAAGAGGTGAAAATAGTTCAAGCACCACTTAAAAACTCCTGACATGACATTTCAGCTTTATAATGAGAACTACTGAGGAATCCGTGGACTTGCTCTCTCTTTCTCGTGTTCTTGCTCTTCCTTTCCCCACCTCTTTTCCCACCCTCTCTTCCCCATGACAGTAGACATTGCTAGTGGCTCAGCTAATAACCTTCCACCTTCTCCCAATATTCTATTCTGGCAATAGAAGCCTAATTTTGTTGAGGGAGGCAGTACATCCCTTTAAAAATATTCCACTGAAGCTAGAGGTGACCAAAGGAGCCCTGCTGGTGCAAACGTTGAACACTTTGCTGCTAATCAAAAGGTTGACAGCTTGAACCCACCCAGAGGTCTCACAGAAGAAAGACCTGGTGGTCTTCTCTCATAAAGATTACAGTCTGAAAAATTCCATGGGGCAGTTTTATTCTGTCACAGGGGTCATGTCATTATAAATCAAAATCTACTTGATGGCATCTAACGACAACAGAGGTGACCAAACAAACTAGTTCTGGCCAGTGAAATGTAAAGCAAAGTCTTCTGTGTGGGTTCTTTGGGAAAATCAAAACAGACTCAGCTGGCATATGTCTGTGTCATTTGTTTATCTTCTTTCTGCTCAGAATGTGGGAGTGATGGCTGGAGGAGGAGCAGCTATCTTTCAACCATAAGGATAAAATTCCTATATTAAGAATGACAAAGCAGAGAGCCAGAAAAAACCTGAATTCTTCATCTCTCCCTTAAGCAAATGCATCCAGTCCTGAGTGGGCTCCTTTAAGGCTCTTGTTGTTGTTAGGTTCTGACGAGTCAGTTCTGACACATAGCAACCCTATGTACAGCAGAACAAAACACTGCCTGATCCTGCACCATCCTCACAATCTTTGCTATAAGAATAAGGGTTCTCATTTCATGTTAAAAACTAACTCCTATGTGCTTAAGCTTTATGAATAGACCTGAAACATTGTCTGATATGGTGCCAGAAGAGGAACCCCTCAGGTCAGAAGACACTTAAAATAAGACTGCAGAAGAGCTGCCTTCTCAAAGTAGAGTCAACCTTAAAGACTTAGATGGAGTAAACCTTTCAGGATCTCCAGTTGCTGATGGGACATGATTCAAAATGGGAAGAAATAGCTTCAAACATCCATTAATAATTGGAACATGAAATGTATGAAGTGGGAATGTAGGAAAATTGGAAGTTGTCAAAAATGAAATGGACTGCATAAAGATTGATATCCTAGGCATTGTTGTTGTTATGTGCCATTGAGTCGGACCCGACTCACAGTGACCCCTCCTTGGGTTTCTGAGGCAGTATCACTACAGAAGTAGATTGCCCCATCTTCCTTCCAAGGAGTGGCTGGTGGGTTTGAACCACCAGCCTTCTGATTAGCAGTCAAGTGCCCTTAGGCATTAGTGAGCTGAAATGTACTGGCTTTGGCCATTTTGAATTAGACAATCATATGATCTACTATGCCAGCAATGATGAATTGAAGAGGAATGACATTGCATTCATCATCACAAAGAATGTTTCAAGATCTATACTGAAGTGCAACGCTGTCAGTGATAGGATAATTCTACAAGGAAGACCAGTTAATACTACTATTATTCAAATTTATGCACCAACCACCAAAGCCAAAAACAAGGAAATTGAAGATTTTTACCAACTTCTGCAGTCTGAAATTGACCAAATATGCAATCAAGATATACTGATTATTACTGGTGATTGGAATGCAAAGGTTGGAAACAAAGAAAAATCACCAGTAGTTGGAAAATATGGCCTTGGTGATAAAAATGACTCTGGAGATCAGATGATAGAATTTTGCAAGATCATTGACTTACTCATTTCAAATACCTTTTCTCAACAACATAAACAGCAGCTATACACAGGGATCTCACCAGATGGAATACACAGGAATCAGATCGACTACATCTGTGGAAAAAGGTGATGGAGAAGCTCAATATCTTTAGCCAAAACAAGGCCAGGAGCTGACTGTAGAACAGACCAGCAACTGCTCATATGCAAGTTGAAGTTGAAGCTGAAGACAATTAAAACACATCCACAAGAGCCAAAGTAAGACCTTTATTATATCCCACCTGGGGGATCTGGTAGCATAGTGGCTAAGGCACTTGACTGCTAACCAGAAGGCTGGCGGTTCAAACCCACCAGCCACTCCTCGGAAGGAAGGTTGGGCAATCCTACTTCCGTAGTGATACTGCCTCGGAAACCCAAGGAGGGGTCGCTATGAGTCAAGGCTGACTCAACGGCACATAACAACAACAACAACATATCCCACCTGAATTTAGAGACTATCTGAAGAACAGATTTGATGCATTGAATACAAATGATGGAAAGCCAGATGAATTGTGGGATGACATCAAGAACATCATCCATGAAGAAAGCAAGAGGTCATTAAAAAGAAAATAAAGAAAAAAAGACCAAAATGGATGTCAGAAGAGACTCTGAAACTTGCTCTTGAACAGAGTAGCTAAAGCAAATGGAAGAAATGACAAAATAAAAGAGCTGAACAGAAGATTTTAAAGAACAGCAAGAGAAGACAAAGTAAAGTATTGCAATGAAATGTGCGAAGACCTGGAGTTAGAAAACCAAAAAGCAAGAACATGCTTGGCACTTTTCAAGCTGAAAGAACTGAAGAAAAAATTCAAGCCCAAGTGGAAATATTGAAGGATTCTATGGGCAAAATACTGAACGATGCAGGAAGCATCAAAAGAAAATGAAGGAATACACAGAGTCACTGTACAAGAAAGAACTGGTTGATGTTCATCTATTTCAAGAGGTGGCATATGATCAAAAACTGATGATACTGAAGGAAAAGGTCAAAGGAGCACTGAAGGAATTGGTGAAAAACAGGCTCTAGGAACTGACAGAATACCCATTGAAATGTTTCAACAAACAGATGTCTTATTGGAGGCACCATCTCATCTAAACCAAGAAATTTGGAAGACAGTTAACCTGGCCAAGCAACTGGAAGAGATCCATACTTCTACCCATTCCAAAGAAAGGTGATCAAACAGAATGTGGAAATTACCAAACAATATCATTAATCTCACATGCAAATAAAAATTTGCTGACGATAATTCAAAAACAGTTGTAGCAGTATACTGATAAGAAACTTTCAGAAATGCATGCTGGATTCAGAAGAGGACATGAAACAAGGAATATCATTGCTGATGTAAGATGGATCTTGACTGTAAGCAAAGAATACCAGAAAGATGTTTACTTTTGTTTTATTGACTATGCAAAATCATTCAACTATGTGGATCACAAAAAATTGAGAAGAATGGGAATTCCAGAATATTCAATTGTGCTCATGAGCAACCTGTACATAGACCAGGAGGTTGTCATTCAAACTGAACAAGGGTATACTGCAAGGTTTAAAATCATTAAGGATGTGCGTCCGAGTTGTATCCTTTCACCATGGTTACTCAATCTGAATGCTGAGCAAATAATCCCAGAAGCTGGACTATATGAAAAAGAACACAGCATCAGGATTGGAAGAAGATTCATTAACAATCTGCAATATGCAGAAGACACAACCTTTGTCAAAAGTGAAAATTCCTTCAAGTACCTAATGATGAAGATCAAAGACTAGTCTGCACTTAAACATAAAGAAAACAAAAATCCTCACAACTCACCAATAAGCAGCATTATGATAAGCGGAGAAAAGACTGAAGTTGTCAAAGATTTCATTTTACTTAGATCCACAATCAACACCAGCAGAAGCAGCAGTCAAAAAATCAGGCAATGTATTGTACTGGGCAAATCTGCTGCAAAACACCTCTTTCAAGTGCTAAAGAGCAAAGATGTCTCTTTGAAGACTAAAGTGTGCCTAACCCAAGCCATGGTCTTTTCAATCACCTCACATGCATGTGAAAGCTGAACAGTGAATAAGGAAGACCTATTCACTCCTCAGAAGGAAGACAGGGCAATCTACTTCTGTAGTGATACTGCCTCAGAAACCCAAGGAGAGGTCGCTATGAGTCAGGTCCGACTCCACAGCACATAACAACAACAACAACAAGAGTTGAGGAGCTCTGGTGGTGTAGTGCCTAAGGCATTTGACTGTTAACCAGAAGGCTGGCAGTTCAAACCCACCAGCCACTCCTCAGAAGGAAGGTTGGGCAATCTACTTCCATAGTGATACCACTTTGGAAACACAAGGAGGGGTCGTTTTGAGTCGGATCCGACTCCACGGCAGTGAGTTTGGCTTTTTGGTTGGTTAAAAAGAGTTGATGCTTTTGAGTTGTGGTGTTGGAAATGAATCATGAAAGTACCATGGACAGCCAGAAGAACTAACAAATCTGTCCTGGAAGAAGTGCAGTTGGAATGCTCCTTGGAAGCAAGAATGGCTAGACTTTATCTCACCTACTTTGGTCATGTTGTCAGAAGGGACCATTCCCTGTAGAAGGATATCATGCTTGGTAAAGTGGAGGGTCAGCAAAAAAAGGAAAGACCCTTAACAAGATGAATTGACACAGTGGCTGCAGGAATGGGCTCAAGTTCAGAAAGAACTGTGAGGATGGTGCACAACCAGGCAGTGTTTCGTTCTGTTGTACATAGGGTCACTATGAGTTGGAGCCTACTTGACAGTACCAGCAACAACAATGTGCTTAAGCTATTGTTAGATGAGTTTTCAGTTATGTGCAGGTAAAGCAACCCTAGATGATTTACCTCTCTAGATATCAGGACAATCATAGAGCCAACCAAATCCTTCTAACTTGCATGAGCTTCCCTCTATTAGACCCCTGCAATATTTCTGGCTCATCATTCTAAGAGAGCCTTCATCATTGTCTAAGATGAGGTCTCTTAGAAAGGCTGTCTTCCACTGACAACTAACACAGGAAAGGGCAATGCATGCTTTTGAGGGTTTCCTAGCCTGCAGGTTGGGAAGGCAGAATCAAGTGATATGATTTATGAAAATAATAGTTTCATTATGGCTCAAGGCTCTATAGCACACTTGCTAGATCTCCAGTTTCTCAGGTCCCTTCTGCACCAGCACATTCTCTGGAACTCAGTAGACAGACCTCACACCACTTCCAACACAGGTGACCTATTCCATCCTTCTCAAAGCAGGAGCTTCTAAAATGACCAATAAACACATGAAAAGATGCTCAGCACCACTAATCATTAGGGAAATGCAGATCAAACCATAATGAGATACAGTTCACACCCATTATGATGACTATTATCAGAAAAATGGAAAATAACAAATGTTGGCAAGAATGGGGAGAAACTGAAACCCTCCTGGACTGCTGACTGGGTTGTAAAATGGTGCAGCCACTGTGGACAACGTGTGGCAGTTTCTCAAAAAGTTAAACACAGAATTACCATATGACCTAGCAATTCCACTTGTAGGTATATATTCAAAAGAACTGAAAGAGGGGCTCAAACAGATACTGGTATACGAATGTTCACTGCACCATTATTCACAATAGCCACAAGGTAGAAACAACCCAAGTGTCCATCAACAGAGGTATGGATAAACAAATGTGGTTCATACATAGAATGGGATACTATTCAACCATAAAGAGGAGAGGATTGTTGTCCTGGAAGAAGTGCAGCTGGAATGCTCCTTGGAAGCAAGAATGGCCAGACTTCATCTCACCTACTTTGGTCATGTTGTAAGAAGGGACCATTCCCTGGAGAAGGATATGATGCTTGGTAAAGTGGAGGGTCAACGAAAAAGGGAAAGGGCCTCAACAAGATGGATTGACACAGTGGCTGCAACAATGGGCTCAGGTATAGCAAGAATCGTGGGGCTGGCACAGGACTGGGCAGAGTTTTGTTCTGTTGCACATAAGGTCACTTGAATTGGAGACGACTCAACAGTACCTGACAATACCTAACAACAACAAAGAGAACTGAAATTCTGAAACATGCTACAACATGGAAGAACCCTGAAAACATTATGCTGAGTGAAATAAATAAGACACAAAAATACAAATATTATGATTCCATTTACATGAAATATCTAGAATATGTAAATGCATAGAGACAAAAGTTTATTAAGTGGTTACCAGGGGCAGGTGGGAGGGGGCAAGTGAAGTCATTGCTGAGGGGGCACTGAGTTTCTAGATGTAAAAATGGTTGAAACAGCAAATGTTTTATTATACATATTTTACCAAAATTTTGAAAAACAAAACACAGGGCCTTCTGGGAACTCCTCTCCTGCTTTCCCTCATGCCACACTGGCTCTTCCTTCTCAGATACTTCTCTCTCTTCTACCTCATCTCTGTTTGGTAGGTCTTCAGTCTGGGTGCTCTCCTCTCCTTTTTACTGACCTCACCCAAGCACATGGCTATAAATATCACCTTTGTGCTCATGACACCTAAAAACAAACCTCTAACCCCACCTCTTTTCTGAACTCCAGCCTTTGACCTCCAACTGTCTGCCTGACACCTTTCCTATGATGTCTCTTAAGAATTTTAAAATTATATCCAAAACTTAAATTCTCATTTCATCCTCTTTTCTGCCAGCCTTCTCTAGCAAAGACACTCACCTTCCCAAAACTTCCATGTCATCCTTGATTTCCCCCTTTCCACCTTCCCCCGCAACTAAACCATCACCAAGCCCTGTTGATGTCACTTGCAAAATACATCTTGAGTATCCACCCACTTATTTTCATGACTACCATCTTTGTCCAAAAATGTTTCACTGGGAGGGCTGCAAAGCCCTCCTGCTCTATCTCCCCACAACCTCTCCTGTCTTCCTAACATCCATTCTCTACCAGTAACCAGAGCATGCCACTTCCCTGCCAAACACCATTCTGTGGCCATCCAATACACCTAGAATAAAATTAAAACTCATTTTTCCCCATTATTATTATATTTTTTAATTATTATGCTTTAGGTGCAAGTTTAAAGAGCAGAGTTTGTTTTACATTCAACATTTGGTGTACATTTGGTTTCACTCCCCAATTACCATCCCTAACCCTAACCCACTCTCCTCCCCTCCCTGTCCAGTAAACCCCCCTCCGTGCCCCTCATAGTTATGCACTCCTGTGTGTCCTGCATCTCTTCTATGTGAATATTGCCCCTCTGGTGTCCCGTGGTCGATTGTTCCAAGGGATGCATTTCCATAGCGTATGTGAGTGCATCATGCTGGGTTGAGTGGTCTGCATGTATGTCTTGTTTACTATTGGGCTGATAGCCAGCCCCTGGGAGTGGGTTTTACTCCATTCCCAAAGTGTATCCCAGGGCCATAGTATTAGGGGTACCACCAGACTCCATCCGACCAGTAATTCTGGTCATTATTGTGTTTTTGGATTTATTCCATGTTTTTCCTCCCACTCTATCCAGGATCTCCAGTTTTGATCCTTTCCCGAGTGGTTGGCATTGGTAGCTGGGCACCATCTAGTTCTTTTGGTCTCAATGTCCATCATGTCCTAGGACTGATTGCTTCTAAATGTCCTTGGTTTTTGTTGTTGTTATTGTTGTTGTTGTTGTTTTGCACTCTTCTTTGCTTCTGATGATAGGAAACCATTAACTGTATCTTACATGGCTGTTTGAAAGCTTTTAAGACCCCAGTCGTTACTCACCAATGTAGGTTGTGGAACAAGATTTTTACGTATTTAATTGTGCCAATTGAGTCTGGTGTCCCCCTATACTATGGTCCTGAGTTGGTAGATCCATTGGATCTCTTTCCCACAGTGTCTGGCTGTCTGTGAGGGATTGCTCTATATCTGTCTTGTTATTTCTGTAAGAATTATGGGTATTTTGTATCATTGGTATCTGTGCAAGATTAGCCTCCACTGAATCTATCCTTGGTCTAGAGTATAATCCTGTTCACTGACCCCCATCTGATCTTCTCAGACATTATATGTTTATCTGTAGCCTGGTGTTTAGTGTTAATGGTAATGCAGCATTCTGGATATACTGGTATCAGTCTCTGTCGTTTATAACTTATGTGCACAATTTGGTGTCCTCCCATTTCCTACTGTTATTGTGCTGGTCACAGACTCTTTCTATACCATCACTCCTCTTACCCATGTCAGTGTGTGGCCCCCAACTAGCCCAAAATTAATACCCTCCCTTCCCTCTCCACCCCGGTAATCTACAAAGTGAGATCCCTTCCTTAAGCAAACCCTTCTTTGTCTTTTTACAGTAATGGGCTCTTACAATATTTTTCCTTCTGCAACTGACTTATTTCATTCAGCATAATGTCCTCCAGGTTCATCTCTATTGTGAGATGATTGTGTATCCCTCATTGTTCTTTAATGTAGTATAGTATTCCTTTGTGTGAACGTACCATAATTTGGTTATCCATTCATCCACTGATGGGTATTTAGATTGTTTCTAGCTCTTTGCTATAGTGAATTGTGCTGCAATGAACATATGTGTGCATATGTCTGTTTGTGTCCTGCCTCTCACCTCTTTAGGATATATTACTAGTAATGGAATTGCTGGGTCAAATGGTATTTCTATTTTCAGCTTTTTAAGGAAACGCCATATTGTATGCCACATACAATGGTTGTACCATTTTACAATTCTACCAGCAGTTGTCCTGTTATTATTGTTGCTGTTGTAAGTTCCCATCAAGTCAGTTCTGACTCATGGTGACCCCTTGTACAATAGAACGAAATGTTGCCCAGTCCTATGCCATCTTCACAATCCATGGTATGCTGTATGGAAAGTGAATTTGCTCTGTAAATCTTCACCCAAATCACAATATAAATAAATAAATAAATAAAGGGAAAGTATGAATCACCTAAGAGAAGAGTGGGCATTACTCCAAGACCAAAAAAAAAAAAAAAAAAAAGGAGGGGGACTTTATATCCTTTTCTGAGGAAAAACAAACAAACAAACAAAAAACTCACTGCTGTCGAGTTGGTCCCGACTCATAGCGACCCCTTCATGGGTTTCCATGGTGGTATTTCTATGGAAGTAGATTGCCCAATTTCCCTTCCGTGGTGGGTTTGAACTGGTATCCTTCTGTTTTTTAGCAGTCAAATGCCATAGGCATGGAAAGGGTTAATATCTTTTTCATTTGATGTGGGATAGTTGCATCATCTTAAGCAGCAGCATGATTTTGTTGTTGCCTTTATTTGGAGATTAAATATGGCTTAAAGACAAAGCCACTCCTCGGAAGGAACGTTGGGCAATCCTACTTCCGTAGTGATACTGCCTCGGAAACCCAAGGAGGGGTTGCTATGAGTCGGGGCCGACTCGACGGCACATAACAACAACAACAACAACAACAAAGACAAAGTTCAACAAGATAGAAAATAACATGCTGGTGAGGATGTGGAGAGATTGGGATTCTCATACACTGCTGGTGGGACTGTCAAATGATACAACCACTGTGGAAAGCAGTATGGCGATTCCTTAATATGTTGGAATTAGAAATACTATTTGATCCACCAATCCCATTACTAGGTATATATCTTAAAGAAGTGACAGCCAGCACAAGAACAGATACATGCATACCCATGTTCATCGCAGCACTATTTACAATAGCAAAAAGATGGAAACAACCCAGGTGCCCATCAACAGAAGAATGGATAAGCAAACTATGGTACATACACACAATTGAATACTATGCAACCCTAAAGAATAACACAGAATTGGCAAAACACTGCATATACTGAGTGAAGTAAGTCAACCACAGAAGGACAAATATTGTATTAATTCGTTATTGTAAAAAGTCAAGGAAAAGTTTATATATAGGATGAATTTTTCTTTGTTAGTTACCAGGGGTGTGGGGGGAGGTGTAGGAGCACTGCTAGATAGGTAGAGACAAGTATTGATTTGGGTGAAGGGCAATGTACCAAATGTGAGTGATCAAAACAGTAGCACTGAGGAAAAGGAAGACATAGAGAGGTACATGGGAGGTGCAGACAACAAAGATAAGTAAGCCCTTTTGCATATACACCACTGTTGTCAGTGATGACAAGCATTGATCTATAGGTGGATAGATGGGTGGACAGGCTGAATGACCAGGTATGTCTAGGCAGGGGATAGTGTGTCCATGACCATGTATAGTGTTGGCAGACAATGTTTCTACATGCATATTTGTGTGTGTTGTAAGAATGTCCAGGTGTATAGTAGAGCTGACAAGGGACAAGGTTGTGGTGACTTCTGGCCACAGCCAACTACCCGGAAAGAGTGAGTAGTTGGACCTGTGGGCTTGGAACCATGGTCACAGGGGATATCAAGCTCAATTGGTAGAACATACTATACAAAATACATCTTACTTGGTGAGTAGCAACTGCGATCTTAAAAGCTTGCAAGCAGCCATTTAGATGCAACGATGGGTCTCTCCTTATCCAGAGCAAAGAAGAATGAAGAAAACCAAAGATGCATAGAAACAATTAGTCTAAGGGACTGGTACACCATGCTTTCCTCAGCTTACATGACCATGAGAGCAGAAGAACTAGATGGTGCCTGGCTACCACATCAACCATTCGGAGGGGGATTGGTGCACGATATCCTAGATAGAGTAGGGGAACAAGGTGGAACAAAACTCAAAATCATTTAAAAAAAAGAAAAAGAAAATACCAGGTTTGCTGGTTGGATAGAGGTTGATGAGACCCCTGAGATTATGGCCCCTAGCTACCCTTCAGGTCTGGAATTGAACTCACTCTTGTGGCTTCCAGTCAAATAACAGACAGGTATACAGGCTGAACATTTACATAAGATCGATACTCTACTTGGAGCAATTAATTGTGGGAGAACAAAAGGGCAGTATTTGCACAGGGAGACAGCTGGGGGTGGGGCAGGAGTGCATGGGAGGGAAGGACATAAAGAAGAGGTAACTACAGGGAAGAAGTGGGAAGAGAGCTGTTACATTGTGGAGAATTGCAGTCAGTCAATGTCATGAGACAAAATGTATATTAACTACTGTATGGGAAATAAATTTGCTCTGTGAACTTTCACTCAAATCACAATAAAAATTTTAAATAAATAAATACAGCTTAAGGACATGTATGTGTGCTATGGTAACAAGAGGTGAGCTGTAGGGGCTTTGTAATGAGATAACTTGGTTAGGCTAAAATGCATTTCATAGTTTCTTTTTCTCTATGTGTCTGGTTAGGGCAGACCACAGGAGACATTACTATGGGAGATCTGGAGAGCAGAAGGGAAGTGGCAGCCATTTTGCAGTTCACATACATTGTCATTGGTCTGCTGACTCACCCACTGATCTAATGTGACAGGCAGGCCTACATCTGGACCCTTCTTCAACACTTCCAACTTCTGGCCCAGGTGTGTGTTTAGCTCCATGATTAAAGAACATGGTTTCTACAGAATATCAACACCATCAAAGATAAAGGCAAAAGAAGTGATAAGGGTCCCAGTCTTTCTTTATAGTCTTCAGCACATGTTTGTGAGTTCCTGCTTATTCTTGCTCTCCTCTGTGTTATATTCATCTTCCCTTTCAATTCCCTACCCTATAGACTTCAAGCTCCAGCATCAGACACAAAAAGTCAAACTCTTATAACAAATCCTGTAACAAATCTGAATACATATGTATAAAATCTCCTAGTGATTCTGCTTCTCTGATTGTGCCCTGACTGATACACTGAATAAAGTGGTGATGGGGAGAGAAGTGGAAAAAAAACTGTACCTGAAGCTCACAGTATGGCTGAAGGAAATGGTGCTCAAATAAAAGGAAAAGGAGGATGAAGGTCACAATTGAGGCATAAACTACATGCTCCAGGGCCATGAAAGTAGCAAGGCTTTGGAGACAGCCAGCCCTGAATTATACTCCTGGCACCCCCTCCTACCAGCTCTGTGACCTTGGGAAATGTCAGCCAGTAGGTGTCTTAGTTCCTTCCACTATGCTCTCTGCAAAGGAACTTCAGGGAAAAGTGAGTTTGTTTTAGACAATGAAGAACACACCAGGAAATAATTCATGAAAAAATACGTTGTTTCAAAGGGGCCTTGCAAGACAGCAGTTCAGCATAGCATTTTTCCATCCTGTGTAGAAAGAGTTAATGCATTTTGGTGGGACAGAGTAGGAAAAGGTCATTGTGCAAATAATCCAAAGCAATTTCGAAGCAGTGGGCTCTCATCCATCTGCTGTAACAAACTGGTTGGGCGCTGCGGAACCTTAAGCACTATACATTCAGTGAAATTATGACTCCCGCTGGGGATATATCGTATTTTTTCAAGGCTGAAATGAAAAGATATACAGTACACTGTATACATAGACCTATTATGCTAGGGAAGTATCAGAGCCAGTTTTGCTGTTTATGGAAGATCAATGATAAATCAACCTGCATAATCTGCAGCTGACTGTTTCATTTGTTCCTTAATGTTCCACTGATCTTTTGGAAATGAAGGAATTTCACATAAAACAAGGAGTTTGATGAACTTTAATCTTACCCATAATTGGATAATAAAATTGGGTACGTGCAGTAATTAAAAAGATTGTGATAAAAGAGTCAATCTATGATTTCATATTGAGCTTCTTCTATAAACCGTGGAGTTCAGTTCAGGGCACACACTGAATCAAAAATGGACCCATGGGCAGGAAAGCTACATTTTTTTGTTAGAGGAAAAGCAGTTACAGAAGATCTACCAAGTCAGTGAGGCTAATATTACCACCTAGGGGCCTTGAGATCAGGACATCAGTTTTAAAGATTGGGCTTTGACCTGTTAGTAAGCAGGAAGCAAACTGCTCAATTTTTTTATTAAGTGAGTTCATTTATCCAGGTTATCTCTAGATTGGTAGGTCAGCTTTGCATCAGTGCAGACCTGCAACTTGCACACAGGTCTGCATGTGTCAAATCTTTGTTTCTGGGCTCTGCAGTCATGCCTGTTATGCTTGCCTCAGCCTCTCTTTTGTTCAGCTGGACCCTGCCCAAGGCCACAGAGAGCCTACAGGCAAATTCAGGATTAGTATATAGGCTAGTATTCTGACAACCACACTAATTATTTATTGAGTTATGTATTATTTTAATAATCATGTTTCTTAGATTTTTATGTATGATAAAGCCAGACATAGCCAAGTTAATATTTTGGCATATATTCTTGCATTGATTTTTTTTTTCCTTCTATGCTTTTTTTTTTTTTCACCCTACAAATCAGCGATACGCTGAGGACACAACTTTGCTTGCTGAAAGTGAGGATGACTTGAAGCACTTACTGATGAAGACTGAAGAATACAGTCTGCAGTATGGATTACATCTCAATATAAAGAAAACAAAAATTCTCACAACTGGACCTATAAGCAGCATCACAATAAATGGAGAAAAGATTGAAATTGTCAAAGACTTCACATTGCTTGGTTCTACAATTGACGCCAATAGAAGCAGCAGTCAAGACATCAGATGACATTTAGCACTGGATAGAAGCTCTGGTAGCGTAGTGCCTAAAGCACTTGACTGCTAACCAGAAGGCTTGCGGTTCAAACCCACCAGCCACTCCTCAGAAGGAAGATGGGGCAATCTACTTCCGTAGTGATACCGCCTCGGAAACCCAAGAGGGGTTGCTATGAGTCGGGTCCGACTCGACGGCACATAACAACAACAACAACAACAAGTTGGCTGCAAGGGACCTCTTTCAAGTGCTGAGAAACAGAGATGTCTCCTTGAAGACTAAGGTGTGCCTGACACAAGCCATATTTTCAATTGCCTCATATGCATGTGAGAGCTGGACAATGAATAAGGAAGACTGAAGAAGAATTGATGGTTTTGAGATGTGGTGCTGGAGAAGAATGCTGAAAGTACCATGGACAGCTAAAAGAACTAACAGATCTGTCCTAGAGGAAGTGCAGCCGGAATGCTCCTTGGAAGCGGGAATGGCCAGACTTCGTCTCACCTACTTTGGTCAGGTTGTCAGGAGGGATCATTCCGTGGAGAAGAATGTCACGCTTGGTAAGATGAAGGGTCGACAAGGGAGGGAAAAACCGTCAACGAGATAGATTGGCACAGTGGCTGCAGCTATGGGGTCAAGTATAGTGGGGATCACGGAGCTGGTGTGGGACTAGACATTCTACTGTTTCATTCTGCTGTGCATTGGGTTGGTATGACTCGGAGGCAACTCAATGGCACATAGCAACAACAAATCAATTATTGTGACATACTTCTTTGTAACCCACTTTTTTTGTTTTGTTTTTTACCTCAGAGCTTGAACATTCTTCATCTTTAAAAATTGTGAACAATATTGTTTTTAATGGCCACAGAGTATACAACTGGTATAAAATACCAATGTCCCATTATTACATGGATATGTTTCATTGGATAGCACCAACTACTATATTAAAACAGCCCTTGCTGAACATCCTTGTACATAAATTTTACTTTATTAAATGTTGTTGTTGTTGTTATGTGCCGTCAAGTCAGACCCAACTCATAGTGACCCTTCCTTGGGTTTCCGAGGTGGTATCACTATGGAAGTAGATTGCCCAACCTTCCTTCCGAGGAGTGGCTGGTGGGTTTGAACCTCCAGCCTTCTGGTTAGCAGTCAAACACCTTAGGCACTACGCTACCAGGGTTCTCAGCTTACATTTTTTCATTGGGATAAATTCCTGAAAGTGCAATTGCAGGGTCAATGGTTATAGAAAGTTGTGAGTAGACGGCACATAACAACAACAACAACAAGTTGGCTGCAAGGGACCTCTTTCAAGTGCTGAGAAACAGAGATGTCTCCTTGAAGACTAAGGTGTGCCTGACACAAGCCATATTTTCAATTGCCTCATATGCATGTGAGAGCTGGACAATGAATAAGGAAGACTGAAGAAGAATTATTACATGGATATGTTTCATTGGATAGCACCAATTACTATATTAAAACAGCCCTTGCTGAAATTTACCAAACTGCCCTGAAGAAAGACTGAAAAATTTGTACTTTCACAGCAATATATGACAGTATCCATTTCCCTGAACCACAGGCAAAAGTTGATATTACTGTTCTGATTTCTATCACTTACATAGCTTTAATTTGCATTTCTTTGACGGTATGTGAAATTGAATAGTTTTTATATGTTTATGACTATTTGTTTTATTGACGATGCAAAGTCATTTGACTGTATGGTTCATAACAAATTATGGATAATAGTGCAAAGAATAAGAATTCCAGAACACTTAACTGTGCTCACACAGAACCCATACAAAGACCAAGAGGCAGTTGTTTGAACAGAGCAAGGAGATACTGTATGGGTTAAAACCAGGAAAGATGTGTGTCAGGATTGTATCCTTTCACCATACTTATTCAATCTGTATGCTGAGCAAATAGTCCAAGAGCTGGACTTCAGGAAGCGGAATGCGGCATCAGGATTGGAGGAAGATTGATTAACTAGCTGTGATATGCAGATGACACAACCTTGCTTGCTGAAAGCAAAGAAGACTTGAAGCACTTACAGATGAAGATCAAAGACTACAGCCTTCAGTATGGATTACACATCAACAGAAATAAAACAAAAATCCATACAACTGGACCAATAAGCAACATCATGATAAATGTAGAAAAGACGGAAGTTGTCATTATCTTTGGATCCACAATCAATACCCATGGAAACAGCAGTCAAAAAATCAAAGGATGTATTGCATTGGGCAAGTCTGCTGAAAAAGACCTTAACGTGCTAAAGAGCAAAGATGTCACTTTGAAGACTAAGGTGCCCATGACCAAAACCTGGCATTTTCAATTGATTCATATGCATGTGACAACTAGACAATGAAGAAGGGAGACTGCAGATGAACTGATGCATTTGAATTGTAGTGTTGGCTAAGAATATTGAACGTACCATGGACTGCTAGAAGAACAAACCAATCTGTCTTGGAGAAAGTACAGCTGGAATGTTCCATAGAAGCAAGAATGGCCTTTATCTCTCATACTGTAGCCATGTCAGAAGGGACCAGTCCATGGAGAAGGGGATCATGCTTGGTGAAATGGAGGGCCAATGAAAAAGGGGAAGTCCCTCCATAAGATGGATTGATACAGTGGCTACAATAATGGGCTCAACCATGGCAACGATATGATGATGGCACAGGACCTGGCAGTGTTTTGTTTTGTTGTACATAAGGTTGCTATGAGTAGAAACTTACATGACTATTTGTGTTTCTTCTTTTATGAAATTACCTTTACGTATCTTTTGCCCTTTTTACCACTCAGCATATTATTGTTTCTAGAGTTTCCTGGGCAGCGCAGAAATCAAGAGCAATCCAAGACCTCTGACGTGAGACTCATCCTCCCAAGCCAAAGAGAACAAGGGAGACAGGACTTGCTGGGTGGCCCAGAGAAAAAGAATTTGACCACTTCACCTGTGACTGAGCTGCACATCAGTGGAGAGGTGGTGTGGGAGAAAGCTATGGCTGGAAGTGTTAGAGGGACTTTGTAAGAGGATTCTACAGCCTCTGTTCTGATTCTGGAATAGAGAGAAGGAAGAGGAATAGGGAGGGGGCAAGGAGGAGGTGCAGAGGAGAGGAAGAAAGGAAAAAATAAAGGAGGTAGGAGGAGGGAGATGAGGAGGAAATTAGTACAGGAAAGTCTTACCAGGTCACTCAACAGGACCCTAGAGAATCCACAGAGAGCTAGGAGAGGAGCCAGCAAGGATTAGAAAGGATGAGGTGCAGAGGCGCACTCCAGTCTAAATACTTGGAATCAGACCTAATTTGGAGAGAGCAAAGCCAACATTCTTAAGCAGGTAATGGGAACTTACATTAGGGAAAAGAAGGGGCAAGTGATTCTGGCAATTCCCAGGCTTCCCTGATCTCTGGAGTCTAGGTCTCTTCCTACAGCATTCCTCTGCTTTCCACATCAAAGCCATTTCAAATTAGTGTATCTCTAAGAGGCAAATAACCATTAGACTGAATTGCTGGCAAAAGACCAATCATTTTTCATCTCTGATTAAAATGTCTATGAAAGAAATTGGAAATAATTCACCAAAGGGAGCCACTGCTCATGGAGCTGCAGAATGCAGAACCAATTTGGAGGTAGTAATAAAAGGGAGTCCACTGCCCCCTCTGCAAAGCAGAACCACCAGGCTCTTTCTCACCAATATATGCAGGGTTCATTAGGTGGTTGTGGTTACCCAGTAACTGGAATGTGCTTAGGCAACCAGAGCTAGAAAGACCCTCAGAGAGCCACTTGTCCATGTTTCCCAAATATGCTCAATAAGGATGCACTTAAAATACAAATTTCTAGTCTTTTCCTCTGAAAGATTATGATTATGGCGTAGGTCTTTGGTGAGACTAGAGAAACCAGCAATTCCCCCCCCCCCCCGTGGTAAGTTCTTTCTTTCTTTCTTTTTTTTAATTGTGATTTTGGTGAAAGTTTACAGAGCAAATTCACTTTCCATACAGCACTTCACACACATGTCGCAGGACATTGACTACAATTTACCCCAATGCAACAGCTCCCCTCCCACTTCCTCCTGATAGTTATCTCTTCCCTGTGTCCATCCCTCTGTGCACTCCTGCCCCCTGAGCTGTCTTCCTGTGCATAAGCAGCCCTTCTTTCTCCCATGATTGTTCTCTCCCAGGAGTGTATCTACCTCAGGTAAATGTTCAACTCCTATGCCTGTCTTTTGTTTGGCTGGAAGCCACAGGTATGGGTTCAATTCCAGACCTGAAGGCCAGCTAGGGACCATAGCCTCAGTGGTTCCACCAGACTCTATCAGACCAGCAAACCTGGTTCCCCCCCCTTTTTTTTTTTCTTTTTCCAAATGATTTTGAGTTTTGTTCCACATTGTTCTCCCTCTCTATCCAGGATCTCCTACATAGATCCCCCTCTGAGTGGTTGACAGTGGTAGCCAGGTACCATCTAGTTCTTCTGGCTTCATAGTCATATAGACTAAGGATTACATGGTGTACTCATCACCGGGACTAATTGGAGAAACCAGCATTTTTAACAAGGTCCTCAGGTTGTTCTTATATTCTGTCAAAGAACTGATTTTGTCTAGTGCTTCTCACATCAAAATCACCTAGAGCAATTAAAAAACTATATATTAAGGAGTTTCATTTCCATCTATGACAGACTCTCAACTCTTCAATCAAGAACAAATACACTGCACAAAATAATTCTTCTGAAACAAATTCTGTTTGAAAGCATCAGAGAGCTATGAAACATGGTGAGGTCTTAAGGGCCCAGGAAACTAAGGAAGAAGGAAAACAAAGAGGTAAATTTGATTTTTGCCTGTAAGCATGTGCTGATTTTTTAAGAAAAACTTAAAAGCTTCTTTAGAAACTGATCAGTGAAGAAATCAAGAGGAGAAAGAAAGTAGAAATCAGCCAGAGGCTAAGCAGAATTTGAGATCACAAAGCTGGGGAAGCAAAAAAATAGCTTAGGGCTCACCAAAAAGGAGAGCCTGGTAGGCATCCCAACCTTTCAGATGGGACCCTTGAAGTCTAGGAGTAAAGACTAACCAGAAGTAAAACCAATCTTTGCAAATAGTAAAGCACAGCTTCAAGTGTACTCAATCCCAGACTGGATTGCAAAGATCTGTCCTTGCCCTAACTTCCAAAAGCAAATTAAATTTTTCACAGTAGGAAATGGAATCATCCCCAGCCTTAAATTATGTCTACAAATTTTCATATATCTTGTAAACAAATTACAAAGCATACTGGGAGATAAGAAAGGCCAAACGTTAAAAGGAAAATAGATAATAGAAAGAGGTCCAAGATTTAAAAAAAAACTCAAGTTAGATCAAAGACCTGAATGTAAAGCCTAAAACCATAAAGATCATCAAACAAAAAATAGGGACAAACATAGGGGTCCTAATTCAGGGCATACATATGCTATCAAATATAACTAAAAGTATACAAACACCAGAAAAGAAAATAGATGACTATGACCTTCTGAAAATTAGACACATGCATCAAAAGATTTTGCCAAAAGAGTAAAAAGAGAACCCACAGTCTGGGAAAAATTTTGGCAATGACATACTGGACAAGAGGCTAATCTCTAAAATTTATAGAAAATTTCAACAACTTAACAAAAAGACAAAACATCCAATTTAAAAATGGGCAGAGGACATAGACAAATACTTCACCAATGAAGACATACAGGCAGCTAACGAAGACATACAGAACTGCTCACAATCATTAGCCATTAGAGATATGCAAATCCAAACAACAATGAGATACCATCTCACTCCAGCCCTACTAGCAAAGTTCAAAAAAACAGAAAACAATAAATGATGGCAAGGGTGAAAAGAGATGGGAACCCTCATATACTGCTGGTGGGACTGTAAAATGGTGCAACCACCATGGAAAACAGTACAGTGCTTCCTTAAAAAGCTGGAAATAGAAATACCATGCAATACAACAATCCCACTCCTAGGTATACATCCTAGAGAAATAAGAGCTGTGGCATGAATAGATATATGCATACCATATTCATCACAACACTATTCACAATAGCAAAAAGATGAAAACAACCAAAGTGGACATCAACAAAGGACTAGTTCAACAAACTATGGTACATACACACAATGGAATACTATACAATATCAAAGAACAATGATGAATCCGTAAAATATCTCATAACATGGATGAACTTAGAGGCAATCACACTGAGTGAAATTAGTCAACCACAAAAGGACAAATATTGTATGAGACCATTATTGTAAAAAGTCAAGAAAGGGGCTTCATAAAAAAAAGAGCATTTTTTGATGATTACCAGGAGCAGGTAGGGAAAGGAGGGTTTACTACTAACTAGAGGGTTTAGTACTAACTAGAGGGTAGATACATATCAACTTGGGTAAAGGGAAAGGTGAAGGGAAAAAAAAAAAAAAAAACACATTAGTCTCTCTAAAAAAAAGAAAAGGTCCAAGGAGATCTGATAATGGAATTATCAGACAGAAATTTTCAAAATAGCTGTGATTAATATGTCCAAGAAAATTAAAAACAATATGGATAGCTTCAACAAAGAATTAAAATCTATTGTAAAAGATCAAATAAAAATCCTAGAGCCAAAAAAAATACAATTAACTTAAGAGCAAATTAGGCAGCTGAAGAAAATATTAGTAAATTCAAAGATAGGTCAACAAAGACTGAAAGAATGAAGAGAAAAAATGAATGAAAAATATTGGGATTGTGGTTGGGGAATATACATGACATAATGAAACATTAGTAGATACACCCAACAAACATGTAATTAAAATCCTGGAGAAGAGGGAGCAAATGGAACAGAAGTAATTTTTACAGAGGTAATGACTAAGAATTCTCCAAAACTAACAAAAGACATCAAGCCACAGATTCAAGAAGTGTTAAAAACAAAAAAACAAACCTACTACCATAGAATAGATTCCAAATCACAGCAACACCATAGGACAGAGTAGAACTGCCCCTTAGGGTTTCCAAGGCTATAAATCTTTATGGAAGTAGACTGCCTTATCTTTCTTCCACAGAGCGACTGGTGGGTTCAAACCACCAACCTTTTGGTTAACAGCCAAATGCTTTAACCACTGCACTACCAGAGCTCCTTCTCAGAAGTGTTATGGACCCCAAACTGAATACATACAAAGAAAAACACATCTAGGCACATGATAATGTTGTTGTTGTTGTTATGTGCCGTCAGGTCAGACCCAACTCATAGTGACCCCTCCTTGGGTTTCTAAGGCAGTATCACTACTGTAGATTGCCCCATCTTCCTTCCGAAGAGTTGCTGGTGGGTTTGAAGTGCCAGCCTTCTAGTTAGCAGTCAAGTGCCTTAGGAACTACGCTACCAGAACTCCCGCACATCATAATAGAACTGCTTAAAACCAAACATAAACAGAAGTATCTTAAAAACAACCCAAGTTAAAAATCCAAGTTAAAAATTACATTTTTAAAAAATTTCATTTACTTTAATTATTTAATTTACTAATGGTCAGTTATACTAGAATCTCTGAGAGTTAATCCCTTTTTTCCTGCTCTCCCTCACTGCTGCTTTGGGCGTGGCTGAGTTCCTCTCCTCACCTGGAGCTGACCGAAAAAGAGTTGATGCTTTTGAGTTGTGGTGCTGGCGAAGAATGCTGAAAGTACCATGGACTCCTAAAAGAACTAACAGATCTGTCCTGGAGGAAGCGCACCCAAAATGCTCCTTGGAAGCGAGAATGGCCAGATTCTGTCTCACCTATTTTGGTCATGTTGTCACAAGGGACCATTCCTTGGAGAAGGATGTCATGTTTGGTCGGGTGGAGGGTCGACGAAAGAGGGGGAGGCCTTCAACAAGATGGATTGACACAGTGGCTGCGACGATGGGCTCAAGTATAGCAGGGATCGTGGAGCTGGCGCGGGATTGAGCAGTGTTTCATTCTGCTGTGCATGGGGTTGCTATGGGTCGGAAACTACTCGATGGCACCTAAAAACAACAACAACGAGTTCTATAGCCCCATTATTAGAGAGTCTGATTTGGCAATTTGGCATAGGGCTCATGAATCAGTATCGTCAACAATCTAATGCAATGATTCTGATGATGATATCCACAAACAACACTTCCTCAAACATAGCTCTGTCCTAATCCTCTTATGTTACCCTGAGGAAACTGAGGCCCAGCCAAGATAAGGCTGAGGTCAGTTCAAAGTCACACTGTGAAGGGTGTAGGGCCACAGGTAGTACATTGTACAGTCAGAAGCCAATTCTGAGAAGCAACTCTTTTAATTCAGCGCCTACAAGTTCTTCATCCACAGTAAGGCACAGCACGTGCTCCAAGTATCTGAAGGGATTCCATAGCCAAAGGAAAGATGGTAGAGAGGAATAGAGAATTCATGATCATCCCTTCAAGTCAAGTAGAGGGACAGGCCCTTTTACAGGTTTCTTCTGGTTCTAAAAGTGGGTCCAGGAAAGGGCTCAAAATTGGAGATCCTGGATAGAGTGGGAGAAAAATGTGGAACAAAAAAATCATAAAAAGAAAAAAAAGACCAGTCTTACTGGTCTGACAGAGACTGGTGAAACATCCAACTCTATGGCCTCGAGTCACTCTTTGGGCCTGGAACTGAACTCACTCTCATGACTTAACCCAAGCTACAGAGAGTGTAATAGCCAAACAGCTACTCCAGCGAGACACACTCCTTCAAACAATCAACTAGGGGAGATCAGAAGGGCAGCATTTGCACAGGGAGAAAGGTAGGGAAGCAGGAATGCACAGGCAAGAAGGACACAGGGAAAGGGTAACCACAAGGAGAAGTAGGAGGAGAGCTGTGATATTGCAGAGAATGTAACCTGTATCACAAAACAAAATGTGCATGAATGGTTGAATGTAAAATGAATCTGCTTTGTAAAATTTCACCCAAATCACAATAAAAAGTTAAATTATTTATTTACAGTGTTATTTACAGTGGGTTCAAGCCTATACCATTTATCCAACTTACTATGTGCCAGGCACTGTATTAAATGCTTTATCCATTTATCTCTAAACTTTATCACAAACTTATGAAGTAGATATTATCACCATTCCTATTTTATAAAAAGGTACAGAGAAGGTAAGTAACTTCCACAAGGTCACTCAGCTAATAAATGGAAAAGCCAGGATTTGACCCCATAAAGCCTAACTTTAGAGTCTATACTCATAACTCTATGTTTTCCTGCCTTTATCTAGGTCTTTTACCCTACCTGTTATGGATTGAATTATGTCCCAAAAAATATGTAACATAAATCCTGACCTCTTAGACCAGGGGAAGAGAGCCCTGGTGGTGCAGTTGTTAAGTGTTCAGCTGCTAAATGAAAGGTTGGCAGTTTGAATCCACCAGCCACACTGGGAGAAAGATGTAACAGTCTGCTTCCATAAAGATTACAACCTTGAAACCCTGCATACTCTGTTCTGTAAGCTTGATATGAGTTGGAACTGACTCCATGGCAATGGGTTTGGTTTTGATTTATACCTATGATGTAATCCCATTTGGGAATAGGGTTCTTTGTTATGTTAATGAGGCCGTATCAGTGTAGTGTGTGTCTTAAGCCTATCGCTTTTGAGATATAAAAGAAGTTAGACACAGAAACAAAGAAGCACAGATGAGGGATGTCAGATGCCAGAATATGTGAAGTTTGCCAAGGAACAGAACTGAAAAGAGACAACTTCCTCCAGAGCTGACAGAGAGCCTACCCCTAGAGCTAATGCCCTAAATCCAGACTTCTAGCCTCCTAAACTGTGCAAAAATAATTTTGTTTGTGAAAGCCACCCACTTGTGGTATTTCTGTTACGGCAGCACTATGAAACTAAGGCATGATCCATGCATCAGTTCTCCACACACTTACCCCAAAAAAGATGGTATAGCAGAAAGGGCACAGGACCAGGAACTGGAAAACCTATGTTATCATTCAAGCTCTGCTACACCAGTCTGTGATTTCACGTTATGTTCCTTCCCTCCTGTGATCATCAATTTCTTCATCTGTAAAATGGGGGTAATAATACCTACCTCAAAAGGTTGTGGGTGAAGATTAAATGCCTTTGAAATCCTGTCCCTACTCCAAAAGATGAGCCCCATGGGGTGGCTGGCATGGGAGTGGGTGATTGTAGGTTCTACTGTACTTTCAAAGACCTGGTCACTTAGTCCACAGGGTTGCTGGCTACATTGTGAACTACTCCTGCAAAGCTGTGAGACTCCGTCTGCAGGTGACACTGGGCTGCCTGGACTGCAGTGTGCCGCAGTGTTCATTCCTGTGAAAGCCGACACTGCCCACGGTGAGATCATCTCCTCTCTCCACTATCCGCATGGCTGGGCAATACTAACATTATTAAATGGCTCGCCTCGCTGCACTTTTTTATGTTTTTAATAGCATGAGCAGCCATGCAGTTATCCATCGGTTTTCAATAAACTTGGGAATCTGATCATCTCATTTCTCTGAAATTTCCTTTCTGGTGGCTGATGTTGATGGGATTTTTAAAAAACTTATCTGAGCTTTAATAAAAGACTGATGGATTAGATGGTAGAAATAAATGCCTTTATAGGTGATAATAATACAGGCAGGACTAATTCTGGTCCAAATTGTCAAGAGTGAAATGAGGTATGGAGCCTTTTCCTTCTCCTTTTCTCACCTTCTCCAGCATTCCAGGTGGGCTGACACCCACTCTGACCCCTCTTTCCTGCAGCACCTGTCCTAGACCCAGGGTCCTCAGGGGGTTTGCCATAATATTAAGGAAGCCCGTTATGGTCCATTATCCTCTAGAACATTCCTCTTGTGCTATCTTCTAGTAGATAAGATACATTTGGGGGCATCTGATGACATGATAATACCCTTCCTTTGCTGATAAGCCTATCCTCAGGTTTGAGGTCAGGAGGGGAGCTGAGAGAGGAAAAAGGAAAGAGAGAGGCAGAGAGAGGGAGGGAGGAGAGGAAACGAGGTTGGGAGAGGGGGAGGAAGAAGGAGAGAGAGAATGGGAAAATGTAGTGGTCAGATGATCTGCAGAGACTGAAAAGCAGGAACTGTAACCAAGGCACTCAGACAAACCAGAGAAAGAATGAGTAGTCAGCTGGGTACTGATTGAGTCTTGGGCTTTGTGACCAGAAAGAAACCAAAAAAAGTATTCTCAAACTGATAGAGAAACTTTTGCTGACCCAGTCCCTGTTTGGAACCAGCTACAGACCAACAAGAAGGGCTAAGCTAAAGCAGCTGCCCTCACCTTGGCCCAGGACTTCCTGGAGGAAGGTCCCGTGAGACCTCAATGGTAGCATCTTTGGTCTTAAGAAGACAGCTTGGCCTGGCAAGGAGATCTCCTCTTTAAGGGGAGACTGACAGCCCAGCTCCACAGTCAGGCTTAGTTGTCTAGCCAGGTGTGCTGAGACTGGCTGATGGATGAGTGTCTCTCATTCCACCTAAACTATATTTTCCAACTCATTGGTAGCAATGCTGATGTTCTTATCTACCCTCTATCTAAGGAGCCCTGGCAGTGAGGTTAAGCACTTGGCTGCTAACCACAAGGTCAGCGGTTCAAATCCACCAACTGGTCCACAGAAGAAAGATGGGGCAGTGTGCTTTCGTCAAGACTACAGTGTTGGAAACTCAATGGGACAGTTCTACCCTGTCAAATAGTGTTGATATAAGTTGAAATCGAATTGAGAGCAATGGATTTTTCGGGTTTACCCTCCATCTGATCCCGACTGTCTCTTAGTTTGTTCTAAATGCAGAGAGGAAAGAGGGTGATACTGATGCATCCCCTGGAGCAGGGTCCTTCCACCAAATCCAACAGAACTTCTGATGACTTTCAGGCCACCTGAAGGGACAAACACTGTATAAAGCAACCACAAGTAATCAAGAACTGGCCAGCAAACCCAGTCTTCCATGGAGGTTACACACCTTGATGGACTCTGGGAAAAGTCCAGGGCTTTACTGCCAATGTGCCTCTGTGACAGGGTCTTGATGCCATCCTGATCTTTGTCAATGTGTGATTCTAAATGAGCCGCTGCATTTTCTGCTTAAAGCTCTAATCTTCAGCCAGCAGATTTTACTACTTGCTCCATGAAAACTTCTCAGATACCACAGTCTGGAAGACTATTGTTTTCTTTCCAGTCCACTGCTCCTGGTAATTCTAATGGGGCTGCCAGTCACCAGGCCCTGATTCCCTAACCCAAACTAGGCCAATCAGATGCCCCCTCCCAGGACTCTGAATGTTGAGCAAAGGTGCCCTGGCAGCACTCCAAAGAATTTACACATTTCTGCCACTAATATCTTTTGGGCCGCCCTGTTCTCTGTCCTTCCTGAGGCCCATACTTTGTTTTTCCCTCAAGTACTCTTCTATGATAGGGTTCCCCAGGAAGACGACTTGAGTTGGATATTTGTGTGCTGAAAGTTTACTGAGGAATACTCCAGAAAAACACCTGTGAGGGAGGGAAGGAAGCAGGATTGGACAGAGAGAGAATTTGACTGAAATGCAATTGTGCCTTGTACATAGGGATCCAGGGCTACGATGGCCCTTCATACATGTCCTGCCTTGAAGCAGGGGGCAAGGCTTTTGTACCTCCTTAATGATCAGGTAATGATGCAGGGTGCCACCAAAAAGGAGTTTAACCTTGGAGTGGTTCTCTTCAGTCAAGGGCACTTCCCGAGCCCCAACATCTGGCAGCTGGGGAAAGGAGTGTCTCAGTTGTACAGAGGGGTCTGGGCAACACAGCACTGCATCCACTATTTCTTCCAATATAACTCTTTTCTCTTACTAAAGCACGGTCTGTGCTTTTAACTAAAGAACAACAGCTGATATACAGAGATGCAAAGTCATCTTAGACTATGGGCTCCAATTTACCTCCTGCTTTTGGAAAGTTCTCTTCAACAACATCTAAATCAGGGTTTATCTGTAAAACTCACATCCCCCATTCAAAAACCAGGACAAGAACATGGACTCACACCAACAGGAAGACTGACCAGGTTTTAATCACTGTGGAAATCTGCAGTGGCAGTCAGTCTGTGTCTGCAGACTTCCCAGACAACAATGGTGGGCAAAAAGATGTTAGATGGGACTTTTCCTTTCGTCTCAGAGCTTTCGCAGAGTCTCCAAACCAGATGATGATAGCTGACGAGTACTCAAACATTCCAAAGAAAACAGACATGTTGTTTTACCCTGGGCCTCCCAGGAAAGCAGAGCCTGGGACAAGGATTTGCATGCAGAAACTGTATTTTGGGAAGTGATTCTTAGAAACAGGAGCAGGGGACTGGGAGAATGAAATAGAGGAGGGAAGAATCAATGGGTAGATTATGGAGCTCATTTTCACCATGGGAAACTGGAGCTCAATTCTACTGTTCTGGGGATCCTCTGAGGAGCTATGTAGAATATACCTGAAACATATATCCAGGGGTTGGAAGAAGAGAGAATTTACCCACTGGCTTCTGCCCTGCAATGATCAAGCATTAGCCCTGGGGTGTTACCTTCCTCACACTTCCAGGTTTGCACATATGCTGACTGACAGAGTTCCTTCAGGAGTCTGATTCAGAAGTGATTTTCCAGAGCGGAAAGAACTACAGGCGAGGAGACATGTTATTTGGTTTCACCTTTATGCAGCCAATGTGCTGAAGTAATAAAAATAGGCTGAGGGGATGTAGGCGGAACACAAAAGGTGTCCAAAATATACATCCATGCAAGACTTACCAACAGGTAGCCAGAAAGGTTCTTCAGTGGGCCACTACCATCATCATCTCCAAGCAATATTAGAAAAAATGGGATATTAAGAAGATCTTTGATGTGAAGAAATTCCTTTCCTCATGATTTCCTACTAACACTTTAGCTTAAAGGCTAAATAAAGGTTGCTTCAATAGTGTAGAAGAGATATTTTATCTCCTGAAAGAATTCAGCACTGTGGTACTACCACGATGTCTCGGAGGAGATCAACAATTGTTCCTAGAAGTACTTGACACATGACTTCTAGCATTCGGTGAGGCAGCAAAAGTCTGTAAGCTATCTGGAGAAGGCTCCAAAGGCAGAACAAGAAAAACAGGTAGCATGAGAGCAGAGTTTGGATGCAGCAAGTGGCCAATTAGCCAAGCGTCCACCTCAGATGGAGGAGATGGCCACCAAACCCACTGCTTTTGAGTTGATTTTGACGCACAACGACCCTATAGGACAGAGTAGAACTGCCCCATAGGTTTTCCAAGGCTGTAAAATCTTTACAGAAGCAGACTACCTCTCCCCCACTGCAGAGTAGCTGGTGGGTTCGAACTGCTGACCTTTTGGTTACCAGTTGAATGCTTTAATCACTGTGCCATCAGAGCTCCTTGGAGATGGCCATAGAGATAACTAATCTCCAATGCCCAGTGCTGCTTCTTTGGAGTATAATTACAGGGAGTAGCACTTGCTATTTTATCCCTAGATTTGAGGAACAGCAAATATTTAGGGCTTACAGCAATGTATCTACTCTACAGCATCAACACTCACAATACTCCAAAAGCCAAATGTTCATAATAATATAGTATTCTTTATCTCTAAGTTTGTGAAGATGTAAAAAACACTTTTTTGCATCTCAGTCCTGAAGAGACTAAAACCAAATGCTTGGCATTTATGGTTGTGAACGCTTAGGAATCTGACTCACCAGTGAAACAACTATTTTTTTTATAAGTATGTTTTTTAAATATACCATTTTAAGATTAAAGGTACATATAAGACATTCATGGGGCACATAGTAATCTAAGCAGTAGAAGATAATGGGTTTTCCGTCAGATATTTTATTCACTGATATTGATGATCATCTGTCGTCACGATGAGCCACAAATAGTAAAATGAAAAAACAGCTGCAACTGATGGTGGGAAGATTTTTAAAAAAAATGTTCCTAGTCATTTATCTAATCTCAGAAATGCTTTGATGTGCCCAGAGGGTGGATGCCGGTCAGCCAGGGGAAATCTGAGAGGAAAAGATCCAAAAAAAAAGGAATTTGTCATTTCCTAGGTGACTGGGCTCTATAAGGCACTATGCCTAGAAGTTATTCCTTCTCAAACATAGTAGACAAGACAAATACCCTACTAGAGTGCTCACATGATGAGGAGACTGGTACTGGGACACAGTGGGAGCAGAGTGATAAAGGAATCATGGGGAGGCCAGCATTGTTAAGAGGCTAGGCACATACACAGTCCACACAGACAATAAAGAGGGAAAAGTGAAGTCAATGGCCCTGAAGCTGAAATAGCATCTTAGTAGACCAATATTCCAACCAGTGAACCTAACCCTCTATCCATCCAACAAGGAGCACAAGTCCTTAGAGAAGTGGAGACCAATGAGTCTCCAACGGGGTAAGCCACTCTAGGAGGTGGACAAGATGATCCATTGGGATGTGAGAAGAAGTTAGACTAGTTTATTTTCTATGATTAAAAGACAAAAAAATTAAGCTTTGCTAATTTTTTCTAACAGGTAACACTGTAGGCTGGTGTCACATGTCAGAAAATCTCCTATCAGGTACAGCGGGCAAGCGTTAATGGTCTAGATGGAATAATGAGTATGTGTATGTGCATGTGTTTAAGAAATAGAGAGAGAGGAGAAATAGAAAAGAGAGTTGTAGCCAAGTTGGAAAGGGTCGTATACAAGCTAAGAGTTTGGACTTTATTCTGTAGAAGAGAGAGAATGCCGAGGGAAAATGGGAGTTAGTGTGACATTTATAAAAACTTTTATATCTCCAAACAACTAAAAAACAGAAACAAAATTTTTCTAACTTGGTTTAAATCTTAAAGAATTTCAGTAAGTTTTGAACTCATTAGCTAACAATGTAAATATCTAATATCATCGGATTAATATGCAAGAATGACAGAGCCACATGAAGAAATTGAAAATTTACTAGCACGACAGAATGGAAATTTTTAATAAGTGAAGCACTGCTTCCATCTGGATCTACATATCTCTGGAAGGTATCTTCTTTCATTTTAACAGCCCTTAAAACCAAATATTGAAGCAAACTGAACTTAGAACCAGATTTTTCAATCATTCTATCTAAAGATGTTAAAGTGAGGCTTTCAAAAATAATAAATGTCAAAGAAATTCTATCATATTGTTCTCTCTTTAATATTATCAATTATATATAATATATTCTAATTTTATCTCATCCTTTTTCTTTTTTGTTTAAATGTTAAATGTGTATATGTGTTATTTAGAGAGAAATTGATTATTTACATTTAAACATATAAATAAACATATTGGGGGAGGGCCCTCATGGGATTGGAGACCACCCTTAAAAGGCAAGAGGCTTAAGACCTTCTAGGCATCAGAGGGAATATGATCACAAGATACAGAAGAAAATCACAAACAAGGACAGGTAGCAGAGATAATGTCACGCATACAAAGTGGCCAAGAAAGACAATGCAGCTGCACTAATAGAAAACTTAGTCTAGAATAATTCAGCCCTGCGGCAAAAGGGACAGAATCTTAGCAGCCACTAGCAACCAACATAAAAACCAGCACGTGCACAACACAGGCAGCTCAACAAACAGCTGGTTCATTCTGACATCAAGAATTTATTGGCTATCTATTATGTGCTGGGAACTGTTGCACATACTAGAGTAAACAAAGAATTTGGCAGACACTTTGCCTTTGAAGAGTTCATAGGCTAATAGAAAAAAATAAGCATGTAAGTGTATGATTAGAATGCAATATTACCAACTGAATTTCAATGATCTCTGCAAAGAAAAAATAAAAAGAACTAGGACCAGGAACTGAGATTTTGCATAAAGCCATGCATGCCTAGACATATTTATCAATATCTTGGTAGGTCTTTGTTATTAAATAGGTAATATTCCTATAGAAGGAGCTCTGGTGGCATAGTGCCTAGGGCATTTGACTGCTAACCAGAAGACTGGCAGTTCAAACCCACCAGGCACTCCTCAGAAGGAAAGTTGGGCAATCTACTTCCATAGTGATGCTGCCTTGGAAACCCAAGGAGGGCACACTATGAGTTGGATCCGACTAGGCGGCAGTGTGTTTGGTTTGGTTTTTGGTATTCTTAATGATATATTAGATGGACTAGAACTTCATATACTTTACTTTCTAGTTAAATTAAAGATAGTTCTATAGAATGAATATACAGCAAACATAAAAAATATATATTGGAACTCTGATATATTTCCAATACCCTAATACTGAAAATTGGAAAAATCCCTTCAACGAGAATTATTTCTGTTCAGATCTAGCTGCTATTTCCCTTCAACCTGGATTGTCTCCTCACCTGAGATCTACGTTACTCTTGCTTCTTGTTGGCCTAAACCAGAGTGGTCACTTCCTGGGTTCAAAGGCTGTGTCCTCAGACACTGTTTACTTTCTGATCAGTGTCCTCATCACATGCATTGCCAGGGAAATTTCCTTCTTTTGAATGTCCTCTGAAGGAGCCCTGGTGGCACAGTTGTTAAGCAGCACTCAGGTGCTAACCAAAATCCTGGTAGATTGAACCTACCAGCCTTCCATGGGAGAAGATGTGGCAATCTGCTCCCAAAAGATTACAACATTGGGAACCCTATGGGGCACTTTTACTCCATCCTGTAAGGGTCTTTATGAGTTAAAACTGACTCAATAGCTGTGGATTTAATGCCCTGTGCACAAAGACCACTGTCCATTACTGGTTACTAGGGAATGGTTCTATTTTCAGGTGAGAGACTCTGCAGCCCTCTGACTTTCCTGAATCTCAGCACTGTGGGTTTTCTGGCCAGTCCACCTTGCATTCTGTCTGTACTTTAGGAGCTGGGGGAGTGGTTTTCAAATGCTCTCCCAAGTCTGTGCACTATACTTTCTGGCAGCAGCAATGAAGTTTCCAGACTGGCAGAAGTTCAGGAATTTTATTGTTAACTATTTCAAACCAACAATCACGACAGCTACATTACCATTCACTTTAACCTTATGGTTGAAGTAACACTTAATAAACTTTTTGACCAGTACAGTAATGTAATCTTACAGCTTGCAGAAGGTCGGCTTCCTTCCCATATCTCATTGTACATACTTTAATGTGCAAATCCAATTTTAGCCCAGCTGACATTTTTAAGTGTTTTTATTTTTGTATATAAAATATCAAATTATATGCTGTTACCCAAAGAATAAGGGATTTGTATTTTAAATCAAACACTTCTGAGTGTATTCCATTAGGTCAAAAACTTTTTGAAGTTTCTGAATATGCCTAGGAGTCTACTAAGTAAGTATTATAAGTATAAATATCATCCATGCTCTTTGGCACTCACCATCTGGTGAAGGAGACAGGCAGGTCAACTAATAATTGATATGTAGGACAATATGTTAAGAAAGACAATTTCCAAGATAACTCTGCTGGGAAAGCAAGGGAAAAGTGTGCAGAAGAAGTGACACTGGAGCTGAGTCTCAAAGGATAAACAGGAGTTTTCCAGATAAACAACTAAGGAAAGGGCATTTCAAGCAGAGTAAAAAGCATGCTTACAAAAGGCAGAGGGCAGGAGTAACCTGAAATGCTAAGTAAACTACATGTACATTTGTCATCAGTGGTATAAAAGGAGAATACAGGAGTGGGGACAGAAGAGGCTACAAAGACAGGTGGGAATCTTAAAGTGTTCTGTACACAGAGAAAGCATCTGGCCCTTACTCAATAAATTCCAAAAGATTCCAATCAGTTGTTCATTAGATTTGTGTGTAATAAGATCACTTTGACTGCACTGATCTACAGGTGGATAGATGGGTGGATAGGCTGAACGATTAGGTATGTCTATGCAGGGAGAACTGTGCCCATGACCATGTATAGGGTTGGCAGACAAAGTTTCTACAAGTATATTTGTATATTTTGTAAAAATTCCCAGGTATCTAGTAAAGCTGACAAGGGACAAGGTTGTAGCCACTTCTTGGCCACAACCAGCTACCCAGAGGGAGCGAGTAGTTGGATCTGTGGGCTGAGGACCATGGTTCCAGGGGACATCAAGCTCAACTGGCATAACATACTACACAAAAACATTGTTCCACATCCTACTTAGCCTAGTAGCAACTGGGATCTTAAAAGCTTGCAAACAGCCATCTAGATGCAATGATGAGTCTCTTCTCATCCAGAGCAAAGAAGAATAAAGAAAATCAAAAACACACGGAAACAATTAGTCCAAGCAACTGGTACACCATGCAATCCCCAGCCTATATGACTATAAGACCAGAAGAACTAGATGATGCCTGGCTACCACTGTCAACCACTCGGAGGGAGTCTATATAGGAGGAGATCCTCGATAGAGTGGAAAAACAATGTGAAACAAAACTCAAAATCATAAAAAAAAGAAAAAAAGGGGACCAAGTTTGCTGGTCTGATAGGGCCTGATGGAACCCCTGAGACTATGGCCCCTAGCTGCCTTTCAGGTCTGGAATTGAACCCACACCTGCAGCTTCCAGCCAAACAGAAGACAGGCATATGAGCTGAACATTTACATTAGGTAGATACACTCCTTGCAGAGATCAACCATGGAAGAAAAGAACAGCTGTGTATACACAGGGAGATGGCTCAGAGGGCAGGAGTACATGGGAGGGAAGGACACAGGGAAGAGGTAACAATGGGGAGGAAATGGGAGGGGAGCTGTTGCATTGTGGGAAATTTCAGTCAATATCATGAGATAAAGTGTATGTGAGCTGCTGCATGGAAAATGAATTTGCTCTATAAACTTTCACCCAAATCACAATAAAAATTAAAAAAAAAAAAAAAAGATCACTTTGACTATGGTTTGAGAAACAAATTGGAGAGGACAAACTAAATGCAAGAAAACCAAATATGAGGCTCCTACCCAGTTCAGCTTAGAAATGCTGAGACTAAACAAAAGGAGTGATGGGACAATAGAAAGGAGAGAACAGATGTAAGAGGCATTTCAGAGGCAAAATCACCAGGAGCTGGTGACAGGTTGGACATGGGGCGTGAATGAGAAAGCAGCATCTAGAAGACTCCTGGGCTTCTGGTTATAACCAAATCCTCCCTCGACAAAATCATCACTCTCTCACTGTGATGCCATCTGCCAACTTTCAACCCACAGCAAACTTCATTTTCAAAAGAGAAATCACAAATAAATGGAAGAAATTTCTAACATACAGGATATCAGGCCTTAAACTCCTAAGTGGCTACCTACAAAATGACGGAGCTGGGGGCCAAGCAACTGAATTGAATCAAAAAAGTTTTTGGTCAATTAACCATTAAAAGCAACAAAGTGTCAAACAAAATTTCAGGGTGAATAAATGAAGTCATGGTGAAATCATACAGTATTTCTGGGGACCTACGCACCCAAAACAAACATCAAAAAATCTGCTGATAATGGCTGAGTTTCCATATGCCTGCCAGAGACTGGCCAGGCCCAAAACAGGACATAATGAAGTTCAATGAGCTTAACTTCTACACTCACTCCAAGTCAAAGGACTGCTCCTCATAAATACTTAACTGCAGAGCAGAATGATCAGCTTGCCACATTAACACCAGGAAGTTGAGCTGAAAATCATATGGTATTCCAATTAGGCGTACGTTGTTTCTTTTCATATTATACCATCTTACATATGCACTAGTGCTACAAAAGGAGCTCTGGTAGCGTACTGCCTAAGGCACTTGACTGCTAACCAGAAGGCTGGTAGTTCAAACACACCAGCCACTCCTCGGAAGGAAGATTGTACAATGTACTTCCATAGTGATATCACCTCAGAAACCCAAGGAGGGATTGCACGAGTCAGACCCAACTTGAGGGCACATTGGTGGGACTGTAAAATGGTACAACCATTGTGGAAAACAGTATGGCGATTCCTTCAAAAGTTGAAATTAGAAATACCATTTGACCCAGCCATTCCATTACTAGGTATATACCCTAAAGAAGTGAGAGCCATGACAAGAACAGATACATGCACACCCA
>NW_006921900.1:746336-748676 GCF_000298275.1 Orycteropus afer afer | reverse complement strand
GTGGTCAATGACATGAGACAAAGTATATGTGAACTACTGTATGGAAAGTGAATTTGCTCTGTAAATCTTCACCCAAATCACAATAAAAAATAAATGAAATAAAATAAATTTAAAATAAAAAAAAACTTGACAGCACATAACAACAAAAACAGTGCTACAAAATTAGGCACATACGTTATAGAAGCAACAGAAGACAGAGTTGGAGTAACTTCTCAGACAACCAAACACCTTGATAGAGAGAATCACCAGGCCTGCTGACTCGGGACCATAGTCTCAGGGGACATTATGCTCAATTGGCACAAGATAGTACATAAAAATCTTGTTCTACAACCTACTTTGGTGAGTAGCAACTGGGATCTTAAAAGCTTTCGAGTGGCCATCTAAGATGCAACTATTGGTCTCCTCTCATCTGAATCAAAGAAGAGTAAAGAAAATCAAAGCCATATGGAAACAAATTAGTCCTAGGATACAATGAACCATGAGGACCTCAGCCTTCATGATCCCCAGGCCAGAAGAACTAGATGGTGCTTGGCTACCAATGCCAACCACTCGGAAATGGATCAAAACTGGAGATCCTGGATAGAGTGGGAGGAAAAATGTGGAACAAAATTCAAAATCACAAAAATGACCAGAACTACTGGTCAGATGGAGTCTGGTGGAACCCCCAAGACTATGGCCTTGGGTTACCTTTTGGCCTAGAAATGGACTCACTCCCATGCATAGGCTCTCAGTCCAACAGTAGAAAGACCTACATGCAAAACATCTACCCCAGGGTGATGCACTCACCTACTCTAGTGAGATGCACCCCTTAGAGCAATCAGCTATGAGACACCAGAGGGGCAGCATTCACATAGAGGGAAATCTGGACAGATAGCAATGCATAGTTAAGAAGGGCACAGGGAGGAGGTAGTCACAGGGACAGGAGGGAAGGGGAGTTTGTATGGTCGGGGATGATAATCAAGGTGTGAAATCAAATGTGCAAGAATTTTTGTTTGTAAAACAAATTTGCTCTGTAAATTTGCACCCAAAGCACAATAATTTTTAAAAAAAAAAAAATCATATGGTGATATCCTCCCTTTTAATTAATATACTACCATTCACACTTCTATTGTTTAAAGATAGTTTCATATTAGATATTTTACAATTACACTTTAAAAAAAGCCATCTGTATCCACATTAGTATGCAATTACAACTGTTTCCTGACAATGGAAAACATTTTGTTTTTCTCTGGTACAAACATCAATTAATCTGGTTGTAGTCATCTGGACTTAAGATGCTAATGAGTCTTCGTAAAGAACTTCATCTACTTTCACATCATTTTCATCCACTGGGATTTGGCAGCAGATCTGTTCTTTGAAAGCCAAGGCCATGGTGTAGGGCTTCACTTCCTGCTGCTTCAGACAGCGCCTCAGGTAGGTGTCATAGTAGCCCTTCCCCCTCCCCAAGCGGTTGCCATGTATGTCAAAACCAAGACCAGGCATGAAGATGAGATCAAGTCCCCCTGTGAAAAAGAGCAACAAATTTAAGAGAGTTAATGAGGTCATCAGCAGTTGGAATTAACTCAATGGCAAAGGGTTAGGTTTTTTGTATGTGTTTTTAATGTTTTCTGAAAGTGATTAATAACTTCATGATCTGCTTTTGCTGTTTTAATGACATCGATTCTTTCTTTGGGTGGTATAAATAACACTAACACTCTTGCCTGCTAATCTAACTGCTGGAGGTTCAAGGCCCCCTAAGGGTGCCTTGGAAGAAAGTTCTGTCAATCAACTTCCAAAAAAACAGCCCCTGAAACCCCTATGGGAAGATTGGTGAATGGAAATAGAGAACTCAGGGAAAAAGCAGGAAGAGTGCTATTATATTGAGAGGACTGCAACTAATGTCATAAAAGAACATGTGAACAAATTGTTGAAACAAACTTGCTCTATAAACTTTCACCCAAACCACAATAAAATGCTCCCCCCAAAAAAAGATCCCTATGGAGCACAGTTCTACTCTGACACACATGGGATCAATGGTAAGTCAGAATCAACCCCACAGTAACTGCTATTCTTTCTCTGATTTCTAAAGTAACATATGGTCACCAAAAAAAAATCTAAAAAGTACAGAGTTAGGCAAAGAGGAAAATAAAAATGATTCAGTAACTTAGTAATCTCATCATCTATTCTTCTAGCAGTTTTCTTGTTTAAATATATATTGTTGTTGTTGTTGTTATGTGCCATCAAGTTGGACCTGACTGAAAGTGACCCCTCCTTCAGTTTCTGAGGTGGTAACACTATGGAAGTAGATTGCCCAACCTTCCTTCCGAGGAGTGGCTGGTGGGTTTGAACCACCAGCCTTCT
>NW_006921900.1:744418-745646 GCF_000298275.1 Orycteropus afer afer | reverse complement strand
CAGTATCACTACAGAAGTAGGATTGCCCAACCTTCCTTCCGAGGAGTGGCTGGTGGGTTTGAACCGCCAGCCTTCCGGTTAGCAGTCAAGTGCCTTAGGTGGAAATCAAAACAATGAGATATCACCTCATCCCAGCAATGACAGAAAGTTCAATAAGACAGAAAACAACAAATGCTGGCAAGGGTGTGGAGAGATTAGAACCCTCATATACTGCTGGTGGGACTGTAAAATGGTACAACCACCATGGCAAACAGTGTGGCGCTTTCTTAAAAAAATGGATATAAAAACACCATTTGATCCAGCAATCCCACTACTAGGAATATATCCTAAAGAGGTGAGATCAAGGACATGAATAAGTATATGTACACCCATGTTCACCACAGCACCATTTACAATAGCAAAGAGATGGAAACAACCTAAGTGTCCATCAACATAGAAATGGATAACAAACTCAAGATGAATCAAAACTTAAGTGTAAAACCCAAAATTATAAAATTCATCAAAGATAAAACAGGGGCAAATCTTGGAGCCCTAACTTATGTCATAAATAGACTATCAAACATAACCCAGAAAGCACAGGAGATAGAAGAGAAGCTAGATGACTGGAACCTTTTAAAAAATTAAAATTCTTATGCACATCAGAAAACTTCGTCAAAAGGGTAAAAAGACAAATTCAGACTGGAAGAAAATATTTGCCTATAATGTATCTGACAAAGGACTTATCTCCAAAATCTATAGAAAACTTCAACACTCCAACACCAAAAGACAAACAATCTAATTAAAAAATGGGCAAGAGACATGAACAGACACTTCACTAAAGATGATATGCTGGCGGCAAACAAACACATAAGGAACTGCTCATGATCATTAGTCATTAGAGAGATGCAAATCAAAACAATGATGAGATATCATCTCACCCCAGCAACAATAGCAAAGTTCAACAGGACAGAAAATAACAAATGCTGGTGAGGTTGCAGAGAGACTGGAACTCTTATACACTGCTGGTAGGATTGTAAAATGGTACAACTATTGTAGCAAATTATAAAACAATATCATTAATATCGCACGCAAGTAAGAGCTTACTGAAGATAATTCAAAAACGGTTGCAGCAATATATTGACAGAGAACTTTCAGAGGTGCAAGCTGGATTCAGAAGAGGACGTGGAACAAGGGATATCATAGCTGTTGTCAGATGGATCTTGGCTCAAGGCAAAGAATACCAGAAAGA
>NW_006921900.1:724353-729655 GCF_000298275.1 Orycteropus afer afer | reverse complement strand
TTTTTGACAACTTCCAATTTTCCTAGATTCATACTTCATACATTCCACGTTCTGATGATTAATGAATGTCTGTGGCGGTTTCTCTTCAATTTGAGTTGTGCCACATCAGCAAATGGAGGTCTCGAAAGCTTTACCTTATCCGTAGGAGTAAGGCTGGGTTTACTCAGATGTTGCAGCTCTTTCCCAGTCCTATTTTGAGAGCCTTCTAACCTAACCGGACTATTCATAAAGTTGTGTGGTAATGTATCAAACAGTATTTCTTTTCTATTCATAAGGTTTTCCCTGGACAATTATTTGAGAAGTGGATGGCCTCTTCCTTCTTCCTAGTCTGTCTCAGTCTGTAAGCTGGGCTGATACCTGTGCACCATGTGCATCCCGCTGGGTTAGAAACATCAGTGGCTCAGCCTCAAAACTCACATCAACACGTCACCACAGTAGGACAAACTGACAGATAAGTTTGTCTCCCTGTTGGAAACCTCCTGTACCACCCTTACCTGGGTCCCTGCAGCTGACTCCTCCTTTGTCCAGATTCCTAGGCCTTTTAATCCCCTTTACCACCCCCACCCCCATCCCCCGCTCTCCTGCCCTGCTGCTTTGGGCATGCCTGAGTTCCTCTCCTCACCTGGATCCCTGCGGCTGACTGCTCCTCTGTCTGAGTTCCAGGCTTTTAATCCCCTTTTTCCTGCTCTCCTGCACTGCGGCTCTGGGCGTAACTGAGTTCCTCTCCTCCCCTGGATCCCTGCAGCTGACTGCTTCTCTGTCAGGGTTCCTGGCTTTTAATCCCCTTGTACTACAGGTGATTGTATATGTCTTTGCCTCACCAGACAGCAAATTTCTTTGAGGGCCATAATTTTTTCCAAGTCATCCTTTCATGCTTGAATTCTAATAGAATTCTAGGCCAAAGGAACCCTAAAAGGCTAGTATATTATCTGAAGGATGGATCAATCCTAGCATGACATCCCTTTACTTTAATAACTCCAAGGTACATGAGTTTGCATCAAGGAGGCAATGCTATGGGACAAGAAAATGGTAAAAGTATTACCTTGTAGGGCTGCTTGTTCAAAGTGAGCTCTACAACTATTAAGCAAGAAAGAGAATGGCTTTGGGATTCTCAAGTGACAGGAAGCTCTGAAATGGCCCTTCCTACCCAGGGATCCTGACATCCTATCTAGGATGCTGGTGTTGGACCTTTTGCCCACAGAATCACTACCACTGCTCTCTCCAACCGCAGGGCCACCTGTTGCCTGGTTTCAGGCCCTTAGGATCTCCTTCGCAGCCTGCTCCTGCTTCTGCTATTTGGTGAATCATGTGTTTTCCTAAAACATATAAAGTATTCCTTGCTAGACTTCACCTTTTTGTTGTCACCTTTGAGTTCCTTCCTTTGTCCTACCATCACCATATACATACTCAACACACCTGGGGGAGTTTCATTACACTGTGCAGGATGTTTTCCCTTCCCAAAGATGAAGTATCATTGGAGCCTGAAAGTCATGTGCAGGCTTGACAAGCTCCCCTCTTGCTTCCCTTGCACACACTGGCCCCACCCTGGGCTAATCTCTTCTAATAGAGATAGACCCCACACCCACACTATCACACTACCAAGGTCAAAATTCAGAAAGGGAAACAGGAGGAAAACACTTTGTCCATGCTACATGTGTTTTATATGTCTCTAGCACAATTCTACTTTCGAAATATCAAAGGCTCATTAGTAGAAGACACTGACATTAGCACAAAGTGCCAGAGCCAACCTATCCTTCATTTGCTTGATCCTGTAGGCACTTGCTTCACAGGTCCCTGCTAGCAGAAAATGTGACCAGCAGAGTCAAAAGCCCCAGCTGCATCAGGATTGCATCTGGGTGTACAGAAAGTACTCTCTGGAAGTCATAAGACTGTTCTGCAGAGTCATGGTTTGTTGGATCTTTTTCTCCAGGCTTTGCTTGCTTTATAATGGGATTTTGCACTCCACTGCAAAGCTAACCTTTGGAAACTCACCCCCTAAAGACTGTATTTGCTCACAAACACCATTGTCTTTTCATTTGGTGCTGGCTCTGAAGCAGCAGTGCCCTCTGGAGGCAATCTGGTGTGGTAGCTGGGGAATGGGCCCTGGGCTATTTCTTAGCTGTGTGATCTTGGGCAAGCTACTACTGTTTCCCAATTTTCTCATCTGTAAAATGGAACTAAAAGCAGTACCCATTTCACAGGGCTAATCACAAAAACTAAATTACACAATGCTTGCAATCTCCTCAGCTCAGCGCCCATATATTACATTTATTAGGATTGTTGTTGTTGTTATGTGCCGTCGAGTCGGAACCAACTCATAGCGACACCTCCTTGGGTTTCTGAGGCAGTATCACTATGGAAGTAGATTGCCCCATCTTCCTTTCGAGGAGTGGCCGGTGGGTTTGAACCACCAGCCTTATGGTTAGCAGTCAAGTGCCTTATGCACTACGCTACCAGAGCTCCTATTCATTAGGATAGCTTTTTCAAAAAAATAAAGAATTGTCAGATATTATTTCCAAAACTAGCTGGTATGGAAAGGGGTGGAGTTTCTTCAGTACTTCAGGGCATTTTTTAACCACAGCTTTTATAGCCTTACCTGAGAACTGACTCTTACATGTTTCTCTCAGCTTGAGGGTTCAGTTGAACCAAATAGAGAAAAATAAAATCAGGAAAGAGTGATGTCAAAAGAATTGTCAAACATTTCCTGTAAAGGGCCAGAGAGTAAATATTTAGGCTTTGCAGGCCATACAATCCCTGTCCGACTCATCAACTCTGTCATGTAGTATGAAAGCAGACACAGAACTCACTCTGTGGGATCAGCTTTCAGTCAAACAACAGACAGGCCTATAAAGTGAACAATTCCACCAGGGAGGCACCCACTCCTTAGAAAAATCAACTATATAAGACAGAAAATGAGTAGCATTTTCCCCAAAAAAAGTTCAGAAGGTAGGAATGGACAGGAAAGAAAGACTAATGGAAACATGAGAACACAAGGAGGAAGTGGAAAGAGTGCCGTTAGATTATGGGCATTGAAATCAATGTCACAAAACAAAATGTGTATAAATTGTTGAACATAAAACTAATTTGCTCTGTAAGCTTTCACCCAGACTACAACAAAGAGTTAAGAAAAGAAAGAAAGCTGACAAAGACAATATACAGATATAGCTGTATTCCAATGAAACTTTTTTAAGAAAAATAAATGGCCAGGTTTGGCCACAGTTTGCTGACTCCTGTCATAAAATATAAGGAAAGAGAATTTCAAGAAGAGGGGACTGGAAAAAGTATCAAAAGTGGCAGGAAGGACAAGTAAGGGAAAGATAGAAAAATATCTATTTGATTTAACAACTAGGAACTCACTGCAGTTAGAACAGTTTAAGTGGGGAGGGGCATGGAGACAAGTTGAACAACAGAATCTTCATTGACAAAGAAAAACATATGAACTAGGCCTTCAAAGCAAATGCAAGAAAAGGACTCTATAAATGCCTTTTTTAAAAAATTCTTGAGACTACAGCATTGTGCTGTGTCCTAAGGATTCAGTTCACCTTCACAGAGCATCCTTTTGAACTCTAGTCAGTGAGGTAGCAGCCAGGATCCTAACCTCTTAGGATCCCTGCCCTCAAACTCCTCACCCTGAGCTTTTCCAAATATAATCAGGTTATCCCTGTCTTAACACTGAAGAGAGGGTTGAGAAAATGAGTATCAAAGCCCAGGTTATGCAAGCTTTCTAACTCTCCTCTCAATATGTACTGTTCTTATACTTCCATGTCTTATCTTCTTCTTTCCAACTTACATTTTATGGCCATGTCTCCCACAATCCCCTTCAAGAATTGCAATCAGTACCTCCTCCAATTACCTCTCTGTACTATTATTACAAGAGTTCTCTTCTCTATTTGTTATTGTAAATGTGCCATTTCTCCTGAAAGTCCAACTGGTTATCCCACTCCAGTCTCTCCTAGTCCAATACTGCCCTCATTATTGCTAACCCCTTCCTTAAAAACTTTCAGTCAATCACAACTCTTAAACATAAGATCCAAATTCAGAGTGCATGAAGAACACACTGCAATCTCATCCCAATTACACCACCAACATCATCTTCCAACATAGTCTGGAAGGCAATCCCAGTGAAACAGATTGTTTCACTGTTCACATCCCATCTGCAACTTCTTGCCTGCAAGTCTTTGCTCCTGCTATGCTATTCTCCATGCTGTTCTCCATGCCTGTAAGGTTCTTTTACTCTTCTTATTAACTTGTCCAATCCTAACATAACAAATCTCATTCCATCAAGTCCTCCCTGCCCAAGCAGTTTGGTGTGAGCAGCTCTTAACGTACACAGAGAGAATGCCTACAGTCCATTAAGTAGAGGGATTCTTTCCCCTACCTCTGAGAATGGAGCTTTTGTCTTTTCCTAGACAGATATTGAGCTCAGCTTTATTTACTATGGAAGTAAAGGGTATAGTGAGTGGCCCCTTGACCATATTTATCTTAGTTTCCTAACTATACTAGTTACTTGTTCAGATCATCCCATGAGACATGTAACTCTTAAGTAAAGTCCAGTTTCTAGAAGAGAAGAAAAGCACAAAAACAAACATTTGCTAAGTGCCTACAATATGTACACACTATGCTACACCTTAGGGATAGAAGGATGACTAGAATCAGTGAATAAGTATATTTACCTAATGAGACAGGAGGTTGGGGATTATTTTCCCCATTTCATAGATGAAGAAGCTGATACCCAAAGAGGTCAAATTACTCCCTAAGGTCACAGATCTCATCAGAGAGGAAGCCGAGGACTTGCTCTCAGGTGGATAATGATTCAACACTACACACTGCTCCTATTGCTAAAAGGCACAAGGGGTGTTAGGCAGGGATGGAGAAGGCATATGAAGGACAAATACTTTGGAGGCAGTAGGGTGCAATGGTTAAGTGTGCAGCCTTTCTAGACAGCCTGCCTGGGTGTGAAACCCAGCACTATCATTCATTAACTATAAAACCTCAGTCAAAATTGCCTTAATCTAAAATCTAAAATGGATAAGAATAATATGATATAAAGAGTCTCTAAGCTATTAATATCAAATGTCAACTTAATCAATTGCTGCATTAGGCCTACTCCTTAGGCCATGTGGCTGATTACAGAGACACAGGCACTTCCATCAAACATGCTTCTAAAACATGAAGAAGCTGAAATCCTAAAATAAAATATAGAACCAATAATTCATGATAGCTCTCATGGCAGAAAAAATCAATACCATATGCTTGAACTCATCATAGCTGCCTTCCAAAGAACTGATTAAACCACAACCCC
>NW_006921900.1:707991-723951 GCF_000298275.1 Orycteropus afer afer | reverse complement strand
GTAGTGATACTGCCTCGGAAACCCAAGGAGGGGTCGCTATGAGTCGGGTTTGACTCGAGGGCACATAACAACAACAACAACATGTAGAATCAAATACACTGTAGTAAGAATCATCTACTAAAGATACAATTATCACATAATTGATCACTTCTGCATTGTTATTACAAAATCCTTTAAGACAGGCACTAACATTTGCTTCAAAAACCAGGACTTTATTTGCCACAAGAGGACTGGGGACAAGTACCTGACACCATGTAAGGTATCCTTTCTGCTAGTATCCCCAGCTATGACAGGTCATTCTGCTAATCAACTAATGAGCTATTTAGAATATAAGGTAATTTGTGTGTGTTTATATTTAAAACCTATGCATTATGAGTTTGAGGCTTTTATCCAACCCTGAGAACACTGACATTGTGTTTAAATGAAGAAAGTAGAAGATGACAGGAATTTAGATCCCACTAAGGAAGACTGGGCAATATACTTCAATACAGATACAGCCTTGGAAATCGGAGGAGGGGTCGCAATGAGTTGGAATCGACTTGACAGCAGTGAGTTTGTTTTTTGGTTAGGGAAAGCTGAAAACAAAAAATAAGAAATCTGTAGCGTATCTGGTGCATTAGCAGCTTAAGATGTCACCAATAGCATCCTCCTATTACTAAATTCAGAAAGCCTAGGAAAATATCAAGGGCAACAGACAGAAGTTGAGGTAAAATGGATTATAAAGGCCAATCACTAGTCTACGTATAAACACTGCTACACCTCTGTAAGGATATCTTGAGAAGACTACAAAAGAAAATGGTAAACCATGGTCGCCTCTGGAGAAAAGAATTAGGGAACAGAAGGACTTGGATGAGAACGGTACTTTATACTTTCATTCTCCCCTTTGAATGGTTTGAATTTTTTGTCATGTATTTACATAATCAAAAAATTTTAACAGATCAACCTTATAAGCATTTCAAGGGCAAGAGCCTTGAAGGCAGTATAGCACAGCAGTTGAGTATGCATACTCCTAATCCCATACTCTCAAAAACAGTTGCAAAGTACTGAAGATTTGTTTCTTACATGAAGAAGTAAAGCAGACAAACCCCCCCCAAAAAAAAAAGTTCCATTTATCTACTTTAATGTTTAAATCAGTCAAACTTGATATATTTCTATCAGTCAGGTCAGGATCTAGGTGAGAAACAGATGCAACACTCAAACTGGGTAATTAAGTTTAAAAAATGGATTATTTGAAGTATAGGCAAGGCTTACACAAAGCAATAGAGATGGTGTAATACCCCAGAGTAGGAACTGATGTAGAGACTTGACCCTAGACCTACAGGTGAAAAAGGGGGAAGCAGCATCTGGTTATTTACTGGCACCAAAAGAGCTGCAGAGGGGCTGCCTGACATGAGTGTGGCCATTGGTAGATGATGCAGCAGGAAGGTGAGGGAGGTGGGGGATAAACACCCACACCTCCCTATCCTGCACCCTTTGGTCTTCTATTGATGCTTCCCATTGGCTGAATCCAACCAGAAACCAAAGGGCAAGGGCTCCTGTTGATGTCCACACAGGTCGACCTTCTTGGACACCAAACAAGTGTTAAAGTAGCATGAGGATTCAGAAGGCCAACAGAAGTTTTATATATAGTTATTATCAGTGGATACCTCAAATTGCAGGGCATATTTTTAATTTCTTCTTTATACTTCTCTATAATCTTTGATTATGTCTTATCTTTATAATTGGTATTTGTCAGCTGTCGTACTGTGGTGGCTTGTGTGTTGCTTTGAGGCTGGAGGCTATGCCACCAATATTTCAAATACCTCCAGGGTCACCCATGGTGGACAGGTTTCAGCAGAGCTTCTAGACTAAAACAGACTGGGAAGAAGGAAAGGCCATCCACTAATGAAAATACTGGCCAGTAAAAATCTTATGAACAGCAGTGAAACGCTGTCTGATATATTATTGAAAAACTTAATGAATAGCCCTGAAACACTATCTGATATACCACCAGAAGATGAACCCCTCAAGTTGGAAAGTACTCAAAATACAACTAGGAAAGCACTGCCTCCTCAAAGTAGAGTCGATCTTAATGATGTGGATGGAATAAAGCTTTTGGGACCTCTATTGGCTGATGGGACACAACTAAAAATGAGAACAGACAGCTGCAAACATCCATTAATAATTGGAACATGAAATTTACGTAGCATGAATGTAGGAAAATTTGAAGTTGTCAAAAATGAAATGGAATGCATGAAGATTGATATCCTAGGCATTAGTGAGCTGAAAAGGACTGCTTTGGGCCATTCTAAATCACACAATCTTATAGTCTACTATGACGGGAATGACAAATTGAAGATGAACAGCATCACATTCCTGCTCGCAAAGAATGTTTCAAGATTTATTCTGAAATACAATGCTGTCAGTGATAGGATAATACCCATATGCCTACAAGGAAGACCAGTTAATATGACTATTATTCAAATTTACACACCAACCACTGAAGCATAAATGAAGAAATTGAAGATTTTTATCAACTTCTGCAGTCTGAAATCAATCAAACATGCAATCAACATATATTAATTATTACTGGTGATTGGAATGCAAAAGTTGGAAACAAAGAATCATCATCAGGAATTGGAAAATATGGCCTTGGTGGTAGAAATGATGCCAGAGAGCACATGATAGAATTTTGCAAGACTGATGACTTATTCATTGTAAATACGTTTTTCAACAATATAAACGGTAGCTATACACATGGACCTCACCAAATGGAATACACAAGAATCAGATTGACTACATCTGTGGAAAGAGGAGATGGAGAAGCTCAGTATCTTCAGCCAAAACAAGGCCAGGAGCTGACTGTGGAACAGGCTATCAGTTGTTCATATGTAAAACCAAATTGTAGCTCAAGACAATTAAAACAAGTCCATGAAAGCCAAAATATGACTTTGATAATATCCCAACTGGATTTAGATATCATCTGAATAGGAGATTTGAAGCACTGAACACCAGTGACTGGAAATCAGATGAGCTGTGGTATGATATCAAGAACATCATACAAGAAGAAAGCAAAAGGTCATTAAGAAGAAAGGAAAGGAAGAAAAGACCAAATTGGATGTCAGAGAGACTCTGAAAACTGCTCTTGAATGCAGAGTAGCCAAAGCAAATGGAAGAAATGACAAGATAAAAGAGCTGAACAGATTTCAAAGAACAGCTCAAGAAGACAAAAAAAAATTATTATAATGAAATGTGCAAAGATTTGGATTTAGAAGACCAAAAAGGAGGAATATGCTCAGCATTTCTCAAGCTGAAAGAACTGAAGAAAAAATTCAAGCCTCAGATTGCAACAGTGAAAATTTCTATGGATAAAATATTGAATGATGCAGGACGCATCTACAGAAGATGGACAGAATATACAGAGTCACTGTACAAAAAAGAACTGGTCAATGTTCATCTATATCGGGAAGTGGCATATGATCAAGAACCAATGGTATTGAAGGAAGAAGTCAAAGCTGCACTGAAGGAATTGCTGAAGAACAAGGCTCCAGCAATTGGCGGAATACCCATTGAGATGTTTCAACAAACACATGCAGGCTGGAAGCACTTACTCATCTAAGCCAAGTAATATGGAAGACAGTTACCTGGCCAACTGACTGGAAGAGGTCCATATCTGTGCCCATTCCAAAGAAAGATGATCCAACAGAATGTGGAAATGATCAAACAAAATCATTCACATCATACGTAAGTAAAATTTTGCTGAAGATAATTCAAAAACAGTCGCAGCAGTATATTAACAGGAAATTGCCAGAAATGTTAGCTGGATTCAAAAGAGGATGTGGAGCAAGGGATATCATTGCTGATGTCAGACAGATCTTGGCTGAAAGGAAGGAATACTAGAAAGATGCTTACCTGTGTTTTATTGACTATGCAATAAAGATTGTGTGGATCATAACAAATTACAGATAACATTGAGAAGAATGGTAATTCTAGAAAACTCAATTATGATCATGAAGAACCTGAACACAGACCGGGAGGCTGTCATTCAAACAGAACAAGGGGCTACTGCATGGTTTAAAATTAGGAAGGGTGTGTGTCAAGGTTTCATCTTTTCACCATACTTATTCAATTTGTATGTTGAACAAATCATCTGAGGAGCTGAACTATATGAAGAAGTTGGCATTAGGATTGGAAGTAGACTCATTAAGAACCTGAGATATGCAGATGACACAATCTTGCATGCTGAAAGTGAAGATGACTTGAAGTACTTACTAATGAAGATTAAAGAGTACAGTCTTCAGTATGGATCACACCTCAATACAAAGAAAACAAAAATCCTTACAACTAGACCAATAAGCTGCATCATGATAAATGGAGAAAAGATTGAAGTTGTCAAAGATTTCATTTTACTTGGATCCACAATCAACACCCATGGAAGCAACAGTCAAGAAATCAGATGTCATATGGCACTGGGTAAATCTGCTGCAAAAATCTCTTTAAAGTATTGAAGAACAAAGATGTCACTTTGAAGACTAAAGTGTGCCTAACCCAAGCCACGATATTTTCAATTGCCTCATATGCACATGAAAGCTGGACATTGAATAAGGAAGACAGAAGAAGAGTTGATGCATTTGAATTGTGGTATTGGCGAAGAATACTGAAAATACCATGGATTACCAGAAGAACAAACAAATCTGTCCTGGAAGAAGCACAGCCAGAATGCTCCTTGGAAGTAAGAATGACCAGAATTCATCTCACCTACTTTGGTTACGTTATCAGAAAGGGCCATTCCCTGGAGAAGGATATTATGCTTGGTAAAGTGGAGGGTCAGGGAAAAGGGAAAACCCTCAACAAGACACTATGGCTGCCACGATAGGCTCAGGTTTAGCAAGGATTGTGTGGATGGCACATGACTGGGCACCATTTCATTCTGTTGTACACTGGGTCATTATGAATCGACACTGACTTGACAGCACCCAACAACATTTTCCTTTAGAAAAATAAATGTTTTTATGAATACTCAGAAAAACTCCCATTCTTCTTTTGTAAATGTAGTTCAAATATTGCTCTTTTCCTAAGTGTGTTATTATATCTTAAGGCTAGAATATTGTCTAGAAAATAATTCAAAAATTGTACATCAGCAGGAAATCAAAATTTGATTTATATATTCTTCATCATCATCATCATCACCACTACTACCATAAATAACTATATTGTTTCCTATATGAAAGATAACAAGTTAGGCCCTGAGGCCAAAATGGGGAAAAAGTCCAATACTTTACTGCAGTGCTCAAAACACTATCGCGCATGAGACAAATCTGGCCTATCACCTACTCTTGTAAAGTTTCAAAACACAACATTATACTGCCTTCACACTACAACAGTGCAATTGAGAAGTTGCAAGAAACACTACATGGTACTCAAAGCCCCAAATACTTTGTACCTGGCCCATTACAGAAAAAATTTGCTAGTCTCTGCTTTATAACATCTACCATAAAGTTAAAAAAAAAAAAAAACTATACTTCGGTTTATCCTATCTCACCACATACTGACCAAAATAAATCTTATTAGAAAAAAATAATTAAAATGTCTTTATTGCAGATATGCAAAAATGCTTTTCAGAAAATAGGATCAGCAATCAGCAATCAGCAACAGCAGCTTTATCCAAAATGGTATTTAATAACATTGCATTTAATTTGACTCTGAGTTTGGGATACTTTCACTGTTGTTAATAAGAATCAAATGGACCTTAAAAGCACAATAAAACTGAGAAAGAATTGCAGAGCTTCATATGATTCTTAACTAACCTTGTTGTTGTTGTTGTTATGTGCCGTCGAGTCAAACCTGACTCATAGCGACCCCTCCTTGGGTTTCCGAGGCAGTATCACTACGGAAGTAGGATTGCCCAACCTTCCTTCCGAGGAGTGGCTGGTGGGTTTGAACCGCCAGCCGTCTGGTTAGCAGGCAAGTGTCTTAGCCACTATGCTACCAGAGCTCCCTAACTAACCTTAAGCAACTTCTAATGGTTGGATTTTCCTCATCTATACAATAGGTAGGAGCCTCTGGTGGTGCTGTGGTAAAGCATTGGCTTGCTAACCAAAAAGTCGGCAATTTGAACCCATCAGCCATTCTGTGGAAGGTGGGGCACCCTGCTTCCTTAAAGGTTTACAACCTTGAAAACCTTATGGGGCAGTTCTACCCTGTCGGATAGGGTCACTATGAGTCAGAATTCACTCTAAGGCAGTGGGTTTGGTTTTTTGGTTTACACAATAGGTAGGAGCCCTGGGGACACAGTGCTTAAGCACTTAGTTGCTAACCAAAAGGTCAGCTGTACAACCCCACAAGTCTCTTTGTAGGAAAAAGATGTGGCAGTCTGCTTCCCCAAAGATTAAAAAAAAAAGCCAATGAGTTCATTCTGACTCATAGCAACTTTATAGTAGAACTGCCCCAAAAAGTTTCCACAGAAAAGCTGGTGGATTTGAACCACTGACCTTTCAGTTAGCAGCCAAGCACCTAACCACTATACAACCAGGGCTCCTCCTGCCACTGACTCAATTCCAACTCACAGTGACCATACAGAACCTATTAAAGTACTAGTAGGATCTGGAAACTCTATGGGGCAGTTCTATTCTATCCTATTGGGTTATTATGAGTAGGAATTAATTCAAGGCAAAAGGTTTGGGGTCTTTTGGGTATACAAAGGGTAGGCGGAACTCTTCGATTCCTCAGAGCTCTTGAGAATCAAAGCACAGTGATTCTAACATCTTTAAGGACAATTTCTTGTTGATTCTTCTGGCACGATCAAGAAATGAATTAGACATTGGGAAAGAGTCTAGAGGGTCACCCATCTTACACCACAGGTCCAGGCTGAATTGCTCAAGAAAGAAAAGAGGAAAGAAACAAAACGCCTGATTTACTCTTGAGCCCAATGAAGAACAATTTCTTCAGATACTGAAATGGAAAAGTGCTTTTGAAGCTATTTCTGTTTTTCTCACTCTTTAGAAGATGAGCTCTCAAAGTCATTATTCTAAATAATTATAGTGCTGCATGATTCCTAAACCTAAGAGCTTAGCAAAATGAAACTCCTCCCTGGCTTCCACCATTTGTTTTATGAAGATGTTAAACGAGCACTTGAAAGTCCTGCAACCTTTCTGGTTCAGTACTTTTAACTAAAATAAAATTACATGGTACATTCTGTTTCTTCTGCTTGCTCTCTTCTTCCACGCCTAGGAGGACTTAGAGCTTGGCTAATATGAGCTTCATGCCATCTAGAACAAAGTCCATTCCTGCAAGCCTAAGATAAAGTAACCTATTACTTTGAAATAATAGTAGCTGGTTTTTATATAATGCCTTTTCCCAATGAGTTCCAAGTGTTTTTTGTTTGTGTGTTTGTTTGTTTTGTTTTGTTCTCACTCCAACTCTCCTTGTTATTTGTTTCAGTAAGTCTTCTTCTGGTAGGTGAGACACATGCTCGTGAAACCCATACCGCTCCCTAAAACCTACTAGAGCAGTCTGATAGGAAAAAGGAAGCAGAAAATTATTTCTAAACATTAGCATCTCAGTAAAAATTCAATGTAATCAATTCAGTACACAGTCATTACTAATGACTTACTATACTATAAAGTCCTGGTGGCATAATGGTTAAACGTTTGCCTGCTAACAAAAATGTTGCCAGTTTGAACCTCCTAGCCGTTCCATGGGAAAAATGTGGCAATCTACTTCGCAATAGCTTTAGAAACCCTATGGGGAAGTTGTACCCTGCCCTTTGGGGTCACTATGAGTCAGAAATGTTTCAACAGCAATGGGTTTCGTTTTTGGGTCTGATCTTCAGAACCACAAAAGATACAGAGATAAGTAACTATTCCTACCCTCAAGGATCTAACAATCTAGTCAGATAGAATACATCAAATAAGTTATATACACATAAACAATTACATAACTATAAGGGTAGAATAATGTTAAGTGTTCAGGTTAGAACAGTGAAAAGGGAAAAAAAAACAACTCACTGTCGTTGAGTTGGATTCGACTCATAGCAACCCCTCCTTGGGTTTCTGAGGCATTATCCCTATGGAAATAGATTGCCCATGTGAAAAGGAAGGAGGCTGTATTTCCTTGAAAGAGGGTGAAATCCAGGAAGAGCTCACTGAAGATATGGCCTATCTTATGAACAATGAAAGGATGAATGAGTAAGATCTTGAAGAGTCAGGCTAGAGAGGCAAGGAAGGAATATTAGTGATAAAAATAAAATAAGCCAAGCACAGATGTAAGAAAGCATGGGGTATGCTCTGAGCCAGTGACTGGTCTCTTCAGAAGGACCGTATGGATGGAATTAAAGCAAGATGCCTGGAAGGATACATTTAGGCCATGTTGAAAAGTGCCTCCTACCAGAATAAGTTGAACCAGCGACCTACTGATCAGTCTCTGAGAGGAAAATGAGGTAAAGACCAGTGACTTCAGGGAATATCCAAATATCAAAACTCCACTGGCATGTAGGAAATCATAGTATGAGTGACAGTATCTTTGAGATTCCAGAAAAGAAAGTGAATAGGTCTTTTCTGACAATTTTCAAAACTCTATGTAAAATATTCCTTCACTAAGCAGTTTTGTTCCGTATAAAATTTGTTACCAACTTCTCCCCCTTCCCACACACTACCAATAATATGTAAAGATGACTCCTGATGGGGTCCTTACTGACCAAGTTTCTGGACTACAAATAAGCCAGTGGACCCTGTAGATACAAGGGTTACATCCTCACTAACCAACAAAAAAGCCAAACCCGCTGCTGTCAAGTTGATCTGGACTAATAGTGACCCTACAGGACAGAGTACAACTGCCCCATAGGGTTTCCAAGGCTTTAAATCTTTATGGAAGCAAAATGCCTCATCTTTGTCCTGCAGAGACATTGGTAGGTTCGAATCACCAACCTTTCGGTTAGCAGCCAAGCACATGCCCACTTAAACAACTAGAAAACTGGGTTTCTTTAAAGATTTTCCAAATCTTTAGAAGGAATAGCCTGAAGAAGTTCTCTGTAGTGATGGAACTGCCCTGGATCTTCACTGTGGCAATGGTGACCCGGATCCACACCTGAGATGAAATTAGACAGAAATATATATACACCCACACTCACAAATGAGTCCATAAGAAAACTGGTGAAGTCTAAATAAGGTCTAAAGATTATACCCATGTCAATTTCCTGCTTTTGTTAGTATATTATGGTTATGTAAGATGCTACAATTGAAGGAAATTGGATGAAGGGTACATAGGGTCTCGCCATACAATTTTTGCAACTTATTATTTCAAAATAATGTAGAAAACCATTTCATGCTTTGACTTCCAATTGCAAAAGTCCAAAACCAAAACAGCCCCAACCTTAACCTTATCTCCCTTACTTGGCTTTCAACTCTAAGTATAATAATCTGTTCACTGCTCGCCCTGACAAACACACTTACCAGCCTTCCACATGACTGTCCCACCTTTTAAGTCTATTTATGCAAATCCTACCCTTCCTTTAAGGTTCAACCACAGTTATTTCCTTCACTTTCACAGTAATAATTTCTGCCACTCCAAAATCTAGGAAGCAATAGTGACTAATGGGTATATGCACCCTGGAAGGTTCCCACCTTCACACTAAAGATTAAATGACCCACATCCTTCCATGCAGGCAGATTTTGTTAGAGTCGAGTCAGCTGATTAAAAGGAGGGGTGGTCCTCTGAAATTAGTATTTTGTCCACTTTGTAATTTTGTCTAAGGCTGCCCTTGACTATTTCCCTGACTTTTTGTCCTGATTTTTCTGTTGACCATATGTAGTAAAAAAAATTATTCCATATATTTATTAGAAAAAACTATAGATTTTTTTTAGTACTTTTTGATATAAATAGAATCAAATGATTTATATTATTCCTATCAAGTATAACTAATTATCCTATGGAAAGATAAGTACTGAAGTTATAGCCACAGTCAGTATGAAAAACAGGTCATTGTACACTAAAGGTCACTTTAACATCCAGTAACTCTACATTCAGGTAACCAGCTGTTTTTCAGTCAGTCACACCCAACTGTGATTATAATGCAATAATCTAGCTTCTTATTCATAAAGAATTTTTAAGTACTGTAAAAACTGAGAGTGCCATAACCTATGGAAGGCAGAAAACCTGTCAGAGAAGGAACACTCAAATATTTTCCACTAAAGCAAGCCATAGAAAAGTGGTAAGACTGTACTCTGTCAAAGGCTGAAAACTTCTGAGACCTGGAAAAACAAGTCAGTCTCATCAAGTTTTGGCTCTCACAGATTTCACTGTATGTACCCACACACACACACCGAACAGCATTTGCTTCCCTTCCTTCAAAATATAATTTATACTGAAATACTGGATTACACATTTCTGCCTTTTCCATGATTTTGGTTGACTGTGTTTTAACCAATCTTTTAGAGACAGTGTTTTAGAAATAAGAACAATGGTCTGAGGCTTCAGAAATCTGGGTTTCCACCTCACTGTGTGACTGTGAGATCTCGGATGAGTCACTTCCCCACACAAGCCTGTTCCTTCATCTGCAAAATGAAAGAACTGCCTTACATGATCTCTTAAGTCTCTTCCAGTCCAAATAGTCCCCAGTATGCTGATTAAAGGAGAAACAGATACATAAATGCCAGAGACTGTAGAGACAAACAAAACCATCACCTCAGTCTAATAAATCTGTAAAACACTGACATCTGCTGGGAATTGGGAAAACTACTCACCCCACCTATTTAAAAAAAAAAAAAAAATCAAATGGCCACGTTTAGAAACTTAGTATTAGATAACCTCATTTTGGAAACACGTTATTAAGGATGTAAGCTGCTTTCAAGATTATATTTTACTGAATTTAAGAAAACAGCTTTAAAACTATAATCATGCATCATTTAATATCCACAATTCATTCTGGGAAATAGGACATTATATGATTTGCAGCTCTGGTGGCGTAGTGCCTAAGGCACTTGACTGCTAACCAGAAGGCTGGCAGTTCAAACCCACCAACCACTCCTCAGAAGGAAAACTGGGCAATCTACTTCCGTAGAGATACTGCCTTGGAAACCCAAGGAAGGGTCGCTATGAGTCAAATTGACTCGACGGCTGTGAGTTTGTTTGTTTGTTTGTCTGTTGTTCATACAGGTGGTGCCCAGATTACAAACGAGTTCCCTTTCTAAGTCTGACTTATTTGTATGTAAGTCAAAATAGGTACATACATGGCTAACATCATATTTGTCTCAGTATACAGTATATAGTGTACTTTCTATCCATAAAAAACATTAAAGAAATATTTCTTGTTGTTGTTATATGCCGTCGAGTTGGCCCCGACTCATAGTGACCCCTCCTTGGGTTTCCAAGGCGGTATCACTACGGAAGTAGGATTGCCCAACCTTCCTTCCGAGGAGTGGCTGGTGGGTTTGAACCACCAGCCTTCTGGTTAGCAGTCAAGTGCCTTAGGCACTATGCTACCAGAGCTCCTAAAGAAATACTTAGAGACATTAAAACATCTTTAACATAATAATACAGTAATAATAATGTTTTGATGTACATAGCAGAGTAGCACCCATTAGTTGTTACAAACCACTGTATATATCTCAAGTTTTTAATACAATAGGTTTACTGGGGTTGGAACTACAGACACAACAAGCCTAAATGGATTTCACGCAGCACATGATTGTACTTCAAAGACTTCTAGTTCTATCTGGAAATTTGAGCCTATGCTCTCCAAGTCTACAGCTTTCCTACACAACAAAAATAACCAGCTGAAAAATAGAGTAAGAAAAAAATCCATTCACAATAAAAACAGTAAACATAAATTGGTTAGGAACACACTTAACAAGAAATGTATAGAAACATGACTAAAAGCAAGACTATTTACAAAGGAACAAAGAAAATATCTTAAATAAATGAGAAGACATGTCACATCCCAGTGAAGACTGATCCTATACAGAAATCAATTTCTCAAAAATTAATCTGTAATTTTAACACAATTCCAATCAAGATCTCAATGGCACTGGGGAAAGGACTAACAAAATGATTTTAAAGTTAATCTCAAAAAAAAAAAAAAAAAAGTGTTTAACTCCTTGGAGAGATCAATCATGGGAGAACAGAAGAGCAGTGTATGTACAGGGAGATTGCTTGGGGGCAGGAGGTACATGGAAGGGAAGGACACAGGGAAGAGGTAACAATGGGGAGGAAGTGGTAAGAGAGCTGTTACATTGTGGGGAATTGCAATCAATGTCATGACACAAAATGTATGAACTGCTGTATGGAAAATGAAATTGCTCTGTAAACTTTCACCCAAATCAACCATATATATATATATATATATATATATGACTCACCCCACCAGGTATTAGAATAAATACATTAAACAATTATTATACAGCTATATTAATCAAAACACCATGCATAGCACATATGCCAGAATAGGCAAATAGATCAATGGAAAAGATGAAAACAGCCAAAAACAGACCCACACATATAAGGTGAACCTGTGAAAGAACCTAACGGGATTGTCTTGTTTTTCCCAGTCTCACAAGTTTTCCACCTTTGACAGGGTGATGTCTTACCACTTTGTTTTCACTTTCTTTTAGTGGAAACTATTTGAGTTTTCCTTCTCTGAACAGGTTTCCACCTTGTACACAGGTTCTGGCTTTCGCAGATTTTACCATGCAAGAATTTAGCACATGAAGATGGTAATATTTCAAACCAGCAGGAAAAGGGTAGTTTATTCAGTAAATGGTACAGGAACATCTGGCTATTATTTATAAAATGCAAAACTCCCTCCTTATACATCAAGATACATTCAAAAAGGATTCAAGATTTTAATATAAAACATAAAGTATTAGGATAAAATTGAGGTTAATATAATCCCAAGAGTAAAAAAAGTCTTCTAAGAATGAAACTCAAGGCAGAAATCCTAAAGGAAAAGATTGATAAGAATTCACTCATAATATTTTAAAACATCTGGATCCTCCCTTAAGGAAAAAATAACAAGATGGAAAGAATATTAACAGCATACATGACAGACTAATGGTTAATATTTTAATATATAAGAAATTGTTACCAACCAAAAAGAAAACCATGCATTAGGGAAAAAAAAAAAGATAAATTCCCCAGAAGAAATGGTCAAAGAGCAGGCACTTTATAAAGTAGCAGAGGAAATGGTTTAAAAACATATAAAACCTTATTATATATTTTAACATTTTCTATAATGAACATGTATTATCACTATAATTTGAAAAAAAGAAGAAGAAGTTAAAATGAAGTTGAGGATTTATCCTTTTGATTAATTCTTCAAAACACTGATAAGACAAAACTAAATTACTTCTAAAGTTGAAAGTTCAAACAGCAGGGGTCGTAAGATGTAACAAATGAATTTCTTCCTAGAATGTTAACCAACCTTTTCAATACATTCATGGATTTCTTATTGCTGTGCACTTCTTTTCTTTAGAAACTTATTAAAAGGAGTTTATTTCCTCCTGATACAATCTCATGGCAAACTACTATTTAAACTTCAAGACTCAGCTCAGATACAACCATTCTTCTGAAGTCTTCCCAAACAGTTCCCTCCATCCAGGTTCCCAAAACAATCTGGGCACATCATTATGATCCTTATCACTGGGACTGAAATCACTAGTTCATATGTAACAGTAATCCTCACCATCATTATATTCATCATCATCAACAAGCACTTACTATGTGATAAACATTGTACTAAGAAGGCCTGGCAGTGCCAACAGTTAGTGCTTGGCTGCTAACCAAAAAGGTTAGTGGTTCAAACCCACCTAGAAGCTTTAATCTGCTTCTGTAAGACTACAGCCAAGAAAACAATTTGAGGGAGTTCTACTCCATCACATGAAGTCAGAATGAACTGAAATTGACTCAACAGCACCTAACAATAACAACAACAGGGATTATACAAACACATATAAATTCTTTTGTTTAATCTTCCTAACCACCCAGTGAAGGAAATATTATCCCCATTTTCAAACAGAGGCTTGGAGAGTAAGGGGTTCACTCATGTCTACTCAGCTTGTAAGTCTCAGGACAAGTAACAGACCAATCTACAGGAGACCGATACCATCATCTTAATACTCCTCATCCTCCCTTCTCCACACATTGGTCTCACTCAACTGTGAGCTTCTTGTGACCAGAGACCACAGCTCTTAAGCATTTTTTTTTTTCCATTTCCAGGGGTCCTGGCACATGGTAGGTAGTCAGTGTGTGTTATTAGCTCATTCCTTCAACTATTCACTCATTCATAAATACTCACATGATGGTGATTTGTTGTTGTTGTTGTTATGTGCCATTGAGTCTGCCCCGACTCATAGCGACCCCTCCTTGGGTTTCCAAGGCAGTATCACTACGGAAGTAGATTGTCCCATCTTCCTTCCGAGGAGTGGCTGGTGGGTTTGAACCTCCAGCCTTCTGGTTAGCAGTCAAGTGCCTTAGGCACTATGCTACCAGATATTGGTGGTAGGTATATAAATTGACATAGCTTTTTTGGAAAATGACATGGAAACACCTATAAAAATGTAAAATCCAGATATTTCACTGCTAGGAATTGATCTTATGGAATTACTTTTATAACTATGCAAAAATACATCTATCAAAATATCCTTTATGTCATTGTTTATCTTATTTAAAAAGTGGAAACAACCTAAATATCCACCAAGAGAGGATTGGTTAAATAAATTGGAGCACATAAATACCATGCAACCATCAAAAACAACATGGTAGATCTACAGGTACTACAATGAAAAGAATTATTTTCACTGTATAAAAGAATAACAAGTGAAAATGCAAGATGTAGAACAGAATGTGGAGTACGATTCTATCCATATATATTCTTTAAAAGGTTACATACATACAGATCTAGGAAGATACACAGTATAGTAACAGCGGCAACCCTTGGGGAATTGGATTGAAAGAAGGAAAGGAGATTTTTACTTTTTATTTTATAACTTTCTAATCCACTTAAATTATTTATGGGCATGTAATTACTTTTATGAATGAATTAATTGCTGCTCTACTGTTTCGGGGGTTTTTTTGTTTTGTTTTTCAAGAGCCAACATAGATGAAGTACAGTTAAATTGGATTGGTCAAGATAGCTGGCTGTGTATCAATCCCCTTATATCCCAGTTTTGACATTCAAGGACTATATCCTTCTCTTAATGATTTGGTAGTTTGTGCATGGATATGCCTCTTTCCTACCACCAAACACAAACAATATAAATAAAATCATCCTTTCCCTCAGTATTTTCCATTTTATTTGTTAAACCTACAAAGGATACATGAGATAGGCAAATCTTACCTGATGGTAGCTAGTAAAATCTGCTTTTATCACTAACTGAACTTGTAGCTGAAAATACAAAGTTAATAACTACTCTTGGAAGGCTGGATTGGAAAACCTGATGAGCAAGTGACAGGGCAATTTTTATATTTCTAATTTCCTATGCTCATTGATCATAGCAGCCCTAATGAAACACTATCTTGCCCAAAGACATCATTTCTTATTCCAGCATCCCTTTATAATTTTATCCTGCCCTTTATACACCAAAAGCATAGGTACAAAAAAAAAATACTTTTATCTGCTGTCTTTTCAATCTAGCAAATTATTAACATCCATTTCCATAAACTTAAAAATTATCATTTTCTCCTTAAATAAATAAATAAATAAAACTCAGTACCATCAAGTCGATTCTGATTCACAGCAACCCCTCTTTGGGTTTCCGAGGCAGTATCTCTACGGAAATAGACTGCCCAGTCTTCTTCCAAGGAGTGGCTAATAGGTTTGAACTGCCAGCCTTCTGGTTAGCAGTCAAATGCCTCAGGCACTATGCCACCAGAGTAACTTTTCTAAACTCACGTTTATAATTTACTCTCTACTATTATGATACTAGGAGCTCTGGCAGCATAGTGCCTAAGGCACTTGACTGCTAACCAGAAGGCTGGAGGTTCAAACCC
>NW_006921900.1:592612-707891 GCF_000298275.1 Orycteropus afer afer | reverse complement strand
TTGAAAGTATGCAGTTCAGAGGCATTTAGTCAGTTCACAATATTGTGTAACTACCACCTTTATAGGAGTCTGGCAGCATAGTGCCTAAGGCACTTGACTGCTAACCAGAAGGCTGGAGGTTCAAACCCACCAGCCACTCCTCGGAAGGAAGGTTGGGCAATCTATTTCCTTAGTGATACTGTCTCGGCAACCCAAGGATGGGTCGCTATGAGTCGGGGCAGACTCGACGGCACATAACAACAACAACATTATGATACTATTGGGAGCTCTGGTGGCGTAGCGCCTAAGGCACTTGACTGCTAACCAGAAGGCTGGTGGTTCAAACCCATCAGCAACTCCTCGGAAGGAAGATGGGGCAATCTACTTCCGTAATGATACTGCTCAGAAACCCAAGGAGGGGTCGCTATGAGTTGGGTCCGACTCGATAGCACATAACAACAACAACATTATGAACTAGTCTAGTAAATAATTTCAAAAATATTCCAGCTAGAAAACCTCATCAAGAAAGGGAAATTAACATTGATCTAGCCCTTATTTCTCAATGCCTCATCTTCTTGCTACCATGCTTCCGTTTATAATCCAAAGGTTACCCACAACCACAATGATAACTCCTGAATCAGTATCTCCTCTTTCCTGACCTACAAATTTCTACAGTCAATAAACTACTTACCAGTATTTTCTGCTTAAAACCCAAGAGCCACCTCAAACTGGATTCATTACGTGCTCCTCACCCTATCATCCTCAATCCTCCACCCCTCACCCAAGCCTGCTCTCCTTCTGCATGCCCTTGTCACAGTTCACAGCACCACACCCAGATGGCAAAGCTAGACTGTCCCTCAACAGGCTCAAACACCTAGAGGCTCTACATTCTGCATCTGTCAGAACTCATTCCCTCCTCTCCATTCCTGAAGCTACCACCCTTCTTTAAAGTGGTTGTCGTTTCTCCTCCACTCTGTTACACCAGATTCCCAATTGATGTCCAACTTCTTCCTAGTTTCTTTAACCTTCATCTTCCCTAGCCTGTCCACCTTAAACTTCTGGCAGTATAATCTATCCAAAACACCAACCTAGTCATTCACTACATTATTAAAGTGTTTCAATAACTCCCCCCAAACCTGCAAAATAAAGTTCAACCTCCTATATACATACACTACCCTTCTCAATGTGGGCTGACAGTCTCTTTCAGACTCATGTCAGCCCATGACCACCAACAGAATCACAACCTGGCTTGTGCTGTGTGGCAGAGATTTCTAGTTGCCCGTCCAAACATCCACTCTCCCCTTCCTCCTTAACAACAGAACCAAGACTTTATTCAGGAGGCCATGAATTCCATTACAAGACTACATTTCTTGGCTTCCTTAGCAGCTACCTATGGTCTCATGCCTAGGTTCTGGCAAATGGGTCTTAAAAGGGATGAGGTGCTCTTTTTTCCCTCATTAACCCCTCTCCTCCTGCTGGTTGAATAGGGAAGTAGTAGCTGACGCTTCATGCAATCCCAGACCATACAGCAGATTCAGCAAGATTTGTCCCAATGACAGTGGAGCTTCTGTGACAGCCATAGACTAGTGACACTCACTCCCAGACTTCTTTACCAAGTAACCCATTGTTACTTTCAGATTTCTGCCACATCCAAATCTAATTCTAACTGCTATGCTTAGTAAGTGCTCCTCTTACTCATACACAAGGCACGTAATGGCAGCAAGGGGTGGGGAAGCACAGGGCAGTACCACAAAGAGCACAGTTTTGGGTAAAGGGGGCTTGCCATAAACTCACGGCTCTGCCTCTTAACTACAACAGTGTTCTCTCTGAGACTCACTCTCCTCATCTGTAAAGCTGGGATGATAATACTGTTGTTGGTATGAATAAATGAACAGTAAGGTTACATACGTAAAAGCACGTAGCATAATGCTTAGTACTTAGTAGACACAATTAATGGTTTACTACTGTTGTTAGGGGCCGACAAGTTGGCTCTAACTCATAGCAACCCTATGTACAACAGAACAAAACACTGCTTGGTCCTGTGCCAGCCTCACAGTCCTTGCTATATCAGAGCCCATCATGGAAGCCACCATGTCAATCCATCTCAGTGAGGGCCTTCCCATTTTTCGCCAACCCTCCACTTTTGTTTACTGCTATTGAGTAGATTCCGACTCACAGCGACCCCCTTTGGGTTTCCGAGGCAGTAAATCTTCATGGAAGCAGACTGACCAGTCTTTCTTCCACGGAGTAGCTGGTGGGTTTGAACTGCCAACCTTGTGGTTAGCAGTCAAATGCCTTAGGCACTACGCCACCAGAGACCCTCCACTTTACCAGCCATGATATTCTTCTGCAGGAAAGGTCTTTTCTGACAACATGACCAAAGTAGGTGAGACAAAGTCTGGCCATTCTCGCTTCCAAGGAGCATTCTGGCTGCACTTCCTCCAGGACAGATTTGTTAGTGCTTCTGGCAGTCCGTGATACTTTCAATATTCTTCACCAACACCATAACTCAAAAGCATCAACTTTTCTTTGGTCTTCTTTATTCATTGTCCAACTTTCACAGGAATATGAGGCAACTGAAAAACCACTATGGCTTGGGTTAGGTGCACCTCAGTCTTCAAAAAGATGTCTTTGCTCTTCAGCACTTGAAAGAGGTCTTTTGCAGCAGATTTACCCAGTGCAACATGTTGTTGTCTGATTTCTTGACTGCTGCTTCCATTGGTGTTCATCGTGGATCCAAGTAATATGAAATATCTGACAACTTCAATCTTATCTCCATTTATCGTGATGCTGCTTCTCGGTCCACTTATGAGGATATACATTTTCTTTATGTTAGGGTATAACCATACTGCAGACTTTTAGTCTTTAATCTTCATCAGCAAGTGCTTAAAGTCATCCTTACTTTCAGCAAGCAAAGTTGTGTCATCTGCATATCACAGGTTATTAATGACTCTTCCCCCAATCCTGATGCCACGTTCTTCTCCGTACAGTCCAGCTTCGGAGATTATTTGCTCAGTGTACAGACTGAATAAGTATGGTGAAAGCACACAACCCTGACACACTGCCCTCCTGATTTTAAACCATGTAGTATTCCCTTGTTCTGTTAGAACAACCTCCTGATCTATGTACAGGTTCCTCATGAGCACAATCAATTGTTCTGGAATTCCCATTCTTCTCAACGTTATCCATGATTTGTTATGATCCACACAATCAAATGCTTTTGCATAGTCAATAAAACACAAGTAAACATCTTTCTGGTATTCTTTGCTTTCAGCCAAGATCCATCTGACATCAGCAATGATATCCCATGTTCCACATCCTCTTCTGAATCCAGTTTGCATTTCTGGAAGTCCCCTATCAATATATTGCTGCAACCATTTTTGAATTATCCTTAGCAAAATTTTACTTGCATGTGATATTAATGATATTGTTTGATAATTTCCACATTCTATTGGATTATCATTCTTTAGAATGAGTATAAATATGATCTCTTCCAGTCAGTTGGCCAGGTAGCTATCTTCCAGATTTCTTAGCATAGACAAGTAAGTACCTCCAGTGCAGCATCCATTTGTTGAAATATCTCAACGGGTATCTCATCAATTCCTGGAGCCTTGTGTTTTGCCAGTTCCTTCAGTGCAGCTTCAACTTCTTCCTTCAACACTATTGGTTCTTGATCATATATCACCTCCGAAAATGGATGAAGATCGACCAGTTCTTTTTGGTACAGCGACTCTGTGTTTTCCTTCCATCTTCTTTTGATGTTTCCTGCATCATTCAATATTTTGCCCATAGAATCTTTCAATACTGCCACTCGAGGCTTGAATTTTTTCTTCAGTTCTTTCAGCTTGAGAAATGCTGAGCATGTTCTCTTTTGGTTCTCTAACTCTGGGTAATCAAGGTCATAATTTGGCCCTCGTGGGCTTGTGTTAATTGTCTTCAGCTTCAAGTTGAACTTGCATATGAGCAGTTGATGGTCTGTCCTACAGTCAGCTCCTGGCCTTGTTTTGGCTGAAGATACTGAACTTCTCCATGGATACTTTCCATAAATTGCAGTCTATCTGATTCCTGTGCATTTCATCTGGCAAAGTCCATATGTATACCTGACATTTATGTTGTTGAGGAAAGGTATTTACAATGAATAAGTTGGGCTTGCAAAATTCTATCATGTTATCTCCAGTGTTATTTCTATCACCCAGGCCATATTTTCCAACTACTGGTGATTCTTCTTTCTTTCCAACTTTAGCATTCCAATCACCACTAATAATCAACACATCTTGATTGTATGTTTAGTCAATTTCAGACTGCAGGAGTTGGTAAAAATCTTCAATTTCCTTTCCTTTAACTTTGGTGGTTGGTTTGTAAATTTGAGTAATAGTAGTATTAACTGGTCTTCCTTGTAGGTATATGGATATTATCCTACCTCTGACAGCATTGTACTTCAGGATAGATCTTGAAACATTCTTTGTAATGATGATTGCAATGCCATTCTTCATCATCATTCTCAGCATAGTAGATCATATGACTGTTTGATTCAATATAGCCACAACCAGTCCATTTCAGCTCACTAATGCCTAGGATATCAATCTTTATGCATTCCATTTCATTTCTGACAACTTCCAATTTTCCTACATTATATTTCGTACACTCCATGTTCTGATTATTAACGGATGTTTGCAGCTGTCACTTCCCCTTTTGAGTCATGCCACATCAGCAAATAGAAGTCCCAAAAGCTTTACTCCATCCATGTCATTAAAGTCTATTTTGAGGAAGCAGCTCTTATTTTGAGTGTCTTCCAACCTGAGGGGCTCATCTTCTGGCACTATATTGGACAAAGTTTCAGGGCTATTCATAAAATGTTCCAGTATTATATCAGACGGGGGAGCTCTGGTAGCATAGTGGCTAAGACACTTGCCTGCTAACCAGACGGCTGGCGGTTCAAACCCACCAGCCACTCCTCGGAAGGAAGGTTGGGCAATCCTACTTCCGTAGTGATAACTGCCTGGGAAACCCAAGGAGGGGTCGCTATGAGTCGGGGCCAACTCGACGGCACATAACAACAACAACAACAACAATTATATCAGACAGTGTTTCACTGCTATTCGTAAGGTTTTCACTGGACAATTCTTTAAGAAGTGGATGGCCCCTTTCTTCTTCCAAGTCTGTCTTAGTCTGGAAACTCCACTGAAACCTGTCCACCAAGGGTGACCCTGCTGGTATCTTCAATACTGATGTAATAGCCTCCAGCCTCACAGCAACTCGCAAGCCACCACAGTATGACAAACTGACAGATAAGCGGTGGCAATTAATGGTAACTCCTAATAATTTCATCTATCACTTCCTCTGCACATATAGTTACTTGGGAGCATTGCCTGCCTCCTCTGCCTGCTATGATTAAACCTCCAGAATATGAGCTCTCATAGCTCTCTGCACCCTTTATGCTGCTTCCTCTACTAGGGTTTAAGAAACTTGACTCTTTCTTATAAGCAGAGCCCAGGTTTATGCTTTTTAGTATTTCCACACTTGGCACAGTGTCTCACACATAGCACGGCCCAGGATGTATTTGTTACATAAATGAGTGAACAAATAAAACAATTTAGAAAGGAGAATAGTACAGTGTATATACACACTCACTCCTCACTTATCAACATGGTTTGGTTCCAATGACCAGGTCATCTATCTCATGAAAATCAGCATTATATAAAAATGGAAGATGACCACATCTGACCACTAAATGGAGTTTTACTATATCATTATATAACTACCAAATTACATCATTACATAGCTGCCAAATTACATCATAACTGTCAAATCACTGAGAATCATAGCCAGCCAAGTTGACACATGACCTTAACTATCACAGCTAGTATTGCTCTTGCCTCACACCTCAGCATTTGTTACTTCCAGATGTATGGTGTTAATGCACAAAACAGCTGAATATTAGGCTTTTTTATTATTGTCATAAATGTGAAATGTTGGGTAAAAAGAGTCAATAAGTGAGGAGTTGGTATAATTGATTACTGGGCTCATTTCTTTATTTTCCTTTGCCTAATTCCGATTTCTTCTCAGCCTTAGGTATATGGACTAAAGGGTGTTTTTATGGCTGGCATTTACAGTTTCTTTCAGTAAGAAAACAAAAGGACATACAAAAATGTTTATTGTTCAGTTCAAGCAGATTCCAAATATTGTGATGTGTTTTATGTTGGTTTTGGGGGTAAGGGTTCATAAATACTGAAAATATTGCAGCAATCTTTTGCAAATAAATCCAAAATGTTATCTATCAATAACATAGTTCCCACTGTTCACAAAGAAAACCATGATTTTTAAGAGATACATAATTTCCATTACAAGGAGACAATGTGAAAATGTACATAAACTTGTAAAACTGTTAGTACTTAGAAATAAGCTTTAAAGTTCAAGGTAAGGACCTCAGCACACATATATTTGACTTTCTACTTTCCCAGCGAAATGAGCAAAGAAAATTAAACTTGGGAAAAATACCTATTAGTATTAGAAACCAGGGATCTATGTCAGAAATTTTGAGGAATGTTTGCAAGGTGCAATTAGGAATAGCAGACAGGAGATCCAGGCAACAATGAGTCACATGTTAAAGGAAAGCCTGTCATGAGAACAGTCAGAAGAAAACCACTGCAGAAGCTCAAGCAAGTCCTTCCCCAAGTAATCCAAACACATTGCTGTCGAGTTGGATCCGACTCATAGCTACCTCTCCTTGGGTTTTGGAGGCGATATCGCTATGGAAGTAGATTGTGCAACCTCCCTTCTGAGGAGTGGCTGGTGGGTTTGAACCACCAACCTTCTGGTTGGCAGTCAAATATGCCTTAGGCACTATGCACCAGAGCACTTAGACACCACAGCTCCTTCCCCAAGTAAAGGAAGATGTATATAAGGATGGGTCTATGAGCAGCTGGCAACGAAGAAGCAAATCTTGATCTTTCTAGAGCTTTGGATATCCAGTGCAAAATCCATTTAATAGGGAAACCCTCCTCGGCCTTCATCCCAGCTTACCCTCATCATGTTGTGCCAAGCAGTGTGAGCCAAGGCTCCTAACGAAAGCTCTACACCATGGGGTGTCTGCCCCTACAAATTTGGGGTTGTCACACCATGCAGAAAACAAACTTCTCATACAGTGGTAAAGCTCCCTCCAGCAGCTGCCTACAATGACTTGCTCCCATTTTCGCTCAGTTAACTGCATCTCTAATCAAGCTAAACAAAACTGTAACAAATTTAAACACTTCCCTTCTTTGTCCAACTAGACCTGAGCAGCAACTAACAGAATCCATCAGAAGCCCCAATATGGGCAAATCTAAACTTCTTTTAGATGAGTGAAAAGAGAGAAATGTAGATTAGTTTTAAAAGTTTTAAAAAAGAAAACAGGAGTATTAGGAGCAGTCTTTTGCCTCTGTGATGGCTATAATGGCCTCTGAGAGGCTAAGAGCTGCAAACAAAACCAGCCAGAGGTGGGGCAGTCCTCGTGAATAAAACGATTTCCTGCTCATGAATCCACAAGACCACTGTTTTGAATTTGGGGGCTTCCTGCTATGCTAAGTTTCCCCTGATTGTCTCTCATGTCTTCCAGATACTAGATTTGTCTGTGAGATGTGTCACCCAAACATTTACCTTGAATCCATACTTCTAAGAGGTAACCCAATGGCATTTGAAAATAATACTGAGAAAGAAAATCCAGGATAGAACATAATGAAAAACCTTTAGTCAAAAGTGAGGATATGGGCAGAACCAAAAGCAAAAAGGAAGCTGATGTAGGTGTTTCTATAATATGATGGGATGACAGAGAGCAGTTTTATAAAACGACTAAGCAGATTATATAGAAGATTCTGGGTATACAGGATTTATCCAGTGGACAAGGTTATGAGACTATGCGATATATTCAATATACATGCACCTGGAGGACCATGAATGCCAACACACAATCACTAAGACAGTCTACTTCTGGAATAGCTAGTGATAAAAACATATTCTTTTAGTGCCAAGAAGGTAAACTTACAAAACCATGTACAACATCTATTTATCTTACTTCCCACAGTTTCCCTCCACTACTGAGCCTCTATGTGACTAACTCACTTCTCTTCTGAAGTATAGGTGGTATAACTGGTTAAGTGCTCAGCTGCTAACTAAAAGGTTGACAGTTCAAACCTACCCAGCAGATCTGTAGGAAAAAAGACCTGGTGATCTTCTCCCATAAAGAATACAGCCTACAAATCCTCATGGGGCAGTTCTACCAACACATGGGGTAGCTATGAGTCAAAATCAACTCAATGGCACCTAACACCACCACAACAAGGAAAAAATAGCTTACTACATTGTTTAAGTACTCCTGATAAAAGAGGTTCAAGTATATTTTGAGAGCTATCATCACTACCTGCCCTTACTAAATAGAAACTTGAAAGTCAGCAAATTACACAAATGGAGGATAATACTCAGCTGATTCCCATCAATTAAATGTTAAAGTGACTGTAGAAAACCAAACTCTCAATGGAGTAAAATCAATATACTCTTTCCAAAGAAATAAGATTGCAAAGCAAAAAAAAAAAAAATAAGGAAGAAACAGTGGAGTTTTCTGTATAGCTCTTTATGTATATTTCCATATGTCAGCTATGCCAAATACACCACTTTCATTCATTATATTACTTTTAAGGAGATCTTTTCCTTGTAATCCAGTTAAGTCTTTCTTCCCTTATAGCAAGTTATAAACTACCAATTTTTTAAAATGTTGATCAATGAAAAGTGAAATAAATAGAAAATTTATATATTGATGATCATAAACAGCAGAAGAACTTTCACACCAAATTTATTAAAGAGACCTCAGTTATTAGTGAATTACTAGAGCTACTATATGTGGGGAATAAATCTCTAACTAAAATCCTAAGACATTTTTCTAGTGAAAGTTTCTACTATGAAACTTGTAACTTATCCAACTTTAAAATTACAAGTTTCTACATATGAAAATTAAGAATTGGCACTAAAGTACAAGGCCAACAAACAAAAATCAGTTGGGTTTCTATGCACCAGCAATGAGAAATCTGAAAGGGAAATTAGGGAAACAATTCTATTTACAATAGAATAAAATATGTAGAAATAAATCTAATGAGGGAGAAGAGGGACTTATACAATGAAAAATATAAAACACTGCTGAAAGAAATTAAAGAAAACTTAAATAAGTGGAAATATGTTCCATGTTCACTAATTAGAAGACTTAATATTATTAAGATGTCAATACTACCCAAAGAGATCTATAGATTAAATACATTCCCAGTCAAAATTCCAACAGACTTCTTCACAGAAACAGAAAAACTAATCTTCACTTTGTATGAAAGGGCAAGAGGCTTCAAATAGCTAAAGCAATGCTGAAAGAGAAAAACAAAAGAAGGAGGATTCACATTTCCTGATTTTAACACATTTTATACAGCTACAGTAATTAAAACAGCCTGGTACTGATACAATAACAGACATATGGACCAATGGAATACAATTGAGTCCAGAAATGAATGCATATGTCTTTGATTTTTGACAAGGGAGCTAACTTCATTCAATGGGGAAAGAAGTCTCTTCAACAAATGGTATTACAAAAACTGGATTTCTACATGCAGAAAAATGAAACAGGATCAATACCTCACATCATACAGAAAAACAAATTCAAAATGAATTAACTGAGAACGCACCTTAAAGTACAAATTAAAATCACAGAATTCTTACAAGAACAAGAAGGGGTAATGCTTTCAACAATGGATTACCTAATGCAATAACAAAACCATAAACAGCAAAAGACAAAATAAATAAATGGGAGATCATGAAAATGAGAACTTTATTTCATCAGAAGACTTTATCAAAAAAACAGAAAAGAAAAGCTACTGACTGGGAGAATATCTTCAGAAATTATATATCTGACAAGAATCTAATAACCAAACATATATAAACATTTCAACAAATTAATGAAAAGAGCCAATTCAATAGCAACGAACAGTAACCCAGTGCTGGTGGTTATGCAAAATGGTACAACCATTATGGAAAACAATGTAATGGTTCCTCCAAACACTGAAAATATAACTACCATATAACCCAGCAATTCCACTTCTAGGTACACAAGTATACCTCATATTACTGCACTCTGCAGATACTGTGATTTTTTACAAATTGAAGGTTTATGGCAATCTTGCATCAAGCAAGTCTACTGGCACCATTTTTCCAATACCGTGTGCTCACTTCACGTCACTATGCCATATTTTGGTAATTCTCACATTTTTTCAAACTTTTTCAAAATACTATCACACACTAACCAGAAGGCTGGAGATTCAAACCCACCAGCACTCCTCAGAAGAAAGATTGGGCCATCTACTTCTGTAGTGATACTGCCTCAGAAACCCAAGGAGGGGTTGCCATGAGTCAGGATCGACTCAATAGCAGTGAGGTTACTTTTTTTGTTTTTATCACACACTAGGAAACCAAAACATTCATGTGAACCACTTTATTGTGCTATTCACTTTACTGTGGTATCCTGGAACCAAATCCATAGTATCTCCAAGGTATGCCTGTATACCAAAAGACTTTAAAGCAGAGATTCAGAGACCTGTACACCAGTCTTCACTGCAGCACTAGTCACAATAGCCAAAAGGTAGAAATAATCTATACGCCCATCAATAGATGAATGGATAAACAAAATGTGCTACAAACATGCAATGGAATACTGCTAGCCAGTAGGAGAAACAAAGTCTTGATACATGCTATAATATTGATAGAGCTGGAAGACATTATATTCAATGAAATAAGTCAGTCACAAAAAGGACAAATATTGTATGATCTCACTTATATAAAAAGACAAGAAAAGGTAAATGTATAGAGAACAAAGTTTATTAGTGATTACCAGGAGATAGAGAAAGATAAGAAGGGGTGTTAATGGTGATGGTTGTTGTTGCTGTTATTTGCCATCGAGTCGCCCCCGACTCATAGCGACCCCTCCTTGGGTTTCCGAGGCAGTATCACTACGGAAGTAGGATTGCCCAACCTTCCTTCCGAGGAGTGGCTGGTGGGTTTGAACCGCCAGCCTTCTGGTTAGCAGTCAAGTGCCTTAGGCACTATGCTACCAGAGCTCCTATGGTGATGGTAACATCATGTTAATTAAAGGTAGAGTTGCATAGCTGATTACTATAATTGCTGTCAATAAGCTGTATATCTGTAAAAAGTTCAACTGGCAAAGGTTGTGTGATAGATTTATTTACAGTAATGACTACATATATGTATCTGCTGAGGCAGCTTACATACAAATAAAAACCTCATGGAATTTGGATTCTTGGTTTGGAGGTTTAGGATCATGGTTTCATGGGAAATACAGGTTAATTGGCATAGTAACATGTTTAGTGTCTTTGTTCTACCTCCTAGTTGGATGCTTAGTTCCTGGTATCTTTAAAGCTTGCAAGCCATCCAAGACAAAAGAGTTATTCTCTATTCACCTGGAACAACTGAGGAAGGAGAGTCTGGCCTAGGAGGAGGATATGGAATGTGTGGCTAATTGCCTCCACAAACAACTGTCAACTTTGCCATGAGATCAGAAGAAATGGATAGTGCCTGGCTACCGTTACTAAACATTCCAATCAAAGATTCCACAGAAGAATCCTGAACAAAAGGGTAGAATTTCAAAATTTCAAATTCTCATGGAGTCCACACATTCTGGAGCCAAGAAGGCTGGATAAACCCCTGAAATTATTGTCCTAAAATAATCTTTAAACATTAAACCAAAAATATCCCCGATGTCTTCAAGCCAAATAATAGTTTAGCTTAACTACTAAAAAAATGTCTTCCTCGAGCATTTTCCTTTTTTAAGAACTACCTACACAGGATCAAACTGACAGCAGTAACTTGAAAGATTAGATAGAAACCTTAGGGAGCAGTAAATTTATGTTAATGGGAGGAATAACTTACAAAAGGACGGTAAGAATGATTATACAATTCAAAGATTGTAATCAGTGTCACTGAATTGTACATTTAGAAACTGTTGGACTGGCATGTGTTTTGCTGTATATATTCTCAACAAAAGAAATCATCATTAATGATCTAAAGTTCTAAGACCAAGTCATTTTCAAAATCTTCAACTTGGAAGGGCATCCTAACTACAGAAAACTATAATTTACTGAGATCATAGAAGAATGCACATTGGGGCTGTGTGTGTGTTTATGTGTGTGTACATAATCCAAGGTTGCTAAGGACCACTCTGGCATTTGTAATTTATGATTTGAGTAAAGTCTGAATGTTCTCTAAATAATCTGAGTTTCAGCAGAGTACCGGGTAATAGTAGGCAATAATCAAGGTGTTACAAGAAGATCAAGTACCTAGTTTGTTTCAAGCAGACTAAACTTGAATAGAAATTTCCACTGAGTAAAAGAGATTAGAGAGAAGGACAAAATATGTAATAGATTGTACTTTACATTAACTTTTTATTTCCTATTTCCATACAGTGTTCAATACACAATAGTCAATTTTCTAAAACTTCAAATACAACTTTAGAATATTGAAAGTGAATCATCATAGCAGGAGCTGTGTATTACGTTTCTGTACAGATCAGATTATTTCTTCACAGAAGTAATCTTCTTAGATCCGGAGTGAAATATGGTAACTATATTTTGAAGGCACTGAAGAAGAAAGAGGTATTAGGGCTAAAAAATAATTCTAGTTATATAAAAAAAATGTAGATTTTTTTCACGAAAATTGAAAGAATGGTTAAGTGTTGGTAATATATTTGGTAATATGTAGGATTTGTACTTCAAACTGTGGCTATATTAGTTTATAAGTAATACCAGTAAATATATATTATGCCATTATGATTTCATTTTAAAAAAGTTATCAAAATAAGGGAAGTAGACTCTTGGCAAACAAAGTATTTCTTAGTAATTATACTTAGTGGAAGAGAATTCTACAAGTATTTTCATTTTGTTGTTGTTGTTGTTGTTATGCACTGCCAAGTTGGGCCTGACTCATAGTGACCCCTCCTTGGGTTTCCGAGGCAGTATCACTATGGAAGTAGATTGCCCCATCTTCCTTCTGAGGAGTGGCTGGTGGGTTTGAACCTCCAGCCTTCTGGTTAGCAGTCAAGTGCCTTTGGCACTACACTACCACAGCTCCTTTTTATTTTGTGGTAGTATATAATTATTATTTTTGAAATTAAATTATATGTCTTCCAAGTAAAGGTAGAAGGGAACAACTAATTTGAAGAATCAGCACAAACATCTCCCTTTTAAACAGACATATTCCAAGAGAAACCTTTAGCAACTGAAATTGGAGAACACACTGCATCCATGAAGCTGGAAGACAAAGCCATAAAAGAGGAATAATCTGAGGTCTATAACAACTTCTAAGAGATTTCTTTTTTATTTAATGACTGCTCCATTTAAAAATTTTAATGATAGCAAGGAATAACAGAATAGCTGGACGAAAATAATGAATCAATGAAACAGCAGCCTAAATAGGGAAATTCTATCAGAACTCAAAATTATTTAAAAAGTGACAATGATGGGAATAAAAAAAAATTACAGAAATGTATTCCAGATCAGGAGAATCAATGCAAAAACAGCATTAATTCCAAAGGCAGAAAAGAGAGCAAAGAAGCAATGATCAAAGAAATTATTAAAGACATTTCATTCCCTGGAGACGAAAAAGACATGAACCTTGAGGATGAAAGAGATGCCAGTGAATTCTTAAAATTAAAGAACATAGAATTTGTAAATTCCAGAGCTTAAAAAAAAAAGCTTCTAAAAGAAACCAAGCAGCAAAGAAGCAAATTTCTTACAAAGGAAAAAACTTATATGACACAAGACTTCTCATCTGTAGAACTAAATACTACATGAAAATGTGCCCAATCTCTAGAACCAAACCGAAACTAAACCCACTGCCACTGAGCCGATTTTGACTCATAGTGACCCCCACTGGTTTCCAAGGTGATAAATCTTTACGGAAATAGAGTGCCCCATCTTCCTTCCACCGAGTGGCTGGTGTGTTTGAATTGCCAACCTTCTGGTTAACAGTCAAATGCCTTAGGCACTGTGCCACCAGAGCTCCTTATTGTCTAGAACAGGAATCAATAAACTACAACACCATGGCCAAATCTGGCTGCTGCCTGTTTTTACAAATAAAGTTTAAGTGGAACACAGTCACACTCATCTATTTAAGTATAATCTATGGTGGCTTTCATATTAGAACAGCACAGTTGAGTTCTTGAGACATAGACTCTATGGCCTGCAAACCCTAACCAAAATATTTACTAACTGGAACTTGACAGAAAAAGTTTGCCAAGCCCTTGTCTAGGATTTTGAGAGAAAGAAAACCATGGCCCAATAGTTCTATTCTCATTCATGGATGTATTCAAAGTCTCAAATAAAGAAGCATCCTGAAAATATGCCACCCATTGGGGGAAAAAGAGAAAAAAAAAAGTTGTCATGGAGTCAGTTCCTATGACTCATAGCACCTCTAAAAGACAGAGCAAAATAAGGCTGTAATCTTACTGATGCAGACTATCACATCTTTCTCCCACGGAGTGACTGGTAGCTTCGAACAGCCCTTCTCAGTTAACAATCAAGCACTTAACAGCTGCATTACCAGGACTCCTCACACCTGAGGAATGCTGACGTTTTTACAGTGGATTTCGTTGTTTCACACCAAAGTAATGAGATGGACAATTAGGTTTGACATTATTCAATTTCCACCTCATAGCTGGTTGTCTCCTTCATCCATTAGTAATATTGACTTGTTCTGCTCATTTCCTTATAGATAACACAGCAATACATACCTGGCTTTGTGGATGATGATTAGCCTAAGAAGGGGAAAAAAATTGGTGAATTATGTGCTACTATGTTTGCATTGGAGCTCTGGTAGCATAGTGGCTAAGACACTTGCCTGCTAACCAGACGGCTGGTGGTTCAAACCCACCAGCCACTCCTCGGAAGGAAGGTTGGGCAATCCTACTTCTGTAGTGATACTGCCTCGGAAACCCAAGGAGGGGTCGCTATGAGTCGGGCCGACTCGATGGCACATAACAACAACAACAACAACATGTTTGCATTTCTTTGGTATTAGAATTAGTCATTCATTCAACATACAAATAATACGCTTGTGGGGGAAATTAAAAAAAGAAAAGAAAATTAATCTGGTGAAGAAAAGGGTGATGCCTCACCAGGACACTGTGTTATAATCTTAACTTTTTCAATATTTTACTTCCAGTTTCAATTTGGTTTATCACAAAGCTCTTAGCCATAATAATAATAATGCCTGAAACCTGCTCCCCTACCTATAACTGCAATCCCAAACACAGCATGTGAAATTTTTAAAGATTATGTGTTTCTCTAGAGGGCAGATAAGGACCACCAGGTAAAAGTTATATGATATAAAAAATAACTTTCTAATGTTCATATATTATAATATCTATATAAAGAACATGGGAGCTCTGGTGGCATAGTGCCTAAGGCATTTGACTGCTAACTAGAAAGCTGGCAGTTCAAAACCCTCACCAACCATTTCTTGGCAGGAAGGCTAGGCAATCTACTTCTATAATGATACTGCCCTGGAAACCCAAGAAGGAGTCACTATGAGTTGGATCCGACTCGATGGCAGTGAGTTTGGGTTTTTTTGGTATAAACAACATATATAGAATATAAGAAATATATTCATTAATATAAAGGACAACATTATAATCTTTTATAAAGTGGTCTAAAAATAAAATGAGCTGGCCTGTTCAATGGCAAGTTCCCAATTTCTGTAAGTATTAAAGTCAAAATTTAAAAAATCTTTTTATAACTACATAAATGGATGTAATTAAGCAAAGGCAGTAATACAAAGCATAGTGCAGTGTCACAACACAGGCATGAACGTGAAGGAAGGAGTGCCTAAGTCTGAATAGGGAATAGAAGCAGGATTCTGGACAAGACACTTACGCTGAGCATTAAATGATGATTAAGAGTAAGAACTAGAAAAGCGAAAGCAAAGAGACCTTCCAAAACTGAAAGAGGAAACTTAAAAAGAAAAAGTTTTCCTTTTTGTTAAATCTTTCAACAGAATCTAGACTTATTTTCTAGAAAATGAAAACACAGTTTTCAAGGGGTGGAGTAACCAGCTAAGGTTCAAGGTCACTTTGGTAGAGATGTAAAAGACTGAGAAGATAAGCATTTGGCAAGTTGGGAGGTCAGCGCAGTCATCTAGGGCAGAGAATTCAACCCCCACATTTGTCAAAGCCATTCATTACAGGCAAAGGCAACATTTCACTTGCTGGCACAAGTTTCTTTCTTTCTTTTTTAATACATTTTGTTGAAATGTAATTTATGTACAGTGAAATACACAAAACTAAAGTGGAACAAGTTTCTTGAAATCATCTCTTGGCCTCCTTTTTCAATGGATAAAATTATCTAACTCACTTTTCTGGGGGGAAAAGAACATGCTATAGTTCATTTTACAAAACAGAAAGAATCATCATAAAATCTGTTTTCATAAAGTAACATCCCAGTCTTGTAATACTATCAAAATGCTATCAGGAGAAATTTATAAAGGGATGTTTTATTGCTAAAGGTATTCAAAGAAATAGCTTCTCATGGCTCTTGACCACAGATGAGGTGTTAAGAAAAAAAAATGAATAAAATGGAGGCTACATCCAATCTGGGGGTTAGAAGTTCCCTAGGCTTGCCATAGGGATGTTCCATTACCTCCTACTGGAGGGGAAGAGAAAGAACTTGCTGATGAAGAGACGAGGAGGAGGGGAAGAAAAGGCACATGCTCTGCAAAGTCACGCTGGTATTTATACAGATTGTCACCACCCTGGCTTAAGAGCTATGGATGACAGGACTTAAACAGAAAAAATAAGACATTTTTTTATTCCTAATTCAAACACCTCTTAAAAAATTCTGCCTCTTCTCTGAAATGAACATATGTATATAGAAACATACATGAAACTAATAGACAATTTAATGTTTCAATTAAAAGCAAGAGCATGAAAAATGAATTAGAAAAGCAGTTACAACACCAAAGTTCTGTATGTAGGAAGTTTTAAGTCACCGAGGGTAGTCCTGTTAAGTGTTCAATAGTACATTCAAGGAATCATTAGGCTTGGATAGAGCATTTAGCAGGCTAACCTATTTTGCCAAGAAAAACAGGCTATTACCCCTAAAGAAATATCTTTTCATCTTAATGGACTGGGAGTTAACAAAAAGTAAATTATCACTCCTTCAAATGAGAATATATTCTAAAGTTGCTGCTGCAAAAGATAAAATAGACAATTCTGGAACAGGTCCAAGAAAGCCTAGCACGGGTGCACTTATCATGCAAATGAAAGGCCCTATTATAAATTAAAGCCTTGGCTGTTCTTCCTGTGTACTTAATCGACTACAAAATGACTCAGAAAAAGCTTAACCTTGTGATCAGTGTGCTTTCACATACATGTGACTTGGTGAAAGTTCTTCCTTGGGAAAATGTGACAATGTTCCCAAGAGCACCTAAAAAAAAAAAAACTCAGTACCGTCGAGTCGATTTCTACTTATAGCAACCCCTCCTTCAGTTTCCAAAGTAGTATCACTACGGAAGTAGATTGCCCAATCTTCCTTCCGAGGAGTGGCTGGTGGGTTTGAACCGCCAGCGTTCTGGTTAGCGTCAAATGCCTTAGGCACTATGCCACCAGTACCTATTCCATGACTAACAGTTTTCATGCAGTGCACAGCCAGGAAGGAGGGCCAGAAAATCCAGGTGGTAAAGCAATCTTAATGCGTGAGGTGTTAAGAAAAAAAAAAAAGGCACTTCCAAGGGCACTGGGGTGGAACCCCAGAGAACCAGGTGACAGTCACATTATCATTAACTGACTCTGTATCCTTAGGGAAGTCCCTTGACCTCCCTGGGCTTCAGTTATGCTGTGTGAAAAATGAAGAAGATGAAGCGAGAGCCCTAAGGGTTCGCTCCATCTCTCACATTGCCTAACTCCAGGGATGTTTTCAACTGCGTGGAGAGGAAGGTTATCCAAAACTCCTCCAAAGGCTTGGGTGATAGACAAAAGCATATTCCAAAATTACAACTGCTTTGATAATTTATTTTGAAAGTTCAAACAAAATTAATGAGGGGGATTTTTGTTAAGCAAGAGAGACATGTGTTAAAGGTTTAGAAACACTGCTTCCAGTAATAGCATGGGTTGTTGCGGTAAATCATATCAAAACATCAAACCATGTAGGATCTTAAAACTACTTATTTCTTGGCTTAGTAAAAATTAAACAAAAATAATTTTCTTGGACGCTGTGACAGTTATTTGTGGTAGCAGGGGTGTTAGAGTCTCCACAGAACATTACTAAATAATACCCAGAAACTAGATGGAAAATTCTATACATATCCAGCAGTTGTTAAACATTTGACTTGACACTCAGATTCAGGAGACACAATAGGTTTCAAATCTATTATTACTACATTTACTTAGCTTTATAGACAGATACAGAATAAGAGATACAGAAGGTACAGCATCTTGATCTTATCCCAGGCCCAGCACTTACCCTAGCCCATAGCTTCTTTTTCACTCCAATCCACATAAGAAGCAAAACAGACATAAGTCACCTTGACACACAGAAGCTGCAGCCTCAGTTTCCCATCAGTCTTTTAGATCAATCTAGTCCTATAAGCCAAAGCTTTACGTGCCAACTTATACCTCCCAGGTACGGAACTACATAGCAAACAAGGCAGACACAGATTCTTTGTTTATTTTAACTCTATCTTTTCCCAAACATCAGGGCAGTGAGAAGTTAAAATTCCAAGGTCTTTCCCCCAGGCAGGCCTGGCTCAGCCCAGGACTGGTATTAACCTTTACTCACAAATAACAAAAATGTCACAGCATCTTATAAAACAACTATTTCTGTCCTAATTTTTTAAATGCCCCTGTGCATATGCTAGAGTCCCTGGGTGGTGCAAATGGTCAAGCACTCAGGTATTAACTGAAGGTTGACAGTTTGAACCCATCCAGAGACACATAGGAAGAAAGTCCTGGCAATTTGCTTCCGAAAGGTTACAGCTATGAAAACCCTATGGAGGAACACATGAGATTGCTGAGAGCTGGAATTAACTCAACAGCAACCGATGGTGGTGGATGTACATGTTTATAATAATTTTTAAAATCCAGCTTTCCTATAAAGTGGCAAAATCCATTAAGTTATATAAACATCCCATGAATCTATAATAAATTTTGGCTTCACCTCAAGAACGCTTTCCTGAAAGTCTGTGATGTAAACCACATAATACTAGCCAATAAACATACAAATGATTTAGGAGAAGGTCTCTGCTCTTAGAGAGTCTAACTCTATAAGAAGAGAAAAATACACCCACAAGGAGAAATAATAAAACATGAGAATATACTGTAAGTACCTGGTAAAGGAGAATTAGAGAAGAAAGGAACTAATGTATTAAGGACAGCCAGGGAAGATTTCGAGAAGATAATTATTATTGATTACTAATAATAACTGCCACCTATAGATCTCCAAATACATGACGGACTACACCAGGTACTTCACATATTTTATGTTACCTCATCCTCTCAATAACAGAGTGTGGGTACTATTATTGTCTCAGTTTCCAGATGAGGAAATTTGCACTTTGAGATGTTAAATAATGTGACAAGAAATAAAGCCAAGATTTGAACTCAATCAGTCTGATTCCTAAGCCAATGATCTTAAGCACTAGACTAGAAGATACTGTCTTGAAGGAGCACATAAGATATTTGAGCCCAGAAAAACAGTAAACACAAAGTCACTTGTACAGTAATGTACACAGTGTTCTTAGATGACAATTCAACAGCAGCAAAAACAGCAGCAACAAGAGGGGCCACCTTGACTCAGCACTTACTATGTGCTAAACCCTTTACAGACACTATCGCATTTAAGCTTCGTACCAGACCTGTGGGGAGCTCTGGTAGCGAAGTGCCTAAGGCACTTGACTGCTAACCAGAAGGCTGGTGGTTCAAATCCACCAGCCACTCCTCAGAAGAAAGATGAGGCAATCTACTTCCATAATGATACTGCCTCGGAAACCCAAGGAGGGGTCGCTATGAGTCAGGTCCGATTCGATGGCACATAACAACAACAACAAACAACAACCAGACCTGTGAGGTAGGTTTCATTATACCCAGTTACGGGTAAGAAGGCTGAAATTGAAAGGAGTTAAGTGACTTCCCCAATGCACAAATTCAGAAAATGACAGACCTAGAATTCAAACCCAGATATCTGATTCCCAAAGTCTATGTTCTTTGCTACTTGACGACTTGATTGTTCGGGAAAGGAGAAAGAGTTAAGGTAGAAAGATATGTAAGGCCCTGAAAGTGGTCTGAACATTTGGATTTAACCAAATGTCCTTTTTTAGCAACAATTAGCTACCAGGAACCAGTGTCTGTTCAGATATAAAGACCTATCTAGTACACTATGAAAGGTTTGTACAGGGCAGTTACCCAGTGCAAAAAAGTATTTAGAAAAATTAATCTGGGCAGGAAACCAACTTGACATTTATTCCAATGGAAGAGACAGGAAAAATTAAAATAATAGACAAGATTCCCCAAAACTGAAATTAGAAAGAGATGAGTAATAAAAACATTACAAAGAAAAATGTGGTAACACTTGATAACTAGATGGATGGGAAAGAGACAAAGATAATTATATGTACACAAATTGGCTACTAAAGTTACAGTATATTAACAGAAATATGAAAAACACAAGGAGAATGATAAGAATGAATTTAGATATGCTGAAATTAAGGGGACAGTAGCACATCCAAGTAGTAACAAAAATTTGAACAGGGTAGAACAAACAAAAGAATACTGCAATATGCCTTCACAAACCTGCCTGGGTGAGACAGCTTGCTAATTAATTCCACAAAGGCAAAGACCAAACCAAAACTTCACTGCCATTGAGTTGATTCCACAGCAACCCTATAGGACAGAGCAGAATTGCCCCATATGGTTTTCAAGGCTACAAATTTTTACGGAAGCAGACTGCCTCATCTTTCTTCTGCAGAGAGATGCTGGTAGGTTTGAACTGTCAACCTTTTCATCAGTAGCTGAATATCTTAACCACTGCACCACCAGAGCTCTGCAGGTGAAGACCAGTTCCATCTTCTTCGCTGCTATATCCCTATCACACCTCACTCAGACTAGGTGCTCAATAAGTATGTGAAGAATAAAGTCAATGATCCAATCATATGTAAAGCTAGGCCTTCTGTGGATTTTTCAATTGCTGGGGCAATAAAATTCCATTTTTGCTTAAATCAGATTGAATCAGATTATATACCAGCATTGAGAAGATTTCTGGCTAATCTACTTGCCTAAGTAGCCCTCATTTTGAGGATAAGCCCAGTGAAGAGGTAGCTCCTCTATTTCTTTGAATAACCTGTTTGTTTTACCTTATACAAGATACAAAAATACCCCATGTGAAAATTTTTGCTTGGGAACTTGTAATTGCAACTAAGGATGCTGAAGGTCTCTCTTCTAAACCATGACAGTATAAGCAAATCAGAAAGATACAGTACAGAGGCTATACCAAGGACAATGTGAGCTCTGATCAGCTTGTCCTAAACACTGAAAAGCTAGATTTACACTTTACCACTGAAGTTGCCACATTCCAATCTGCTGACCAAAACCTACTGCCATCAAGTCCATTTCAACCCTAGAGAACAGAGTAGAACTGCCACAGAGGGTTTCCATAAATCTTTACAGAAGCAGAATGCCCCATCGTTCTCCTTCAGAGTAGCCAGTAGGTTCGAACAGTCAACCTTTTAATTAGTAGCCCAATGCCTTAACCACAGGGCCACCAGATTTTCTTCTAATCTGCTGATATAAGTAAAAATCCATGGTGCAGAACATGACACTGGGAGATAACAAACAGCAGAGACTGCCTACTAGAACAATGCTATAAACAACACTGAAGAGCATCAGCCCCCAGACTGCAGTCACAAGAAACAACAGACATAATCTCCTATCTCTCTGAAATCCAGATTACAAGTATATACAAAGAAAAGCACACAGGGGTAGGGGAAGGAAGCCACTGATATCACAAATACAACCTGCATAAATGCTAGGAAGGAAAAAGATAAAGAAGCAAACAATTTTGGGGGTGCACATTTTTATCTTCAGGCCCAAATCCTAAACTCCCATAATCTTAATAATCTGTATCTTTTCATTTGACACATACATTTGACATATATTTCAGATTGTAATACTTATGTTATTTACATACATTTTCTACCTCCTCAGCTAGACATATAATGAATAATTCTACCTTCCTTTAATAATAGCTATCATTTACTGAATAGCTTCTGTCTTGTAAGTGATGTGCTAAAAACCATATATAAATGATTTAGCTCACTTACTTGGACTGAGTTTATCCTAACCAGGAACTGCAACTAAAAGAATGGATCATGCCTCTTTCTTACTTTTCCCACTGCTGTATTTAAATAGAAGTAGAACAAATGCATGAAGGTATAAAGTGATGTATTTTAGCTCAACCTAAGGAAGATATTCTGGTAGTGCAGTGCCTAAGGCATTTGACTGCTAACCAGAAGGCTGATGGTTCAAACCCACCAGCCACTCCTTGGAAGGAAGATTGGGCAATCCATTTCCATAGTGACACTGCCTGCCTTGGAAACCCAAGGAAAGGTTGCTATCAGTCAGATCCAACTCGACGGCAGTGAGGTTATTTTATTTTGTTTTTTGGAAGGAAGATATTCTAGGAGGGTCAGAGAGGTGTTCTACAAAGGCTTGGGCTGCCTCTGGAAGAAGTGGTTACTAGAGGAGACAAAGTAGAATTTTAGCAGGGACATTATGGAGATTATGGAAATGATGCAAGTATCAGAGGGGCTGTTAAAACAGTCAGTCAGAATTGGGAAAGTATACTGGAGTTCAGCTTTAAGTCTAGAGAAGTAGTTGCATTAGGGTCAGAGCCCACAACTTCCTATCTTTCCTGATATATAAGCCTGGGCTACCCCAAGATATTCTGTACTCCATTATTGTCTCATTGTCTTTAAATGCTCACAATATTTTCTCTAGAAGATATGCAGGTATTGTACAATTCTGGATTCATCTGATCTACGGATAGGACACCAGGGAGGTGGATCCTATGTACTTTTGTTATTCTGGGTGTCTAGTAAAGCTGAATAGGTAATATAGGGGAAAGTTAAAGTAGCAGAGTAGACAATCCTCTTCTTATAGCAAGCCTTTGACCCTGACCCCCCTGCTTGATTGTATTAAGTTTACAGGTTATAGTGTTTTATTAAAAGGAGACAGAACATGGAAGAAAACTACATATAGCCATGTTGGGAGAAGGGGTTTCATTACAACCATTTAAGTCTTTGTCAAAAATGCACACCTCTAAGAAAGGTTTGAAGGAGCTCTGGCTGTGCAGTGGTTAAGGGATTTGGCTGCTAACCAAAAGTTCAATGGTTCAAACCTACCAGCCACTCCATGGAAAAAAAGATGAGGCAGTCCTCTTCCATAAAGGTTTACAGCCTTGGAAACCCAACATGGATCACTGTGAGTCAGAATCAACTTGTTGGCAGTGAGACTGGTTTTTCGAAGACAAGTTTGAGGCATTGTTTTATAAGATGGTACTCCAAGCTTGTTTTACATTTAGCTCTTTGACTGCTTGATAATGATAAAATCTCTTGAGCAGCTATTGGTCAGGGAATAGCATGTATAAAGGTCCAGCAGTAGAGAAAGCAAAGTGGGGTTGGGAAACTGGAACATAAGATTCTGAACCACAGAAGTAGGAATATATGAAACTGGAAAGAGAAGCAAAGCCAAGAATAGGAAGAGCTTTGTTAAGGAGTGTTTAACTTAAGGACAGCAGGAAGTCACTGAAAGACTTTAAACAGGTTTAAGAAGTGTTCAGAGTTGTATTTTAGAAATATTGTTTCAATTGCTATGTAGATAACGGATTGAGAAGGAGAAGAGAATATAAGACATGGACAGGAAGAGTTACGATGCTTTTACAGTAACCCATGCAAGAGAACATGGTAGTTCAGAACACAGTAGTAGTAACAGATGTGAAGATCCAATAAATATTCATTAGGTAAAATCACCAGGACTTGGCAAGAGAGAGTCAAGGATGACCGTGAGATTTCTGGCATGGTCACCTGGGTGATCAGTGGTGCCATGCAATGATATTAACACATGGGAGAAAGGACTGAGAAGAATATGGTTCAGTTTGGATCATGCTGTGTTTGAAATGCCCCCATGGCATCCAAGCAGAAATGTCTAGAAGGTAATTGCCAGATCTGAACTAGAGATACAAATGTGGAGCTCATTAGCATACAGACTCTGTAGAAGCCAACCCACAAGGTTAGAGTAACAGTCTGTGCTAAGAAAAAAAATACTGACCTTACTATTACTACAATTTATACTTCATAGTTTACAGAGGGCTTCACATTCAGGTACTTATTGTGAGTGTCCTGGAATAAATATGGAATTCAAGTTCATCACTAAAGGAAAAGCAACTCCCACTGGCCCAAACTTAACAAGTGAGACCAGAGATCTAACTCACCACAGTCTGCAATGTTCTAATACATCAATTCTAACATCATAATACTCACCAGTTGACAAGGCCTCCTCCCGAACCTCTCCCTCAGCAGGCTGGTGAATATTCCAGGACGTTTTAGGAAGCAAAGAAATTTCTTCAGGTGATGCTAACTTCACCATATCCATGTGGTTGCTCTGGAACTGGTACTGTGGGATGAAGCAAGTTTTGCCTCGTTGGAAAATGTCTTTGATGATCTCCTCTGTCTCAATTTCATCTTGCATGCTCAAAAAGATGGAAATTCTTTTGGACTTTTGATACTGACTATGGGCAATCACCTAAATGGGAAATGATAGCATTCATATTTTCAAAATGACACTTTTAAGAACTAATGACTTCCCTTAACAGCTTTTCCCTTCTTACTCAGCCTTCTCCAACTTTTTAGTCCCCCTCCCCAAAACAAGCAGAGTGGTATAGGGAGGTAAGACAGTGTTGACTCCCTATAGCTCTGGATCCAACACTTTCTTCTCTGATCCCTTTATACCTCTCTGCACATTCAATCTATCTGTTGTTGTTGTTGTTATGTGCCGTTGAGTAAGACCCAACTCATAGCAACCCCTTCTTCAGTTTCTGAGGCAGTATAACTATGGAAGTAGACTGCCCAACCCTCCTTCCGAGAAGTGGCTGGTGGGTTTGAACTGCCAGCCTTCTGGTTAGGAATCAAGTGCCTTAAGCACTACCCTACCAGGGCTCCTGTCCAATCTATGTAGGAGGTATAAAAAAATATCCATTAAAAACTCACTACAACCTGTGGGCTCGGGACCATAGTTGCAGGGGACATCAAGTTCAACTGGCATAACATACTACACAAAAACACTGTTCCACGCCCTACTTTGGTGAGTAGCGACTGGAATCTTAAAAGCTTGCAAGCGGCCATCTAGATGCAATGGTGGGTCTCTCCTCATCCAGAGCAGAGAAGAATGAAGAAAACCAAAGATTCATGGAAACAATTAGTCCAAGTGACTGGTACACCATGCAATCCTCAGCATATATGAGATCAGAAGAACTAAATGGTGCCTGGCTACCACTGTCAACCACTCGGAGAGGGATCTATGTAGGAGTTCCTGAATAGAATGGGAGAACAATGTGAAATAAAACTCAAAATCATTAAAAAAAAAAAAAAAAAAAAACGGGGGGTCTGATAGAGCCTGGTGGAACTACTGGTTTTATGGCTGCTAGCTGCCCTTCAGGTCTGGAATTGAACCCACTCATGTGGCTTCCAGCCAAACAAAAGACAGGCATATGAGCTGAACATTTACATTAGGTAGATATACTCCTTGCACAGATCAATCATGGGAGAATAAAAGGGCTGTTTATGCACAGGGAGACAGCTCAGAGGGCAGGAGTGCATGGAGGGATGGACACAAGGAAGAGGTAACTATGGGGAGGAAGTGGGAGGGGAGTTGTTGCATTGTAGGAAATTGCAGTCAATGTCATGAGACAAAGTGTATGTGAGCCGCTGTGTGGAAAGTGACTTTGCTCTGTAAACTTTCACCCAAATTGCAATAAAAATTTAAAAAAAAAAAAAAAAAAGTCACTACAGAGACCTGCTGTCTGTCTCAGGAATTCCAGTCTTGACCTCCACCTGTCCACTTAAGTAATGTTCAGTTATCCCCTCGTTTCTTTATTTTAACACTGAACCTTTATTCCTGTCAGGCTTCTCTCCTCCTAAATTTGATCCATTTAAAACCCAATTCAAGCTCTAGCTTTTCCTGACTTCTGCAGAATTCTTACTCCATTTAGTTAATATACCACTTAACACTTAATTAACTGTTGTTTCATGTGCCTTAAAATGCAATAGCCCTAATCAGACTGTAAGTTACTTGGAAGAGAATGTACCTTAAAATTCTCTTCACTCTCCCTCCACCCCAACCTTTTTTTTAAATCTCTTCTGTCAAATGATGTTAATATAATATGTTCACAAAAACAGACAGAGGGAGATGCTGGAGAGGCAGACTACCTAAAACCAGGCGGCAGGTTAAGAAGTGGACCTGAATAAAAGAATCCCTATGTGTTCAGTTTCATCAGGCATCAAGCTAAAAGGAACTGAGCTTTGCCTACACAGAAAAGTAACAATCTCAGGAGCTCACCCAGACATTTTTTCCCCCTTCCTTTCCTGTTCGTTCCTGTTCTCAGAGCTAAGAAGAAAAAGATACTGCAAAGGCATCTTCAAAATATGAGTAGTTAAAATATACAGGTAACTTACGCCACTGCTCAGAAGGAAGATGGGGCAATCTACTTCTGTAGTGAAACTGCCTCGGAAACCCAAGGAGGGGTCGCTATGAGTCGGGTCCGACTCGACAGCACATAACAACAACAACAACATATTCTTAATAAAAAGGACACAGAAATTAAGTAGATAGAGCATAACTTTTTGGTGAATTAAAAAGTTGCTATGAACACTGAAATAAGTAAAACAAATGAAAATGTGAAACCCAGACCTCGGGCAGACCTGAGGTTTTTGACACCCAAAATAAAGTAACTGAAATGTTTTCCTTGCTCTCTTTAAAGCTGAATACACTTACTCCTCATTTATCAACTATCTTGCTATCTGATTATTTTGCACTTACAAATAATAGTAAAAATCTACCATGTGACTAGTTTGCACATTAACAACGTACGTCTGGTAGTAGTGAATGCAGAGGTAACACTGGCTGTGATGGCTTCAGTTATGTGTCAGCTTGGCTGGGCCATGATTCTCAGTGGTTTATGTTGATAATTTGGTAGTTATGTAATGATGCTGTCATCCTCCATTTTTTTATACCACTGATTTTTGCATGATGACCTGGTCTTAGGAGCCTAACTATGTTGATTAGGATTAGTGAGGAATAGGTATAAAGGAAATCAAGAGCTGATTAAATATAGGTATACCTTGGAGACACTGCAGTTTTGGTTTAGACCACTATAATAAACCAAATACCACAATGAAGCAAGTAACACAAATGTCTCAATTTCCCAGTGCATACAGAAGTTATGTTTATAAAAACAAAGTTATGTTTACACTATACTGTAGTCTACTAAGTGTGCAATAGCATTATAAGAAAGTTTGAAATATTGTGAGAATTACCAAAATGTGATACAGAAACATGAAGTGAGCACATGCTGTTGGAAAAATGGCACAGAGCAGACTTGCTCAAACCAGGGTTGCCAAAAACCTTCAATATGCAAAAAACGCAGTACCTCCCAAGTGCAATAAAGTGAAGCGCAATAAAAAGAGGCATGCCTGTAGTCACAAACAACAGTTAAACTTCTGTGTGAGACCGTGCATACACATTTCTCTTTCTTCCTTGCTTAAATCTAATTTATATGACAGTAAAGAAGAACATAAAGGAAAATCCACAACAGCACTGAGAACAAGAAAATAGAGATTAGACCAGTTTCTGTAAAACACACAACAGATGCAACAGTATTGACAGACATGGACAGAAGCAGAACACAACACTCAGAGAAGATGGATGCAATGGAAGTAGACTCCATTCTTCCCATGAAAATTCAGCATGACTACAAAAGGCAGAGAAATCCCCACTAATTATCACAACTTCATTATCAAGCATTTTGGAAAATCAAAACACAAGATAACCCAAAAAAAACTCACTGCTGTCAAGTCGATTCTAACTCATAGCAACTCTATAGGACAGAACAGAACTGTCCCACAGAGTTTCCAAAGATGTAAATCTTTACAAAAGCAGACTGCCATATCTTTCTCCTATGGTGTAACTGGTGGGTTCAAACAGCCAGCCATTCAATTAAGTGCCTTAACTAAGTGCCTTAACTACTTAACCAGGGCTCCTTAAAACACAAAATCCACCAAAACCAAACTCACTGCCATCGAGTGGATCCTGACTCACAGCAACCCCTCCTTGGGTTTCCAAGGCAGTTATCCCTTTGGAAGTAGATTGCCCAATCTTCCTTCCGAGGAGTAGCTGGTGGGTTTGAACCGCCAGCGTGCTGGTTAGCAGTCAAATGCCTTAGGCACTACCCACCAGAGCTCCCAAAACACAAAATAGAAGATAAAAAAGATATAAACAAAGATGGCTCAGGAGGAAACTGAGATAATGCAGAGAACAGAGAAAGTTTCTTAAAATTCTGATTAGTTTTCTCAGACAAATTCAAGAAGATAATTGCATCTATAAAACAACAGTAGGCAGCAATAGTCAGGTAGCAATCATAAAATGAAAATAATCATTGGAAATTAAAATTAAAATTTCTAAAATTAAAACAATTTGGGAGATAGGCTTAAAATAGGAAAAGAAAGTCAAAGAAATGGGAAAAATTAGGGGGGAAAATGTCAATTTAGGATTTTTACTATTTGATTAACAGGAATTCTAGAAAATTTCAAAGGAAAAAGAAATAATCAAATATATAATAGACAGATAAAAACATTGGTGATCAGTCAGAATGGCAGAATCCAAACTATCAAACAAGTATGAAGGTAAAATAGACATTTTCTAAAATGCTTAGAATATGTTTTAAAATGCTTTTTAATGTATTAAAAGTTATCTGACATACATTTTCTGGGGGAAAAAAAACTAAGAAAGAGGAAGGTATTGATTTCAAGAAATAGTCCTTACCCAGAAGTAAAGGAAGAACTCCAGGGCAATGGTTGTACAAAGAAATAGAAGGCATGCAGACAACCAGGAGCAGGAGATGGGAGTGCTTTCAAGAAGAGAGAAAGTTCATTTTATGGACCAAGTTTGCTGGTCTGATAGAGCCTGATGGAACCACTGAGACTATGACCCTTAGCAGCCCTTCAGGTCTGGAATTAAACCTACACCTGTGGCTTCCAGCCAAACAAAAGACAGGCATAGGAGCTGAGTATTTATACTAGGTAGATAGACTCCTTGGAGAGACCAATCATGGGAGAATAGAAGGGCTGTGTATGCACAGGAGACAGGTCAGGGGGCAGGAGTGCATGGGAGAGAAGGACACAGGGAAGAGGTGTCTATGGGGAGGAAATGGGAGGGAAGCTGTTACATTGTGGGAAACTGCAATCAATTGTTATGAGATAAAGTGTACGTGAGCTGCTTGATAGTAAATGAATTTGCTCTGTAAACTTTCACCCAAATCACAATAAAATTTTTTTAAAAAAAAGAAGAAAGAAAGTTCATATTAAAAGACAAAAATGTCTAAGAATCTGTTGATAAGATAAAGGTATCTTCTTGTTCTGTCAAAAAGAAAAAAAATAAAAGCAATTAGAAACTCTTAGGAAAACAGAGTTACATTAGACGGTTATGAACCAAATAGGTGTAAACTAAATCATGGTATGATTTTGGGTAGAACATAAAATATTTGGTATTGATGCTTAAAAACATGCCCCTGCAAGCCACACATATCTAGTGACACAGAATTATGTATCTTTTTCTTTTTTTAATGCATTTTATTGAAATATAATTATGTACAGTGAAATACCCAAAACTAAAGTGACATGCATGGGTCAATGCATTTTTTTTTCAGTGTTCCCTCCCCTCCCCTCCCACCCCTAGCAACCAACAAAGAAAGTTTCCCTCTATATATAAATCTTTCCTTGACTCTCCACAACAACAAACTAATTCTATATTTGTCCTTCTGTGATTCACTTATTTCACTCAGCATAATGTCCTCCAAGTTCATCCATATTATGTGGTGTTTTGCAGACTCTACATCATTCTTTAGTGCTGCATGGCACTCCAGTATGTGTATGTACCATAGTTTGGTCATCCACTCTTCCGCTGATGGGCACATAGGCTGTTTCCACATTTTTGCTATTATAAATAGTGCTGTGATGAACATGAGCATGCATGTATCTGTTCCTATCCTGGTTCTCACCTCTCTAGGATATATACCTAGTAATGTGATTGCTGGGTCAATGGTATCTCCAATTCCAACTTTCTAAGGAACCACAATATTGCTTTCCACGGTGGTTGTGTCACTTCACAGTCACACAAATAGTGTATGAGAGTCCCAATCTCTCCACATCCCCATGAGCATTTGTTATTTTCTGTCTCACTGAACCTTGCCATCAGTGCTGGGGTGAGGCGGTATATCTCATTGTTGTTTTGATTTACACCTCTCTGATGGCCAATGATTGTGAGCATCTTTTCATGTATTAGCTGACTACCTGAATATCCTCCTTGGTGAAGTGCCTATTCATGTCTTCTGCCCATTTTTCAATTAGATTGTTAATTCCTTTGGTGTTGAGGTGGAGGAGTTTTCCATCAATCTTAGAGATAAGTCCCTTCCCAGATATGTAATTATCAGCAAATATGAATTTGTTGCTGTCATTTTTGCCATGTGTTTTTTCATTGTGTCAATTTCTTTGTTCCATATAATTGAGCTTGTTTTGTTTATGAATCATGCTATCACTTCCTTCATTGCTATTGTTTTAGTATTTGCTGAATATTTATGCTGGTCCTCTTTTTTATTTTGATGTGAAGGTTTATCATTTTTCTTTGAGGTTACCCTGTGATTTATAATTTTCTTCCCAAGTTTAGAACAGTCCATTCTATTATCTTGTAGTTGTGTTGACTTCCCTACCATCTAGAAGTTCTGTAACTATACAGATTTTTTTTCCCTCTTTTTGGTTTGTAGTTGTCCTCATTTGTCGGTTGGTGTCTCTGGTTCCATGTTTACAATCTTGTAGGCTTATTTACTTCGGATACTTCCATAGCTGGGTTGGTTTCTGGGTTATATCATCATGTATGTTAATGGCCAATTGTTGTTGGCTATTGTTGCTTCTCTGTCCAAAGGGCTCCCTTTAGCAGCTCTTGTAAGGTTGGTCTAGTTTTAACAAATTCCCTTAATTTCTGCTTATCTGGAAATGTCTTGATTTCACCATCATATTTGAGGAACAATTTTGCTGGGTACATAATTCTTGGTTGGAAATTTTTCTCTTTCAGTGTTTTATATATACCATCCCACTGTCTCCTTACCGGCACGGTTTCTGTCAAGAAATTCGAGCTTAGTCTTATTGGTTGCCCCTTGTAGGTAACTTTTCATTTTTCCTGTGCTGCGCTCATGATTCTTTCTTTGTCTTTGGTTTTGATGAGTTTGATGATGATATGCCTTGGTGGTTTTCTTTTGGGGTCTATCCTGTTTGGGGTTCATTGGACTTCCTGAATGAATATATTCTCATCTTTCATCATATCAGGGAAGTTCTCCTCCAACAATTCTTGGACAATTTTCTCAGTGCCTTCATTTTTCTCTTCCTGTTCTGGAATTCCAAGGACACGTAGGTTATTCCTTTTGATGGTATCCCACGTGAACCTTAGGCTTTCTTCATTTTGTTTTGATCTTTTTTCTGATTGATCCCTTTTCAAAGAAGTATTCAGGTATTTGTCTTCAATCTCATTAATTCTGTCTTCCATTGCATCAATTCTACTCCTTTGCCCTTTTAATGTGTTATCTATTTCTGACAATTTAGTACTAATCTTCTGGATTTCTATCTGTAGATTTAGAATCATTTCTAATTTTTCATTGCTTTTGTCATTTTGCCCTTGTATTTTCTTCCAAAATTCTTCTAGGGTTTTATCTGTGTTTTCCTTGGTCTGTCTCTCAATCCTTTGAAGATACCTAAATATAATTATTTTTAATTGCTTATCAGGGAGTTCCAATGCTGTGTCTTCCTCAGGGATGTGTTTTGGGTATGTATCCTGGTCCCTTGTTTCTCCTGCTTTATCTTGCTTCTTTGTGTGGACTGTGATGCTCTGTTGTCTCTGAGGCATTGTGACATTTTTGTATTTATATTTAATTGGTGATTATATGTTGGAGTGACTTGCCCAGAATTTTCATTTTCTTAGTTTTGTTTGTATGTTATCTATATAGGCAGGGTACTGTGCTATGCTCCTCTATTCACTAGTAGACAGTACTTATACACTCACCACCTGTCTCCTTTCCTTTGTCAGCCTCTCGTACGTTCTTGCTGACCTTGGCAAACAGAGCCTGTTCTTACGTCCATGGAATCCGAATAAGAATGCTATCACTTTAAAATCCAAAATGGTTGCCACTTGTAAACATTCAAAACGGCTGCACCCTCGGTCACTTTAAATACCCAAAATGGCCACCGCTTGTAAACATTCAAAATGGCTGTACCCTCGGTCACTTTAAATATCCAAAATGGCCGCTGCTTGTAAACATTCAAAATGGCTGTGCCCTCGGTCACTTTAAATATCCAAAATGGCCACCACTTGTAAACATTCAAAATGGCTGTGCCCTTGGTCGCTTTAAATATCCAAAATTGCTGCCATGTGTAAACATGCACCCTCCGGACAGCTGAAAGTCCACAGGTCAGGTTGTCTCCCTCCTTGCTGTTTCCCTTCCTGGTCACAGGCCACCAGAGCAGTTGTCCCTGCAGCCCTTGGTGACTGGGACTGATCTTTAGGTCAATTCTCAGGTCCCAGCACCACTTGGAAATATTCAGGCTCTTGGTCTCATCACAGTAGCTGACAGTCCACAGCTCCGACTGTCTCTGTACTCACTGTTTTCATTCAGGTTTTTCCATTAGTTGGTGCCTAATCCACTTCTGTATAGTTCCTTTCAGAGCTCAGGGTTCCAGGATTATTTTCTGTATCTCTGTCAACTGGTTTTTCTTTTCTTTGTTGAAGAGGGTCTGTGTTGCTTGTCTGCCTATTCCTTCATCTTACCAGAAGTCCCAGAATGATGTATCTTTTTCTTGCAGATTCAATCATAAAACTTGATTCTACAGTGATATTTACACATTCAAAATATTTTTAAATGTTATTTACTGGAATATCAAATCTAGTAATCAGCCACACATAATTGTTTAGCAGACTCATAGTTATAGAACAGAACATCATAAAACTTGACAACATAAGTATAATAATATAAATGTCAGAGATTTCAAGATGGAAAAAAGAAGCAAAAAGGCATCAACTTCCTCATCTTATTTAGTTGGGGCATCAAGAAATGGCATAATGTTGAATCTCTTTACCACATATTTATTACTTTTCTAACAAATTCACAAATTATAAAAATGGTGCTGTGTCAACATGAATAAATATGGTCTTTGTTTAACTATAGGGAAAAGGAGGGAACTCTGGTGGCACAATGCCTAAGGCATTTGACTGCTAACCAGAAGGCTGTGGTTCAAACCCACCAGTTGCTCCACAGAAGGAAGATGAGGCAATCTACTTCCATAAAAATTTACTAGAAGATGGCGCAATCTACTTCCGTAGTGATACTGCCTCGGAAACCCAAGGAGGGGTTGATATGAGTCAGGTCTGACTCGACGGCACATAGTAACAACAACAACAACCTTAGAAACCCAGTGGGGGTTGCTATGAATTGGAATCATTTAAATGGCAGTGGATTTGGTTTTATAGGGAAAATGGCATCACTTAATACCTTTACTGAACATTCACTACAGCAACACACTATTGTAGTCCCAAAACATTTCTTTAACTTTTGCTTTACATTGGTGTTTCAGACTATGATCCATTGGTTGGTCATAAAATCAATCGTGACCATAAAATAGAAATTATTGAAGTTTCTTGCACATAGGAAGAATAATCGTATTGCAAAACTTCTTGTATGTGTATGTATGCTTGTGTGAGACAAATGTATTTAGTACTGAGGGTAATGGGTCAGCTTTTTAAGTTTTCTCTCTCCTCCAATACCAGCCCTAAGTTGTCATTCTCTTGCTATCAGTAGTTCTGCCTCTGTGTAGGTACTATTCCTACCCAAAATTTATGAGTTCTAATCTGCTAAACAAAGAAACCAAACTGAATTCATTTTTATTTCCCCTACTTCCCTCCAAAATCTACCCCAACTCCAACATTCCTTGTGCCTGATAACTTAATATAATCCCCCCAAGCTCCAAATTTTGGAGTCATAGGTGCCCCCTCTCCTTCCAGTCCTCTCTGACCTCTATTCAATCATCTTCCAAATCCTTTTGATTCTCAGAGTCTCTCATTGACTTGCTTTTTCTTCTATCTTCACTGCTAGTGCCCTGGTTTGCATCTTTATTACCTCTCACTTCAGTTATCACAACAGACCTGTACTAGCCTTATCTTTTTTCCTTTCTCCTCTCCCCAACCCATTTTCCAAAATGCTGCCAGTATATTCTTCCTAAAGAATACATAATATGTACAACACTGAACACATCCCTTTACACATTCCCTTAATGCTCACAACAGGCCTTACTTGCTGCCATCGAGTCAGATTCGATTCATAGCGACCCCTCCTTGGGTTTCCGAGGTGGTATCACTACGAAAGTAGATTGCCCCATCTTCCTTCCGAGGAGTGGCTGGTGGGTTTGAACTGCCAGCCTCCTGGTTAGCAGTCAAGTGCCTTAGGCATTATGCTACCAGAGCTCCTACAATAGGCCTAGAAGGCTGATATTATCCCATTTCATAAATAAGAAACCAGAGGTTGAGAGAGATTAGGAAACTTGCCCAAGGCCACAAAAAACTAGTAAGCAATGCAGTCAGATTAAATCCAGATCTAGGTAGGTCAGGAAAAAAAAAAAAACACAGTGGCCATTGAGTCAATTCCAACTCTTGACAATCTCTTGCATTGTAGAGCAGAACTGTGCCCTAGGGTTTTCTTGGCTGTAATCTTTATGGAATCATACCATCAATGTGGGAGCTCTGGTAGCACTTGACTGCTAACCAGAAGGCTGGCGGTTCAAACCCACCAACCACTCCTTGGAAGGAAGGCTGGGCAATGTACTTCCATAGTGATACTGCCTCGGAAACCCAAGGAGGGATCGCTATGAGTCAGGCCAGACTCAACGGCAAATAACAACAACAACAACAACACTGCCTCGAAAGCCCAAGGAGGGGCACTATGAGTCGGGGCCAACTCGACGGCACATAACAACAACAACAACAACACTGCCTCGAAAGCCCAAGGAGGGGCACTATGAGTCGGGGCCAACTCGACGGCACATAACAACAACAACAACAACAACCGTCAATGTAGCCACTGTAGTTTCAAAGCCCATGTTAAATTGTGTCCTTCAGTATCTTGCCTATATATCCCTGCACTTGTTTTTCCTCCTCATCTTTCCCGTCACATCTTGTTCTGCAAATCCATCTCAAACTTCTCCCTATAAAAAACTTTCAGATTTCCTCTCCCCTAGGCTATGTTCTCACAACACTGGTGTTTACCTTTATCATATCTGTCTGTCCTGCAATTCTATATTAAAAAAAAAAAAAATCAAACTCACTGCTATGAGTTGATTCTAACTCATAGCCATCTCTACTGTGTTTCCAAGGCTGTAAATCTTTAAGGAAGCAGATTGCCTCATCTTTCTTCCATGGAGCAGCTGGTGGTTTCAAACCAGACCTTTAGGTTATGCCTTAACCACTACACTACCAAAGGTGCTTGCAATTGTATATGCACGTCTTTTTCCTCTCCTAGATTCTCTGCTCATTCAGGGCAATAACCACCATCTCTGTTCAGCCCTACAATTCCAGTATATAACAAAGAGTAAATTATAATAGGTGTTTAAAATATCTGAACTTAATTTTAAGCACCATGAAAGTAAGGACAAGATCATATGTTTCTCTGCAAACACTAAAGCACCAAGAAATACCTTCCTCGTAATAGCTACAATAATTTAGTTTGAATGAATAAATTCACATCTGCATAAACTCCCTCATGCATGCCTAAATATATGAAGGTGGGAGAGGAGAGTATATTTGCTTTGTTGCTTTAATCCATGAGAAATTTGAAGGTTAGGAACTAATGGATGATAGAGCACTGAGGGTAATAAAAGAATTCTTATGACAGATCTAATTTCAAAGAACATTAAGGAAGGGAATGCTTATGTCAAATCTCCGAATATCCATTGTTATCTCTGTCTGAGACAGGATGATGGGAAAGACAGATCACTAGTCTGATTTACAACACAATACTATTACATACATTTTCATGGGATATTGATTTTTTTTTTTTTTTTTTTTTGGTGTTCTAGTGTCCTACATAAATTAACCTCCCAAATATCTTTAGAATATGCCTTCATGACAAGATGTGACTGACTTACTGATATCCTGACAGTACACAAAATATATAGCAAGGTGAAAAGGCCTAGAAACAAAACTGACATTTCCTAACCAACCGACAAAGGAATCTCACTCATTCCTGTAATTTCCTCTTCTCTGCTTCCTACCTTCTTGGGCAGCCTGTATAAAATAATCAGTTCTTTCTTCCATTGGGAGCTCTGGTGACACAGTGCCTAAGGCATTTGACTACTATGAGTCGAGTCAAACTCAAAGGCAGTGCATTTGGCTTTTGTTTTCTTCCATTAGTTCAAAAAAACCATATCATGCTGCTATGTGACAGGGAGCTTTGGTGGCTTAGTGCCTAAGGCCTTTGACTGGTAACCAGAAGCCTGACAGTTCAAGCCCACAAGCCACTCCTCAGAAGGCAGTCTGGGCAATCTACTTTCCTACTGTTATCACACCTCGGAAACCCAAGGAGGGGTCGCTATGAGTCCGTCCGACTCAACGGCAGTGTGTTTGGTTTTGGGTTTTGGCTATCTGACAGGATATAGCTAGACATTGAGGCTAAGGCATTTGACTGCTAACCAGAAAGCTGGTGGTTCAAACCCACCAGCCACTCCTCAAATGGCAGACTGGGCAATCTATTTCCACAGAGATACTGCCTAGGAAACCCAAGGAGGGGTCGCTATGAGTCGGAATTGACTTCACAGTAGTGAGTTTGGGTTGGTTGTTTTCTTGTTGTTGTTGGGTTTTTTTGTTGTTTGTTTGTTTGTTTTTGAGGTTAAGACACAGTTTCAGTGCCCCAACTCTGTGTCTCAGTGCAATGCAGTCAATACCTGTCTCCTGTCCTTTGGCATCTCTACATCCTTTCTTAGTGCTCCCTGCTCTGAAGTAAATGCATCATTTTCTGGTCACTTTACTGATATAATTGGACTCTTACTCGGAACTCACCATAAGACCCACTGAAGGACTTTAGCGCTCAGGTGTTCCACCCCTCTTTTCCACAGGATCTTTCTGCTGTCACCCTGCTCTCCTGTATGCCTCTCACTCCTGCACCTTCTATTACTCCAACTGAGGACTTCCCAAGCACCATAGGTGCCATCAACCCAACCAAACTCCCCTTCCTGGGAGAAGTCTGTTACCCACTACTACCAATAGCACCATGACATTCACCACTCTCCCCGCCATTAAGACCTGGAGGAACGCGACAGCTGTGAAAGGATGAGTGGACGGAAAACGGGCGCGCGCCAAGGGTACGTGCACGCGCCGAGGAGACTTGTACTTGAGAGGAAGGAAGGAGGCCGTGCGCGAGCCGGAAAAACGTGCGCACGCTGGAAGGGACGTGCGCGCGCCGGCAAGCTGAGCCTGCGCACATTCACAAGCCCGGTGCCTCCGAGCCATTAAGTGGGTACCCATAGATTCCAGCTCCGCGCGGTCTCGCACCTTCTGGGTCAGCAGACAGGATTGGCGTAGTCGCTCCTGGGTACTCATCGCCTGTAGACGCTGCTTCAGCTCGGCCCGAAGGCTCCGCTTGGCACCACTCACAGCTGCCGCCGCCATTTCACACCGAAGCTGGGTCCAGTTACACCCTCAGCGCCCTGCAGTTTAGCCCTTGACGGTACCCAGAGGGGTCTGCCAACCTGAGGGAGGGTCAAGGCTCCCGGAGAAGCGCCCCCTCTTCGGGATTTCTGGCCCCGCGGCGCGCCACGCCCCTTCCACGCCCCCCGCCTTTAGGACCCAGCCTTCGTGCAGCCTTGTGGCGTTAGTTCTCTAATCCCGCCCCTTCTCTGCACGTAGAAGCGATGGGAGTGTGTGCTTGTTGGCTCTACCACTATGGGTACTAGATCTGTAACCCTGTACAACATACTTACCCTTCCTGCGCCTCCGTTTCCTTATCTAGACCACAAACCCACTACCCTCGAGTAGTTTTGAACCCATAGCGACCCTATACTAAAGGCCATTAAGTGGATTCTCACTCATGACGATCCCCCATAGGGTTTCAAGGATTGTAAACATTTGCTGAAGCCAACTGCCTTATCCTTCTTCCGCGGAGTAGCTGGTGCAGTGGAACCACCTACCTTTTGGTTAGCAGCCGAATGCCTTAACCACCACACCACCAGAGCTCTTTAGTGAGCCTGTCGCACTGACATTCAGTGGGGTCCGGCTCATAGTGACCCCTCGTTGGGTTTCTGAGGCGGTATCTCTGAAAGTAGATTGCCCAATCTTCCTTAGGATAGCGAGCCTACAGGACAGAGTTAAAGTGCCACATAGGGTTTCCAAGGCTGTAATCTTTAAAAAGCGGACTGTCACATCTTTTTCCCACTAAGCAACTGGTGGATTACGATAGCCACCCTTTTGGTGACAGCCGAGTACTTTACCAGTGGTCATCAGGGCTCTTAGAGGTAGTAATACCAGTGAAAAGTGTATTCAGCCATTCCTTAAACGCCTATGATATGTGTGGTTCAGGACCTATTTGAGGCTCATAAAGAAGGGAAAGGCAGGCAGAGAACAATAGAACTAAAGAAACATGATAGGTGGAAGGAAGAAGGCAGCTGGAGAACTTTGTTCCTACTAGTTAAATGGGAGATGGCCCCCATTTTCTGCAAAATCCTCTTTTCCATTAGGTGGGAGGGAACTGATTCATTGCCGACAGACAGAACAGATCATTCATTAATGTAGTAAGTGACTTTACTGAATCAGGACGCATCTTCTCTTCACCTCTGGAAAAGATAACAACGCAACGCAACACAATGCACTGCCCCAGAGTCCCATCAGACTCATAGCGACCCCTCCTTGGGTTTCCGAGGCAGTATCACTATGGAAGTAGATTTTCCCAATCTTCCTTCCTAGGAGGGGCTGGTGGGTTTGAACCACCAGCCTTCTGGCTAGCAGTCAAATGCCTTAGGCACTACACCACCAGAGCTCCTCAAAATAAGTTGCCTTGTCCATTATAGGCTCTGAGTCCAACAATCTTGTCACTGTAAAGTAACTACAACTTGCTCATAATCCTTATGTAACAGGATGAGAAAATCAGACACCAAGTGTTCCTTTCTCTTGTTTCTCTTGCAGGCCATTTAACCTGAGTTAGGAGAATATGGTACCTCAGGGGAACAGCTAAGTGTAGAGAAGACTCTTGTACATCAGATTTGCCACACAGTAAGCTAGTGAAAAACTGAGAATTAGTTATTTGATATATAAGGGAATTGTTCCTTGAGATAATTTCAGGCTGGAACTTAATGAGAGAAAATTTGACAAGTTTGTGTTGAAATTTAGCAAGTTTTACTTTAATAAATAAGCTTTACTAAAGTTTGTATAGGAGCTCTGGTGTTGCAGTGCCTAAGGCATTCAACTGCTACCAGAAGATTGGCAGTTCAAACCCACCAGTCACTCCACAGAAGGAAGATGGGGCAATCTACTTCCATAAAGATTTACCACCTTGGAAACCCAGAGGAGGTTGCTATGAGACAGAATAAACTCAATGGCAGTGGCTTTAAAGGTTGTATAGAAAGACAAACATTTAAGAATACCTAGGAAAACATGGAAAAAGAAAAACCACAATTGGGGACTAGCCCTTCCAAACATTGAAACTATACTATAAAGCCTCTAAAATTAAAACAGTACTGGCATTTGAATACACAAATAGACCAGTGGAATATAAAGTACAAAAATAGAATCAAATTTATATGGAAATTTAGTGTATGGTAAAAATAGCATGTCAAATCACTCTGGCAAAGAAGGACTTTTTAAAAAATGGTCCTGGAACAACAGGATAGCCATTTTTCAAAAGATAAAATTGCATCCATACATCATTCAGTGCACAATAAAATACTCCAAATGGATTGGGATCTAACTGTAAAACAGTGAGACGTTACATACTAGAACAAAATAGGACACTTCAGCCTCAATGTAGAGGCTTTCTATGACTCAAAGTCCAGAGGTATTGGGGAAAAAAAAAAAGATTAACAAACTACATACATTTTTTATTTGCATCACGTGAAACTATATGCAAAATACAAAGATAATGACAACTTGCAACATATACCACAAATAGCTTATCTCCTAATATATAAAGAACACTTAAAAATTTAGGTCCATGAATGTGAGTACTCAATATGGTGGCAGTGAAGAAGAGGAAGACATAGAAAGGTACATGGGAGGTACAGACAACAAAGATGAACCCTTTTGCACATACAATACTGCGTTGTCAGTGAAGGCAAACATGGATATACAGGTGGATAGATGAGTGGACAGGCAGAACTATTAGGTATATCTATGCAGGGGTGGGGGGAGCTCTGGTAGCATAGTGCCTAAGGTACTTGACTGCTAACCAGAAGGCTGGCAGTTCAAACCCACCAGCCACTCCTCGGAAGGAAGATGGGGCAATCTACTTCTGTAGTGATACTGCCTCAGAAACCCAAGGAGGGATCACTATGAGTTGGATCTGACTCGACGGCACATAACAACAACAACACGCAGGGGGGGAGTGTGCCCAAGACCATATATAGGGTTGGCAGACAATGTTTCTGCAAGTGTATTGGTAAGTTCTCTAAGAATTCCCAGGTATATAGTAGAGTTGATAAGGGACAAAATTGTAGTCACTTCTTGGCCCCAGCCAGCTACCCAGAGAGAGTGAGTAGTTGGACCTGTGGGCTCGAGACCATAGTCGCAGAGAACATCAAGCTCAATTGGCGTAACATACTACACAAAACATTGTTCCACCTCCTACTTTGGCAAGTAACGACTGGGATCTTAAAAACTTGCAAGCAGCCATCTAGATGCAATGATGGGACTCTCCTCATCCAGAGCAAAGAAGAATGAAGAAAACCAAAGATTCATGGAAACAATTAGTTCAAGCGACTGGTACCCCATGCGATCCTCAGCCTATATGACTACGAGATCAGAAAAACTAAATGGTGCCCGGCTACCACTGTCAACCACTCAGAGGAGATCCTTCTCCCAGGAGATCCTGGGAGAACAATGTGGAACAAAACTCAAAATCATTAAAAAAAAAAAAGGACCAGGTTTACTCATCTGATAGAGCCTGATGGAACCACTGAGACTATGGCCCCTAGCTCCCCTTCAGGTCTGGAATAGAACCCACTCCTATGGCTTCCAGCCAAACAAAAGACAGGCATATGAGCTGAACATTTACATTAGGTAGATACACTCCTTGGAGAGAACAATCATGGGACAACAGAAGGGCTATGTATGCACAGGGAGACAGCTTGGAGGGGGGCAGGAGTGCATGGGAGGGAAGGACACAGGGAAGAGGTAACTGGGGAGGAAGTGGGAGGGAAGCTGTTGCATTTGATAAATTGTAGTCAATGTCATGAGACAGTGTATGTGAGCTGCTGTATGGAAAGTGAATTTGCTCTGTAAACCTTCACCCAAATCACAATTTAAAAAAATTAAATTAAAATTAAAAAAAAATTAATTACAGGCTTTGGGGGGGAAGGTACCCACACTGAAAAGAAGTGAACTTATCTCTATTTACAGATGACATGAGCTTGTATATAGAAAACACTAAGATATCCACACCAAAAAAAGGAAAAATCGTACTTTGAAAGCTACAAAACATTGTTGAAATAAAAATAAATGGAAAGACATCCCATCTTTGTGGATTGGAGCACTTAATATTGTTAAGATAGTAATACTCCCCAAATTGATCTCCCATTTGATGCAATCTCTGTTGAAATCTCAGCTGGCTTAGTTGCAGAAATTGACAAGCTGAACCTAAAATTCACATAGAAATGCAAGGAACCTAGAATAGCCAAATCAACCTTAAAAAGAAGAACAAAGTTGGAGAACTCATGTTTCCTAACTTCAAAACTTACTACAAAACTACAGTTATCAGTACAGTGTGGTATTGGCATAAGATTAGACATATAGATTCATGAAATACAACTAAAAGTCCAGATACCAATAGTGCCAAGATAATAGGGAAAGAATAGTCATCAACAAATGGTGCTGGATATTCACTTTTGAAAGGTTGAAATTGGAGCCCTATCTCATTTCATATACAGATTTTAAAATAGATTAAAGGGTTAAAACTATATACCTCTTAGAAGAAAACATAAACATAAATCTTTACTTATGGATTAGTGGTTTCTTAGACATGACAGCAAAAGCACAATTTACAAAAAAGAAAAATAGATAAGTTGGACTTCACCAATATGAAAAACATTTGTCTTTCAAAGGACACCATCAAGAAAGTGATAAGATGACCTACAGAATGGAAGAAAATATTTGCAAATCAGATATTTAATAAGGGACTTGCATTCAGAATATATAAACTCAACAATTCAGCAGTAAAAATAGAAATAATCTAATTTAAAAATAGGTAAAGAGCTTGCATAAAATATACAAATGTCCAATAAATACATACAAAGAAGCTCAACATCTTTTTATTAGGGAAATGCAAGTAAAAACCACAGAGAAACCACTCCATACCCACTGTTGTTGTTGTTGTTGTTGTTATGTGCCATTGAGTCGGACCCGACTCATAGCGACCCCTCCTTGGGTTTCCGAGGCAGTATCACTATGGAAGTAGATTGCCCCATATTCCTTCCGAGGAGTGGCTGGTGGGTTTGAATCACCAGCCTTCTGGTTAGCAGTCAAGTGCCTTAGCCACTATGCTACCAGAGCTGTATGATAATAATAATAGTAATAATAATAAACCAGGACATAAGTGTTGTCAGAATGTGGAGAAATTGCCAGCGGGAGTATAAATGGTGCAGCTACTGTGGAAAACAGATTGGCAGTTCCTCAAAAAATAAAACAGAGTTACCATATGACCCAGTAATTCCATTCCAAGATACCCAAAAGAATTGAAACTCTGTTTATACAAAAACTTATACAGCTTGTTCATGAATATTCATAATAGCATCATTCATAAAAGCCAATAGTAATAACTTAAATGTGCATCAAGTAGTGAATGGATAAACAAAATGTAGAATATCTACAATGGAATATTAGCCAAGAAAAAGAATGAGATACTGTCTATAACATGGATGAACCTTGAAAACAATATACTAAGTGAAAGAAGGCAGACAAAAAAAGGCCATGCATTAATATGAAATGCCCAAAATAGGCAGATCCATAGAGACAGAAAGTAGACGAGTGGTTCGCAGAAATCGGGAGTGACTGCACAGAGTTTCTTTTGGGGAAGATGAAAATATTCTAAATGAGATTGTAGTGAGAGTTGCACAAGACTGTGAATATGCTAACACCACTGCGTTGAACCCTTTAAAATGGTGAATTTAATGGTATGTGAATTATATCTCCATTAAAAGAAAGGGATTGCCATGGATTGAATTGTGTCCCCAAATAATATGTATCAACTTGGCTAGGCCATGATTCCCAGTATTGTGTGGTTGTCCTCTGTTTTGTGATCCAATGTAACTGTCCTATGTGTTGTACAACCTAATCTCTGCCTGTGGTTAATGTGGCAGGAGTAGGTTATGTTAAAACAGATTCGGTTATTTTTTTATGTTAATGAGACAGGATACAATCTACAGGATTGGGTTATATTTTGAGTCAATCTTCTCTGAGATATAAAAGAGATTGAGTGGAAAAAGGGACCTAACTATCACTAAGAAAGAAGAGCCAGGAGTGGAGCATGTCCTTTGGGTCCCTGCTCCAAGACCCAGGGGAAGACTGATGCCCAGATACATGAAGATCTCCAAGGAACACCAGGCCCACAGATACTGAAAGGAGACACAGACCTTCCTCTAGACCCAACAGAGAGAAAAAGAGCCAGCACCCTGAATTTAGACTCTAACCTCCTAAACTCAGAGAAAACTTCTGTTTGTTAAAGTCATCCACTTGTAGTATTTCTGTTTTAGCAGCACTAGATAACTAAGACAGGCAAAAAAGATAATATACATTTATCTGGTCATTTGTTAAAAAAAAAAAAATACAGAGAGCATAAGCTAAGTTGGGGTACCTATAAGGGATGGGTGGGAACAGGGTGGAAAGAATGAGAGAATAGAAGTGGGATAGAAGGAATGAGAGTGACATCCCTCTGATTACAACTTTTTGTGTAGCTGTAGCTCTTAGAATCATGGTAATGTTTCACATCCATACATTCATAAACCAACCAAGATGTAGGGGAAAAACAAAATAGACCACAAACAGGAACAGATGAACATAACTGTATTATAACTAAAAACATAACCATAACAGAAGGAAAGAACTAACTTGAGTAACTTTGGAAAACAGTACTTTGACAGTATGTGTTGTTAGGTGCTGTTGAGTCAGTTCTGATTCACAGCGACCCCATGTACAACAGAATGAAACACTACCCAGTCCTGTGCCAGCTTCACGATCCTTGTTATACCTGAGCCCATCATTGAAACCACTGTGTCAATCCATCTTGTTGAGGGCCTTCTTTTTCGCTGACCTTCCACTTTACCAAGCATAATGTCTTTATCTAGGGAATGGTCCCTTCTGACAACATGACCAAAGTTGTTGTTGTTGTTGTTATGTGCCGTCGAGTCGGCCCCGACTCATAGTGACCCCTCCTTGGGTTTCCGAGGCAGTATCACTACGGAAGTAGGATTGCCCAACCTTCCTTCCGAGGAGTGCCTGGTGGGTTTGAACCGCCAGCCTTCTGGTTAGCAGTCAAGTGCTTTAGCCACTATGCTACCAGAGCTCCTAGTAGGTGAGATGAAGTCTGGCCATTCTCGCTTCCAAGGAGCATTCAGGCTGCACTTGTTCCAGGACAAATTTGTTTTTTCTTCTGGCAGTCTATGGTACTTTCAGTATTCTTCACCAACACCACAACTCAAAAGCATCAACTCTTCTTCAGGCTTCCTTATTCATTGTCCAGTTTTCACATGCATATGAGGCAATTGAAAGTACAATGGCTTGGGTTAGGTGCACCTTAGTTTTCAAAGAGACGTCTTTGCTCTTCAGCACTTTAAAGAGGTCTTTTGCAGCTGATTTGCCCAGTGCAATACGTAGTCTGATTTCTTGACTGCTGCTTCCATGGGTGTTGATTGTGGAACCAAGTAAAATGAAATCTTTGACAACTTCACTCTTTTCTCCATTTATCATGATACTGCTTATTGGTCCAGTTGTGAGGATTCTTGTTTTCTTTATGTTGAGGTATACTGCAGACTATAGTCTTTAATCTTCATCAGTAAGTGCTTCAAGTCATCTTCTCTTTCAGCAAGCAATGTTGTGTCATCTGCATATCACAGGTCTTAGCTTGGAAGCTCTGATGAAACCTGTCCACCATGAGTGACTCTGCTGGTATTTGAAATACCAGTGGCATAGCCTCCAGACTCACAGCAATACACAAGCCACCACAGTATGACAAACTGACAGATGAGTGGTAGGTTGTTGTTGTTAGGTGCCATCAAGTGGATTCTGACCCACAGTAACTCTGTACAAAAGGATGAAACACTGCCTGGTCCTGCGCCATCCTCACAATTGTTTCTATGTTTCAGCCCATTGTTACAGCCACCCTGTCAATTCATCTATTCCGGGTCGTCTTCTTTTTTGCTGATCCTTTACCAAGTCCCTTGTCCAGGAACTAATACCTCCTGATAAAACGCCCAAAGTATGGAGGTAAAGTCTCACCATCCTCGCTTCTAAAGAGCATTCTGGCTGCACTTTTTCCGAGACGGATCTGTTCATTTTTCTGGTAGTCCATTGTATATTCAATATTCTTTGCCAACATCATAATTCAAAGGCATCTATTTTTCTTCAGTCTTTCTTCTTCATTGCCCAGTTTTCTCACGCATATGAGGTGATTGAAAATATCATAGCTTGGGTCAGGTGCACTTTAGTTCTCAAAGTGACATCTTTGCTTTTTAACAACTTAAAGAAGTCTTTCGCAGCAGATTTGCCTCATGCAATGCATCGTTTGATTTCTGAGCTGCTTCTTCCATAGGTGTTAATTGAGGATCCAATTAAAATGAAAGCCTTGACAATTTCAACATTTTTCTCATAAAAGGTCAAAAAAGTAAATGTTTAAAAAAAAAGTAATCCTCTGTCACTATCAACCACCCTAAACAGGAACACAGTAGAAGGTTCTGGGAGAAAAATGTGGAACAAAATTCAGTCATAGAAAAGACCATACTTATTGGTCTGATAGAGACTAGTGGAAACCCTGAGACAATGGCCCTTAAGAAGCCTTCAAACCTAGAGTGGAACCTACTCCCAAGGATCACCTTTTCAGCCAAACAATAGACAGCCATGCCTGTGAACAAACAACACCTGTGAGGAATACACTCCTCAGAACAACCAACCATACAAGATCAAAAGGGCAGCATTTGCCCAAAAACAAAGTTTGGAAGGCAAGAAGGGCAAGGAGAGAAGGACAAATGGAAATAGGGAGCCCAGAGAGGAAATGGGAAAAGTGCTGTTACAGTGAGGATATTACAACTAATGTCATGAACCAAAAAAGGTACAAATTATTGAATGGGAAACTAATTTGCTCTGTTAACTTTCACCCAAACCACAATAAAATGCTCAAAAAATAATAAAAAGAAAGAAATCCATCAATCAACTTTGTGAGCGCATAAGATGGGAGAGATCATCCTGTCAAAAGCCTAGAAATGTTAATTGATGCCAAGTGTAATTCAACAAACATCTACTATCTGGTCTGTCAGCTATTAGCCACTCTTACTACCTGGTCACACCACTGCCTAGCTTCCTTACAGAGCAAATATTCTTATCACATCACTCTATCTTTAAAAATTGCCTTCAGTAAAAGCTCATGTGGGGCACAGGCTCCTCCTAGCCTAGATGCAGATGACCTTTTCGGTTTTCCCTCTCACCACTCTCCAGCACAGTATTTTGCATTTCCATATTCCCCTGTGCATACCTAACTTCAATGTTATCATAATGTGCTGTGATGAAAATGTTTTCTTCCCCACAGTTCCTCCTAGAAGAAGTGCCATATGTATAACTTCTTTTTTTACAAGAAATATTTCCATAAGCAGAAGTAATAAAAAGATGGTCCCTAAACTGCTATGCATTAGACAGTTAGAGGACTTTATGTTGCTTCTCAAAGGGAAGCAGGGAGAGGTAGTGACTAAACTAGAAAGAAAAGATTGTGAAGCTAATAAGGCAAGATTCCCCCACATTAGAAGGGAAAGAGAGGGAGAAAAGTCCCTAGAACAACACAACCAGGAAGAGAAATTTTAAAGAACAAAAATGTCTTAAGAAGGATTTTTTTTTCAGTTGTATGCAATGTAGGTATGATGTAAACTCTCCCATCTCTCTCCCTGACAAAATATTCGATAGTCTATTGTATAATTGTGTGAGTAGATTCTGATTAGTATAGGATGGATTTAAAAATAAAAAAAAATTAAAAACCTGAGGGATAAGAGGAGAACTGACATCTAGACTAGAATAATACCAGTAATAATAAACCAAAAATTCACTGCCACAGAGTCGATTCTAACTCATGGTGACCTTTTAGGACAGAGTAGCACTTCCCCCATAGGGTTTCCAAGGCTATAAATCTTCACAGAAGCAGATGGCCTCATGTTTTTCAGGCAGAGCGGCTGGTGGGTTCAAATTGCTGACATTTTGCTTAGCAGCCCAAAAGCTCCTCTGCCAGTAATAATTAATTACAGCCTCTATCAGTAATAATAGCTATCATCTATTGAGTTTACTATATGCCAGATAGAAGCTCACATAGCTACTAAGAGAAACAGTTGCTGTGAAGTCAACTCTGACTCATAGTGAGTCCATGTGTGTCAGAGTAGAACTGTGTTCCATATGGCTTTCAGTGGCTGATTTTTCAGAAATGAATCACTATACCCTTCTTCTGAGGCACCTGTGAGTAGACTCAATCCTCTAACCTTTCAGCTAGCAGGTGACCATATTAACATTTAGCTACTACATGGAAGAAATGGGAGTCCAACCCATGATCTCCAAAACCCACACTAAACTGGCTCAGCAGTATTTTGTTGGCTATGCTTTTCTTCTCCATTAGACTGCAAATTGGGACCATTTTTTGTCCACTGTATCCTCAGTGGTCACCACAGAGCCTGGTATAGACTGAGTGCCTGGCAGAAGTGTGTTGAGTCAGTGAGCGAATTGGGAGCCAACTAGATGGGAGTTGTATTGGGAGCCAACTAGATGGGAGAGCAACTGGTTAAGCTAATATAATCCCAGGCTGCTCGTGGAAGACTGGTCAAGAGAAGAAATTCCAGAATACTCTTCATTGACAAACCATAGCTGAAGTATGCCACATTTTAAGGTTGATTCCAGTGGCGTAGTGCCTAAAGCATTTGACTGCTAACCAGAAGGCTAGTGGTACAAACCCACCAGCCACTCCTTGGAAGGAAGACTGGGCAATCTACTTCCATAGAGATACCACATCAGAAACCCAAGGAGAGGTCACTATGAGCTGGAATCAACTCAACAACAGTGAGTTTGTTTTTTGCTTTTTTTGGTTGTTCTTTTCTTTTCTTTTCTTTTTTTAATGACAAATTAGAGAGTATTCAAAAGACTATATTATGACTATGTTATGGTCTGCATGATAGTTCTATTTCTCCCTGGAAATTGGCAGTTGATTTTTCTCAATCTGTTGTAATTGTTCTGAAAGTTTAATATGGATATAATTATACTTAAAGTGGCTGTAAGTAGCCACTACAGAAATTTAAAAGTAAAGCCATAATGTAACCAAGGAAAATCCAATAACCAACTTCTATGAGGTCTCACTTGTTGTGTTTACCTTCAGTTCAATGGTTACCGTTAAGTACATTGGAACAGAGGCAAGTTGAGAGAGAGAATGACAACATGAATAGATAAAGTTTATAGACATGCACTGAATTCACTTGCATCCATAGTCTCATTCTTACAGTTATAGACCTAAAATTTAATTTTGTCAGCACTCCAAGATTGGATCCATTCATCAATACTTGCTATTTTGAGTGTGGTCCATGTACCAGTAGCATTAGCACTATCCGGGAACTTGTTAGAAATGAAGAATCCCACACCCTCCCTACTGAGGGTAGGGAGTTTGAACTACCAAGTCCAAACTTTTGTTTTAACATGATCCCCAGGTGAGTATATCCATATCAAACATTTGGAAGCACTACAATAAATAAAAAAATTATTTATTTTGATTGATAAAGATCAACTGCCAATTTCCAGGGAGAAATAGAACTATCATGCAAACCATAATATAGTCAGCCTTCACAGAGCATTCTATCCATTTAGACAGATCAGAAGGTTACCCGCTCACCGCCACTTCCTCCCTACCACTATCCTCATTCTGAGGAAATAACTTTTCAGTTGAAATGTAAAGGTTCAGTAAGTATTAACTATATGAGTCAGTAAATGAGAGCAGGGAGGTCGGGAGAAGTGTAGAGTTTCCCAGGAAGAAAGAATTGTATATTCAAAGGCCCTAAAAACAGTAAGATATTTTAGAGAAATTGAAGCCTGACCAGAATGGTATAAAGAGCCAGGAGAGAGAAGCATGAAAGGAGACTAAAAAAGTAGAATCCAGATGATAAGGGGTTGTTTCATGTTTGTTTTGTTTTCTAATGAACTTTTACTTTGGAATAATTTTAAATTTATATAATAATTGCAAAGATAGTATAGTCCCTATGTGTTCCTCATCTCATTCCCCAATGATAACGTCTTACGTTACCATAGTACACTCGTCAAAACTAAGAAACCAATAATGTTATATTACTATGAACTAAACTTCAGATTTTATTTACATTTCACTATTTTTCCTACTGATTTCCTTTTTCTGTTCCAGGATCCAATCCAGGATAAAACATTGCATTTAGTTGTCATGTCTCCTTAGTTTCCTCTAGTCTGTGATAGTTTCTCAGTCTTGCCTTGTTTTTCATGACTTTGACAGTTTTGAGTAGTACTGGTGAGTTATTTTGTAGAGTATCCTTCAATTTGCATTTGTCTGATGTTTCCCTGAGGTTGTGAGTTTTGGGTGAAGTGCCTTTCTCATTACATCATAGTTTTGGGTGAGTGTTTCTCATCACATGATACCACTGGTATATGCTATTAACCTGATTTGTCACTGCTGGCATACCTTGGTGATATTGCAGGTTCAGTTCCAGACCCCCACAATAAAGCACATCACATGAATTCTTTGGTTTCTACTTGCATATAAAAGTTATATTTAAGTGATACTATAGTCTATTAAGGAGCTCTGCTAGTGTAGTGCCTAAGGCGCTTGACTGCTAACCAGACAGCTGGCGGTTTAAACCCACCAGCCACTTCTCGGAAGGAAGGTTGGGCAATCTACTTCCGTAGTGATGATACTGCCTCGACAGCCCAAGGAGGGGTTGCTATGAGTCAGGTCCAACTCGATGGCACTTAACAACAACAACATAGTCTATTAAGGATCTCTGGTAGCATAGTGCCTAAGGCACTTGACTGCTAACCAGAAGGCTGGCAATTCAAACTCACCAGCCACTCCTCAGAAGGAAGGTTGGGCAATCCACTTCTGTAGAGATACCATCTCGGAAACCCAAGGAGGGGTCGCTATGAGTTGGATCTGACTCAATGGCAGTGAGTTTGGGTTTCTTTTTTATCTTTTCTTTTCTTTTTTTTTTTTTTGGTAATCTATTAAGTATATAATAGAATTATGAAAAAGGTTGATACTGTGACAATTACCAAACTGTAACACATAGACATATACTGAGCACATTTTACCGCTTTGCTGTTGGAAAAATGGCACCTATAAACTTCCTGGATGCAGGGTTGCCACAAACCTTCAATTTGTAAAAACCACAGTATCTTTAAAGAGCATTAAAGTGAAGCACAATAAAGTAAGGTATGCCTGTATTGATGTTAATCCTGATGACCTGACCAAAGTAGTGTTTATAGGTTTTTCCACTATATTTTTTCCACTTTCTATCCTTTACTCTTTGGAAATAAGTCACCAAGCCTAGGCCATGCTCAAATAGTGAAGGGGAGATGACACAGGGTGTTGTAGAAGAATTTGTGTTTTTCTCCTAAGATTAATAAAACACTTCTGAAAGGTTTTAAACAGAGGGGTGACATCAGATCTACATTTTATGACTGATATGCTGACTGTACTGAATGCACTGGAGGGACCAGAAATGAATGTGGGTACACCAGTAAGAAAGCTCTAGCACCTGGTGGAACCGCTGAGACTATGGCCCCCAGCTGCCCTTCAGGTCTGGAATTGAACCCACACCTGAGGTTTCCAGCCAACAATAGACAGGCACATGAGTTGAACATTTACCTCAGGTAGATACACTCCTTGGAGAGAACAATCATGGGAGAAAGAAGGGCAGCATATGCACAGGGAGACAGCTCAGGGGGTAGGAATGTATGGAGGGGTGGACACAGGGAAGAAGTAACTATGGGGAGGAAGTGGGAGGGGAGCTGTTGCATTGTAGTAAATTGTGGTCAATGTCATGAGACAAAGTGTATGTGAACTATTGTATCGAAAGTGAATTTGCTCTGTAAATTTTCACCCAAATCACAATGAAATAAATAAAAAGAAAGCTCTAGCAGTGGTCCAGGCAGGAAGTAATGGTAGCTTAAACTAGAGTAGCAGTTAAGGAAGAGAGAAGTGGGTGGATTAAGAGATATTTAAGAAGTAAAAATGCCAGAACTTGGTCAATTTTATTGGTTGGATAAAGAGAACGAAGGAGAGGAAGGTTCAAAGATGACTCCCAGGAACCAAGTTTCTTCCTTGAACAGTTGGCTGAAAATCAGCAAGGGTCCAGACAAAAAAAAAAAAAAAACAGTAAATAGGAAAGCAAAGCAGTGTGAAAAACTGCAGGTGGAGGCAACCCCAAAGCTATGGGGGGATAGTGCCATTGGTCAGATGCCTCTACTGAACTTTGGAGGTGTGTTCCCCTGGGTATCCATGGCTACCCTGGATAGCTCTGTGCCCTAGGAAGAACACTTTTACAATGAAAGAGCCTTGTGCACTTGGGTAAAGCTTTGATTTTCTTGGGCAGAAGAGTCATCTTAATTGACTCTAAACTCCTGAAAATAACATTTAAAGCAATCATACTCTACATCTCCATCAGGGATTGTTCTTTTCAGAGCACTAGCACTTATAGTTATATATACTTGTAACAGAGGGTATGAAGCTTACTAGGGTTCTAAATCCTCAGAGAGCTCTGTGGCTTGCGGGTGGGATCTCATGGTAAAGTCAATGACAATCCCTGTTTCCCAATATTTTTTTATCTTGTTGTTGTTGTTTGCCATCGAGTCGGCCCCGACTCATAGCGACCCCTCCTTGGGTTTCCAAGGCAGTATCACTACGGAAGTAGGATTGTCCAACCTTCCTTCCAAGGAGTGGCTGGTGGGTTTGAACCGCCAGCCTTCTGGTGAGCAGTCAAGTGCCTTAGGCAGTATGCTACCAGAGCTCCTATCTTAGGGGGTCATATATTAACCAAGGCCGAAGCCAAGATCCTGAAAAGGAGACTCAGAAGAATATAAGAGGCTTCCGACTTGATACAAGGTGTGTGCTTGGCATGTTCAAGGAAAAACAGCAAGGCTACTTAAGCAAAGGAGAGGGAAGTCAAGTTGTTCAAGGAAGGTAGATTGTGGAAATCCTTGTAGGCCACTGTAGGGACTTTGGCTCTTACTCTGAGTGAGATGAAAACCATTGGAGGATTTTGAGTGGCAAGGTAACGTAAGTTGTTTTACATTGTGAAGGATCCTTATGGCTCTATGTTGTAGAGAGCAAGAGGAGAATCTCTGGGCACTACCCTATTTTTATGTGGAAAGAATAAAATCCAGAAGGTATTGCAAAGTCTAGACAGGATGTCCTTGTCTAGGTGGTTTGCATCAGGGTTGTAGTGGTGAAAATAGTAAGAAGTAGTTGAATATAGAGTATATATTGATGATAAAGCCAAATATTATTTCCTGATGCATTGAATGTGGGGTGTAGGATAAAGACAAGAGTCAAGGAGTCTAAGGGTTTTTGCCTGAGTGAATGGAAAGGTGGAAAGCCCAATAATTCAGAGGGTGAAAGATGTAGGGTTTACAGGTTTGAGGGTAATGAAGTTCAGATAGCAGATTTGGGCATAGTGAGATTGATTTTTTTAAAAAAAATAAAGCAATGTATTACTGCACTGGGCAAATATGCTACAAAAGACCTCTTTAAGGTGTTAAAAAGTAAAGATGTTACCTTGAGGATTAAGGTGCACCTGACCCAAGCCATGGTATTTTCAATCACTTCATATGCATGTGAAATCTGGACAATGAATAAGGAAGACAGAAGAATTGATGCATTTGAATTATGGTGTTGGCAAAGAATATTACATATAACATGAACTATCAGAAAAACAAACAAAGCTGTCTTCAAAGAAGTATAGCCAGAATGCTCCTTACAAGTGAGAATGGTGGGACCTTGTCTCACATACGTTAGATATGTTGTTAGGAGAGATCAGTGTCTGGAGAAGAACATCCTGATTGGTAGAGTAGAGCATCAGCAAAAAAGAGAAAGACCCTTAACAAGATGGATTGACACAGTAGCTGCAACAATGGACTCAAACATAGCAACCATTGTGAGAATGGTATGGGACCGGGCAGTGTTTCATTCTGTAGTACATAGAGTTGCTATTGGTTGGAACTGACACAACAGGACCAAACAACAACAACAAGTTTAATATGCTTGTTAAATGTCCAAGAAGAGAGACATTACAATCAGCAGGTCAGGAGTTTGAATATGAGTCTGGGGTTCAGGGGAGAGTTCTGGGCTGGAAATATGAATTTGGGAGTCATCAGCATACGGCTGATCCTTAAAATCATGAGACTGGATGAGGGAACTAGAATGTGTATATAGAGAAGAAAGTCAAGGGCCAGCCCTTGGACACTCCAATATTTAGAGTTAAGGAGTTAACTTCCAGAGATGAGGTAGACTCATCAAAGGAGACAATGAAAGAATGGCCAGTGAGATAGGTAAAGAACCAAAAGAGAGTGGTATCTCAGAAGTCAAATGAAAGTGAATATAAATAGTCATCCACTGTGTCAAATCCACTATGTCAAGAAAGTTGAGAACTTAGAATTAATCCTTGAACTTAATGGTGGGAGAAAGATCTGATTAGTAGGATTCAAGGGGCAATGAAAAAAGAGGGATTTGACACAGTAAATATAGATGGCTCTCTAGAGGAGGTTCTCTCTGAAGAAGAGCAGAGAAATAGCATAGTGTCAAGAGATTGTGTGTTTATTTTGTTTGTTTTTTTTTCAATAGGAGAAATTATAGAGCACGTTTGCATGTTAATAGGACTAATACAGTAGAGAGGGAAAAATTGTGTGATGCAGAAGAGTGGGGAGCTGCTGGGGCAGTGGGGAATGAGATCTAATGCACCACTGTAGGGATTAGCCTTAGAACAGTTGTTCACAGTAAGAGGAGGGAAGGAAAATATACCAGTACAGATGCAGAGTTGGTAGGTAGATGTGACAGGGAGACTGTGTGGAAGTTCTCTTCTAACTCTGTCTGTTCTCAGTGAAATAGGAAGCAAGGTGTTTTGGTTACCTAGTGCTGTTTTAACAGAAGATATCACAAATGGGATAGCTTTAACAAACAGGAGTTTATTCTCTTACAGTTTGGAGGCTTTAAGTCTGAGTTCCAAGTGCCAAGTTCCAGGGGCTGTGTGAAAGCCCCTTAACCTTGGGCTTCAGCTCTGCCTTTTGCTCCTGGCCCACTGAAGCTAGAGGCATCTCTTCACTCAGGCAGCTACTGGCTGCTGAGGCTAACAAGCCAAAGGTCGATAAATAAAATGACACAGTCCTGATGTTACCAAACCACATGGCAGGCTATTGATTCAAGTCCACTGAAAGTTTCAAGATCATCAGGGCATGGCAGGCTGCTGAAAAATGACTTGGCTACATGCAGAGTTCAAGCATGTCATAAGCTAGAGAGCATTCCCAAAGCTGCTTCTTATATGTGGAAAGCAGACCACATCCCTAAAGCAGATACTCAGCTGCCTGTGGTAGATCCCACCATGGAGTTGATTGCCAGTCTATCATGAGGAATAACTACCACCAGCTGCCCAGCCACTCAACCAGGCCCAGCAAAGTTGACATACAACCTTAACTACCAGACAACATCAATGGGAATTAAATTATGTCAAAATAGTTGTGTTACAAGTGCTTATAATACTAAACTCTTCCTATATATACATCTTTTATTGCTCAAATAGCATAGTCATCTGCCTTCAACTTTAAAACATTCTAGGGCAACATTGGTCATGGATTTGGTTCTCATGTGAGCCAGTTAGGTTTACTCTGTAAAGGCAATAAATCATAGCCCAAGGTTCAGTCAAGGTTCAGTCAACTGTCTTGAAAGTGCTGTCTTTAGTCACAAAGAAGATGAATCAGAGAAAACCCACCAACACTATGGAAAAATTATTAAATCATGCCTCATCTTGATGTGTTTCTAGCAGCAATTTCAAGCAGAAATAACCACAGAAGCAATAATTTTTTAAAAAAAAAGGGGGGGGTGTTTTCTTTTCATTTTCTATGAGATTGCACAAAACAATATTTCCCTCTCAGCAACTTTGAACCCTTTGCAAAAAGTTTTCAGATTCTCAATCATAACCAACAGTTTCAGTGGGGGGGGGGGCGATATTACAGAAAGAACACACATAAAAGGGTGAAAGGTAAAAATGAGGGAAAATGAAGACACCCACTTGACCAACTGATGGCTCTGACCATCAGTACAGAAACAGGTTTCACCCAGCTGGTCTTCACATGCAGTTTCAATGTGTAGGTGGATAGGACAGGGAGACTGTCATATGAGGAAGGAAGTGGAGAGTCTGGGAGGCAACATGAGGTCATAAAGAAGTATGACTGTGAGTCTAAATGCTGTCTCTTACCCACTCACACAACTCAATGATCAGCAGAAAGTTTCTTACTGGTTTTACGTCTGTTATCTCCAATAGTAAAATGAGGCTATGTCTGTCTTCAGGGGGCTGCCATCAAGATTAAAGGAAATTTCACATAAGGTTCCTAGCATGAGAAAAACAACAAATAATTGGTAGCCATTACTCTCTTTCATGCTACTACTAAACACACGATGTTCAACCTCACCTTGGCTCATTTGTCATGTAGTCTGAAAACTCAATTAATGCTTATTCATTTATTTTTTAAAACAAATGTCTATTGAGCTCTTATTATTTACCAGGTTCTGAAATAGATTCTGAGATAAAATGGTGAGAAAAACAGCCAAGGTTCCTGCCCTCGTAGAATTTAGAATTTACCATCTGTTGGGGAAACGATAATGATTTGAAAATCATCCATATATAATACTGTAATTGAGACAATGATGTTTTTATTTTTAAGTTTTATTGTGCTTTGGGTACAAATTTACAGAGCAAAATTTGTTTTACATTCAACAGTTCATTTGATTTCACGCCCCAATTACCATTCCCAACCCTAACAAACTCTTCTCCCCTCCCGTCCCTATGACTATCCCCTCACTGTGCCCTTCTTAACTATGCACTTCTGTCTGTCCAGCTTTCCCTCCATGTGAATGCTGTTCCTCTGGTGCTCCATGGCCAATTGCTCTAAGGGATATATCTGCCTATAGTGGGTGGGTGTATTGCCTTGGGATAGGTGTTGTGCATGTAGGTCTTTCTGTTGTTGGGCTGAGGGCCAATCCATGGGAGTGAGTCCATTTCTAGGCCGAAAGGTAACCTGGGGCCATAGTCTCGGGAGTTCCACCAGACTCTATCTGACCAGTAATTCTGGTCATTTTTGTGTTTTGGATTTTGTTCCACATTTTTCCTCCCACTCTATCCAGGATCTCCAGGTTTGTTCCTTTCCAAGTGGTTGACATTGGTAGCTGGGTACTATCTAGTTCTTCCAGTCTCAGGGTCCATCATATCCTTGGACTAATTGTTTCCAGATGCCTTGATTTTCTTCACTCTTCTTTGCTTCAGGTGAGAGGAGACCAATAGTTGCATCTTAGATGGCCGCTCAAAAGCTTTTAAGAGCCCAGTTGCTACTCACCAAAGTAGGTTGAAGAACAAGATTTTTGTCTATTATGTTGTGGTAATTGAGCCTGGTGTCTATGGTTCTGAACTGGTAGGTCCAGTGATTCTCTCTCAAAGTGTATGATTGTCTTTGAGAGGTTACTCCAACTCTGTCTTCTGTGGCTTCTATAATGTGTGTGGCTAGTTTTGTAGCACAAGTATATACCTAAGATTATCTTCAAGTAAATCTATCCTTGGTCTAGAGTACCTTCCTGCTCACCCACCCTCACCTGATCTTCTCACTTGTCTATGCATTTATCTGTAGCTTGGTGTTTGGTGTTACTGGTAATGCAGTATTACACATATACTATTCTTCATCTCTATTGTCTATCTCTTATGTGCACTTTTCAGTGTCCTTCTTTTCCCCAGTGTCATCATACTGGTCACAGACTCTTGCTATACCATCCCTCCCTTCACCCAAATCAACATGTGACCCCAAATAGTCTGAGATTTTCCCTCCGCTTCCCTCCCAATCTCATTAACCTAGTAGATTACCCAGTCATTCTTCCAAGGAGTGGCTGGTGGGTTTGAACTGCCAGCATTCTGGTAAGCAGCCAAATACCTTGGTCACTATGCTGCCAGAGCTCCTTCAAGGACAAAGTCCTCTTAAATAACAAGGGAAGAAAATAATAAATAGTGCTTTGTGATTTTGTCATTTTGGTTTGCATTAGTACTTGGGATGATATTTATTTTCCTCTTTTTGTTTTGTTGTGTTTATCTCCTGGTGGCACAGTGTTAAGCACTTGGCTGCTAACCTGAAGATTGGTAGTTCAAACCCATTCAGTGGCTCCACAGGAGAAAGACCTGGCAATCTGTGCCCATAAAGATTAAGTCAAAACCCATTGCCATCAAATCAATTCCAACCTAGAAAACCCTATAAGGCCATTTACTTTGTTATGTATGGTTGCTATGAATTGAAATTGACTCCACAGCACCTAACAAGAACACAACTTATCTCCCTTTGTTTATAAAGTGTTCATCACTTTTCACAAAGCAAAAGCTTTTTTTCTAAATCAACTTTATTGAGATATACTTTATCTACAATAAAATGCACCTGTTTTAAGTGTACATTTCCATGAGTTTTGACAAAATTGTATACCTGCATAATCACCAACACAACCTAGATATAGATTATTATTATTAGTCTGAAATAATATCCATATGCCTATAAGGAAGGCCAGTTAATACTACTATTATTCAAATTTACTCACTAACCACTAAAGCCAAAAATGAGGTAATTGAAGTTTTTATCAACTTCTGCAGTCTGAAATTGACCAAACATGCAATCAAGATGTGCTGATTATCACTGGTGATTGAAATGCAAAAGTGGAAACAAAGAAGAATCACTGGTAGTTGGAATATTTGGCCTGGGTGATAGAAATGATGCTGGAGATCACATGATAGAATTTTGCAAGACCAGTGACTTATTCATTGCAAATACCGTTTTTCAACAACACAAACGACAGCTATACATGTGGACTTCAGATGGTGTACACAGGAATCAGATTGATTACACCTGTGGCAAGAGGCGATGGAAAAGATCAATAAATTTACTCACTAACCACTAAAGCCAAAAATGAGGAAACTGAAGTTTTTATCAACTTCTGCAGTCTGAAATTGACCAAACATACAATCAAGATGTGCTGATTATCACTGGTGATTGAAATGCAAAAGTGGCCAAAACAAGGCCAGGAGCTGATTGTGGAACAGATAGTCAACTGCTCAGATGCAAGTTCAACTTGAAATTGAAGACAATTAAAAGAAGGCCATGAGAGCCAAAATATGACTTGAAATATATCCCTCCTGAACTTAGAGCCCATCTAAAGAATAGATTTGATGCATTGAACACCAATGACCGAAAGCCAGAAGAATTGTGGGATGACATCAAGAACATCATCCATGATGAAAGCAAGAAGTCATTAAAAAGACAGGAAAGGAAGAAAACACCAAAATGGATGTCAGAAGAAATCTAAAACTTGCCCTTGAATGAAGAGTGGCTAAAGCAAATGGAAGAAATGACAAGATAAAAGAGCTGAAAGGAAGATTTCTAAAGGCAGCTTGAAAAGACAGTCAATTATTGTTATGAAATGTGCGAAGACATGGAGTTAGAAAACCAAAAGGGAGGCACATGCTTGGCATTTCTCAAGCTGAAAGAACTGAAAAAAAATTTAAGCCTCAAGTTGTAATATTGAAAGATTCTATGGGGGGGAAAATATTGAATGATGCAGGAAGCATCGAAAGTGACTGGAAGAGATCCATATTTGTACCCATTTCAAAGAAAGGTGATCCCCCACAATGTGGAAATTATTGAAAAATATCATTAATATCACATGCAAGTAAGATCTTACTGAAGATAATTCAAAAATGGTTACAGAAGTATATTGATTGACAGAGAACTTCCAGAAGTTCAAGCTGGATTCAGAAGAGGATGTGGAATGAAGGATATCATTGCTGATGTCAGATGGATCTTGACTGAAAGCAAAGAATACCAGAAAGATGTTTACTTGTGTTTTATTAACTATGCAAAAGCATTCAATTATGTGGATCATAAGAAACTGTGGATAACATCAAGAAGAATGGGAATTCCAGAACACTTAAATTGTACTCATAAGGAATCTGTACGTAGACGAGGAGGCTGTCATTCAAACAGAACAAAGGGATACTGCATGGTTTAAAATCAGGAAGGGAGTGTGTCAGGGTTGTATCCATTCATGATACTTATTCAATCTCTAAGCTGAGCAAATAATTCAAGAAGCTGGACTATATGGAGAAGAAGGTGGCATCAAGAGAGGAGGAAGACTCGTTAACAACCTGCACTATGCTGACAACACAACTTTGCTTGCTGAGAGTGAGGATGACTTGAAACACTTACTAATGAAGACTGAAGAATATAGTCTACAGTATGGATTGCATCTCAATATAAAGAAAACAAAAATCCTTACAACTGGACCAATAAGCAGTATTACGATAAATGGAGAAAAGATTGAAGTTGTTAAAGACTTCATATTGGTTCTATGGTCAACACCAATGGAAGCAGCAGTCAAGATATCAGACAACATATAGCACTGGGCAAATCGGCTGCAAAAGATTTCTTTCAAGTGCTGAAGAGCAAAGATGTCTCCTTGAGGACTAAAGTACCCCTGACACAAGCCATGATATTTTCAATCACCACATATGCATGTGAGAGATGGACAATGAATAAGGAAGACTGAAGAACAGTCCATGCTTTTGAGTTGTGGTGTTGACAAAAATGCTGAAAATACCATGGACTGCTAAAGGAGCTAACTAATCTGTCCTGGAAGTGCAGCCAGAATGCTCCTTGAGAGCGAGAATGGCCAGACTTCTTGTCACCTACTTTGGTCAGTTGTAAGAAGAGACCATTCTCTGGAGAAGGATATCATGCTTGGTAAAGTGGAAGGTCAACAAAAGAGGGGAAGGCCCTCAACAAGATGGATTGATACAGTGGCCACAACGATGGGCTCAGATATAACAGGGGATCATGGAGCTGACACGGGACCAGACAGTGTTTCATTCTGCTGTACATAGGGTCGCTATGAGTTGGAGATGACTCAACAGTGCTTAGCAACAACAAAATATCCCTTCCCAGACAATCACCCCACCTCAACCCCAGGCAACTATTGATCTGTTTTCTGTCACTCATTAACAACCTGCAATGTATTAGATTTGTCCTTTCTAGGGTTTCATGTCAATGGAATAATACTATATAATACTCTTTTTTTGACTGGCTTATTTCACTCAAGGATCCCTGGTGGCACAGTGGTTAAAGCTCTCAGCTGCCAACAGAAAGTTCAGCTGTTCAAACCCACAGCACCTTGTGAAAGAAAGATGTGGCTGTCTGCACCCATAAAGATTTACAGCCTAAGAAACCCTATGGAGCAGTTCTACTCTTCCTATAGGGTCACTATCAGTCGAAATCAGCTCCATGTCAATGGGTTTTGTTTGGTATTTCACTCAACATAATGTATTTGAGATTCATCCACTCTGTTGCATGTATCAGTATTTTATTCCTTTTTATTGCTGAGCAATATTCCATTATCTAGATATGCCACAGATTGTTTATCCATTCACCTACTGATAAACATTTGAGTTGTTTCCAATTATTTTGCCAATTATAAATAAAGCTGCTATGAATATGGACATATGTTTTCATTACTTTTGGGTAAATACCTAGGAGTGAAATTGTCCTACGGTAAATGTAGGAGCTCTGGTGGTAAGTGGCTAAGGCATTTGACTGCTAACCAGAAGGCTGGAGGTTCAAACCCACCAGCCACTTCTGGGAAGGAAGATTGGGCAATCGACTTCCATTGTGATACTGCCTCAGAAACCTAAAGAGGGGTTGCTGTGAGTTGGATCTGACTTAATGGCAGTGAGTTTGTGGTTTTTTTCGTTATGGTAAACATAAAGCTCCCTGGTGGTACAGTGGATAAGTGCTCCGCTGCTAACCAAAAGGTCAGTGGTTTGATCCTACTAGTTGTTCTGCAGAAGAAAGATCTGTGAATCTGCTTCCATAAAGATTACAACCTTGGAAACCCTGTAAGGCTGCTATAAGTTGTGAACACCTCTGTCCTGTAGGGTTGCTATGAGTTGTGATTGAAGCAATGGCAACGGGCTCTGGTAGCGTAGTGCCTAAGGCACTTGCCTGCTAACCAGAAAGCTGGTGGTTCAAACCTACCAGCCACTCCTCAGAAGGAAGGTTGGGCAATCTACTTCCGTAGTGATACCTCGGAAACCCAAGGAGGGGTTGCTATGAGTCAGGTCCGACTCCACAGCACATAACAACAACAACAAAACATGTGTTTAACTTTATTAAGAAATTGCCAAACTGGTTTCCATAGTGGTTGCACAATTGTACATCATCACCAGTAGTTTATGAGGGTTCCAGTTGCCCCACATCTTCTTCAAGCCTTGCTATTGTCAATCTTTTTCATTCTAGCCTTTCTGGAGGGTGTTTAATGGCCTTTCATTGTGATTTTAATTTGCATCTCCTTGCAAAATGTTGCTAGCATCTTTCCCATGTGTGTTGGACATTTGTATATCTTGTTTTGTGAAGTGTCTGTTCAAATATTTTTAAATTAGAATTATGGTCATCTTGCTATTGAGTTGTAAAAGCACTGCATATATTCTGTATACAAATCTTTTGTCAGATGTAATTGTGTTGTTGTTATTGTTGTTGTTATTATGTGCCATCGAGTCAGCCCTGACTCATAGTGACCCCTCCTTGGGTTTCCGAGGAGTATCACTCCTTGGGTATCACTATGGAAGTAGATTGCCCAACCTTCCTACTGAGGAGTGCCTGGTGGGTTTGAACCGCCAGCCTTCTGGTTAGTAGTCAAGTGCCTTAGGGACTATGCTACCAGAGCTCCTAGATATAAATGTAGCATATATTATCTTCTCTTGCCTTTTTTAGTTATCTCTCTTTTTTTTTTTTTTTAGCAGCTTTATTGAGATATAATTTACATGCCCCTTTTTTGGGTTCTTAATAGTGTCTATTTAAGAGTGGCATATTTAAATTTTGATAAGGTTCACATTTTCATTTGTGTGTGTGCATATGGCCCAAACTTTTCGTGTTCTAAGAAATCTTTGCCTCCCCTAAAGTTGTGAAGATTTTTTTAATGCTTTCTTCTAGAAGTTTTTTGGTTTTTAACTTGCATTTAGATCTATTTCAAGTTAATGTTTGTGTATGGCATAAGGTAAAAGTTGAGGTTCATAAAAATTTTGATTTTGCTTTTTTTTTTTTTTTAAGTAAAATAATAAACAGAACACAAAGCAAACTACAGGTTGAAAGTTCAGGTCATACACCAAACGGGAAATGGTCACTGATTTCTCAATGTCGCCTTGTCAAAGAGGTCATTGTAAAGCAAATGCCATGTTTTGAAGTTTCATGTGCAAATGTGTTTCAGGTAGCAATACCGGTATACACACTTCCTGATATATCCATTCATGATTATTCATTCCCACCACTTAGATCTGATTAAAGTAAAAGTGAATTAAAACTTAAGGTGAGCGTGTGGATACATGGCAAGAAGAAGTAAAAGAAAATGTTGAATCCTACTTTGCTCCCAATAGACATAAACCCCAGGTAGCATGAGTAGTTGCCTCTCAGATTTGAGAAGTCTGCCAAAGCTTCTTTTCCTACTGATTTGACTCAGTGAGTGTCCTAATTCCCATCATTAAGACACACACCTCAAAGGTAAAGCATTAATTAACTGAAATCCCCTGTGATATTGCACATGAATAAGAGAGAAGGGCTCTGGTTTCTTTATTAAATCAATCAACAATTTCTTAGAGAAGGTAATGCAAGCCCCACAGGAGTAGAGATTGTACTGTGGGAGGAAAAGGAAAGGGGAGAGGTGTAGAGCAAGGTATAGTGTTCTCATACCGGAACTAAATTTGCTGACCTAAAAACTGGAACGCAGAGTCTAACAAAAGATATTATTTTCTGATTTGTGACATTTTTAAAATGAAAGGCTTAACAATGACTCTAGGTTGAATCCTCTGTCTTTGTTTGAACCATCCCAGAGTATCCAGAATATCTGGTTGCCATTTACCATTGCCTCCAAATGGCAGGCCAGAGAGTGAAGGCTGTGGAGTGGAGCTGGGGACAATCACTGGAAGATCCCAAGCAGCAAGGAGAACTGAGCACTAGAGAAGCCTGGGGCCGAGAGGGAAGTGGGTAGCTGACACCCACAATGTAGCCTTGCCTAGTGTTTTGGTTCTCTAGTGCTGCTCTAACAGAAAACCACAAATGAGTGGTTTGAGTAAACCAGGATATATTCTCCTACAGTTTAGGAGGCTAGAAGTCTGAGCTCAAAGTGCCAAGCTCTAGGGACTGGGTGAAAGCCCCATTACCTTGGGTTTCAGCTCTGCTTCTTTCTCCCAACCCACTGAAGCTGGAGACTTTTCTTAACTCAGGCAGCTGCTGGCTGCTGAGACTGGCAAACCCAGGGTCAACAAGTAAAAAGGCACAGTCCCAAGATTATCAAACAACATGGCAAGCCACTAGTTCAAGTCCAGAAAAATTCCAAGATCTGCAGGGCATGGCAGGCTACCAAATGAGGACTTAGCTACATGCAGGGTCCAAGCATAACCAAAAAGCTGTAGAGACCTTTCTCAAAACTTCTCTTTATATACTAGAAGCAGACCACATCCCTAAGATAGCTACTCACCTGCCCCAGTAGATTCCACCATAGGGTTGATTACCAGGCCCAACATGAGGAATAGCTACATCCAACTGCCCAGCCACTTAAAACTAGGCCCTGCCAAGTTGACACAACCTTAACTACCACACCTAACATAGAGAACAACTTTTGGGTCATGGTCATACCCTTAAAAAATAGTCTGCTGTGGGGCAGAAGGGATGCCACCATTCTGGTCATCATCCCCTTAATTTAATACCTATATCCTATATTATGCTTTCTCCTTTTACTGACTTCCAGGCAGAGCCAAAAACATGGGACACAAATTATACATAGAGGAAAATACAGAGTTAAGCATTAAAACAATAAAATTATACAAAACTTTATTATTTATATATAAAATGTTCATAACTCGGAAAGTCAAGTTACATCAAGTTGTTTGTTTAGAAGGAGAAGCATTGGCAGTAGTTCTTGCTCGAGTCAGGAGAATTAGGCAGGTTTCACAATATAGAGTACACTTTTCAGTCAGTAGTAGTGCTTCAGGAGAAATATTTCACAGATCATTCTTGTAACTTCCAGAAAAGTCAGCCAGCCAGATCTAGGTTCAAACTTCTTTACGAAGCCATTTTCCTACAAAATAATAAATTTAACATCAGTGGAAACCAAGTTTGCTGCAATAAAAAGCAAAGAAACTTTCATCTTAATAATGTGAAGAATTTATCTTCTCTGTTTGCACCTTGACTAATTTCATTCTCATTATTATGGCACAGTAATTAAAGCACTCGGCTGCTACCTGACAGGTTAATTCATTGTTCAAAACTACAGCGACTCCATGGGAGAAAGATGAGGCACTCTGCTTGCATAAAGATAAAGCCTTGAAGACTCTGTGGGGCAGTTCTACCCTGTTCTATAGGGTCACTATGAGTTAGAATTGGCTCACAGGCAGTAGGTTGGTATCTTCCTTCTAGAGCACCACTGTACAATAGAAATATAAGCTACATATATAATTTTAGTTTTTTAGTAGCCACATTTTAAAAAGTAAAAAGAAATGGTGAAATTATTTTTAATATATTTAATTTTATATATCCAAAAATTATCATTTCAACATGTAATCAATGTAAAAATTATCAATGAGATATTTACCTTTTTTTAATCATACCAAATCTTCTCAATCCTATGTGTATTTTGTACTTAATGTTGTTGTTATATGCCATCAAGTCGGACCCAACTCAAAGCAACCTCTCCTTGGGTTTCTGAGGCAGTATCACCATGGAAGTAGATTGTCCCATCTTCCTTCCAAGGAGTGGCTGGTGGGTTTGAACCACCAGCCTTCTGGTTAGCAGTCAAGTGCCTTAGGCACTATGCTACCAGAGCTCCTTATAACATATCTCAATTCAGATTACCCACACTTCAATTGTTCAATAGCCATATGTGACTAGAGGTTGCTGTATTAGACTACACAACTCTGAAGGATGGTCTCATTTTTTTCTTTCTCTTCCATTCTCCACTGTCTAACATTGAAACAGAAATCAGTGTTTGTAAACTGCATTGTATTGCTATTTATGAGGACTCACAGTGAATCCAGATTTAATCAATGCTTTGGAGCCTATGATCAGGTTATTACAGTTTATTCTGTATTCTATTCTATTCTTCTATTACAGTTCATTCTCTTTTTGATAAGACATAGTTTAAACAATCAAACAACCAAAAAAATAGGCTACCCAGTGAAGTGGAGACTATATTTAATTAATTTACTATTTATAATTATAGAGTATCCTTACTGAAAAGTATCTCCGAGATCATCCAACCTGATGCCCTATCTTATTTTTACCAATGAGAACTGAGGCCCCCACAAAATATATGTGTGTGTATGTGTGTGTGTGTGTGTGTGTATAAGAATAAGTAACTGTTAAGGTTACTCAAGGAGATCTGGTGGCATAGTGCCTAAGGCATTTGACTGCTAACCAGAAGGCTAGTGGTTCAAACCCACTCCTCAGAAGGAAGGTTGGGTAATCTACTTCTGTAGTGATACTGCTTTGGAAACCCAAGGAGGGGTCGCTATGAGTCGGATCTGACTTGACGGCAATGCATTTGGATTTTTTGTTTGGAAGGTTACCCAACTTCTTAGTGCCTAGGCCTGGATTGGAACATAAACACTCTCCTTTCCACTCCACCACATAAACTACAAATTTCCAACCAACTGCTAAAAGGATTAGAAAACAATAAAAATTATTTTTTTAAATGTTCATTTAGCAAACATTTGCTCTGCATCTAGCCGGTTCCAGATTCTGGGATTACAAAGATGCCTTCAAGGAGTTCATAGCCTAGTGTGTCTAATACCAAAAAGTAAACCAAGCATATCTCTTTGATGTTTGGAAGAGACTCAGGAACTCTTTGGTGGCTTGGAATCATCTTCATGAGCATCACCAGCAAAGCAGATTAACACTAGTCAGGGGTGCTTTCCATTTGAAAGCCTGTCCAAAAGAGCCAGCTGGTGCTTATGTGTTAAATGTAGGTCATGCTCTTTCTCCATGCTGGGAGACATATGCTGTCAGGCCTTAACAGAGAAAAGAAATTGCTTCATCTCTCTTTTTCCTCTTTCCCTCCAGCCCTTACATACTCAGACATTTCCCCTAAGTTCTAAGTTCACATCCACTTCATTGTTCATTTTCTGAAATTCTTCATTTGGCAAGTATACTTAGGCACTCTAAGATGATTTTTTATCATTATTATGACAGTCTAGGAGCTCTGGTAGCATAGTGCCTAAGGCACTTGACTGCTAACCAGAAGGCTGGCAGTTCAAACCCACCAGCCACTCCTTGGAAGGAAGGTTGGGCAATCTATTCCGTAATGATACTGCCTCGGCAACCCAAGGAGGGGTCAATGACACATAACAACAACAACATCATTGTCTATTATGATTGGATAATTAACACATCATCTCTCATATACATTCAATTTCTAAAGTAAAGAGAATTAACAAAAGAAAAATTGACAAATTAAGTTGTATGAATATAAAAATTATTGAACTATAAAAAATTAAAATTAAAGGAAAAGACTAGGAAAATATTTTCATTTGCCATGAAAGAGTTTATTCAAGTGTAAGAGAAAATCATCAAGCCCTCAATAGCTGAAAAAGCAAAGGCTATTAGAGAGAGAGAGATGAATCATTATAAGTATATGGGGAAAATTCAACATTACTAGCAAAGAAATTCACATTTTAATATAACATTGTTTTTGAAATCTGTTAAGTTCATCTTAAAATTTTAAACCTCTTTGAATTATGTTTAATAGTACCATCCAATGCCAATGTAAGGCTGGTGTGACCTTGTTACATTGACACGATCCTTTTGGAAAGCACTATGCATTCCATTATGTACGAATGTGTAATTATACTCATATTTTATGAACCAGTAATTCCATTGTTAGAAATTAATCATGAGACAGTTTTCTAAAATATGGGAAAAAAACCTATACCCACGTCCAGTATTGTAGTATTGTTCCTAAGAGGGAAAATTTGAAAACAGCCAGAATGTCTCATAATTTGGAATTGGTTAATTAAACTGTGATACATCACATTGGTGGAATATTCTGTAGCTATGAGAAATGTTAACATGGAATATGTGACACAGTGTTAAAATATTTATAAGAAAATATTACATGAAAAAATTTTCATGTATACCTTCTTGTAATTGCATATAATGTGCATATGTGGATATATTAAGGTGGTAGTGTGATTTTTCTTCTTTTCAAAAGCATTCCTCATAATGGTACTGCTTGTATCTTAAAACCATTGTATAAAAATAAATATACAAGTATGGATTCAATATCTTGTTAGTACTATAGTAGTAAACCAAGAATGTCCAAATCAGATTATTTCTGGGAATAGTAGTAATTTGAAGTCAGTTACCCTGGTTTCAAAAAAGCCTAAAGCATGAAATAATATACTGTATCAATAACCCAAAGAAACTCAGACCCTCACAATTTTGAAAAGATACAGACAAATGCCATGATGATATTGCCACCTCCATAAAGATTATTTATTCATTTATTCATCCAAGAAATATTTTCCAAACATTGACCACATGCCAGGTACTGTTTTAAGCAAGGGAAGCACACTGAAACAAAACATACAGGATTCTGGCCCTCACGAAGCTTTAATTCTTGTCCTAAAGACAGACAATTCTTGTCCTAAAGACAGACAATAAGCAGATAAACAAATAAATATGTAATGTGATATCTGGTAGTATTAACTGTTATGAAGGAAATAAAGCAAGGTATGGGGATAGAGCATGGCAGTGTTACAATCTTAGATGAGTTGATCAAGAAAGACTTCTCTAAGAAGGCACCTTTGGAGCACCGACCTAAGCTAAAGGAGGAAGGGAGCTGTGCAAACTACTGGGAGGAGATTATTCCAGGCAGAGGTGCCAAGGTCCTGAGGTTGGAATGTGTTCACAAAATCTGTAGCTACAAGTGCACAGGAGGAATTCACAGAGAATGAGATCAGAGATGTAGTCAGGGCCCTGATCATGCAAGGCTTTGAGTGGGATGGTCAGGACTTTGGATTTTTGTGTCCAGAATGAAGAGGTGTCTTGGAGGGTTTGATTAGGTCAGGGTATGATTTAATTTGGGTTTCTAAAAGATCACTCTGGCTGCTATATGGAAAATAAACTATATCAGGGCAAGGATGGAAGCAGGGAGAATGATAGGAGGCTACTGATGTAACCCAGTGAAGGAGGAAGGTAGTTTAGAGGCACTCAATACATGATATTTGAAGGTGTAGCCAGTGGAATTTCCTGATGGATTGGGTGTAAGGTATGAAGGAATGGCATCAAAGGAAACTTCCAAGACTTGTTGTTGTTGTTGTTATGTGCTGTCAAGTTGGACCCAACTCATAGCGACCCCTCCTTGAGTTTCTGAGGCAATATCACTACAGAAGTAGATTGCCCCATTTTCCTTCCAAGGAGTGGCTGGTAGGTTTGAACCACCAGCCCTCTGGTTAGCAGTTAAGTGCCTTAGGCACTTTGCTACCAGAGGCACCTAAAGATTTTTCCTGAAGGGCCCACAGGTACGGAGAAGTGTTTTTCCTTAAGTCCTGCATCAATATCATGCATTTTTGCATGACGTAAATTATATTTCACTTTATTTTTCATTAAGTGATTTTAAAAACTCAAGTTAAAATTCAAAAGAAATATAAGAAGAGTTTGCCCTAAAATTCTATTTAATTAAAGGATCTATGGGAGCTCTGGTAGCATAGTGGATAAGACACTTGCCTGCTAACCAGAGGACTGGCGGTTCAAACCCACCAGCCACTCCTCGGAAGGAAGGTTGGGCAATCCTACTTCTGTAGTAATACTGCCTCGGAAACCCAAGGAGGGGTCGCTATGAGTCAGGTTTGACTCGAGGGCACATAACAACAACAACAACAAATGAGGATAATTATGTATCACCTCACTGCTAAATCTTAACATCTTTTGGAAATGCTTTTGTCAAACTGAATGCTTATGCAATCATCTACATGTCTCTGTATGTCCATTTGTTGTTGCTGTTGTTATGTGCCATCGAGTCAGACCTGACTCATAGCGAGCTCTCCTTGGGTTTCTGAGGCAGTATCACTACGGAAGTAGATTGCCCCATCTTCCTTCCGAGGAGTGGCTTTGGCCTCAAATTCACTAGATCATTAGAGCAAGGTCACTAAAAAAAATAAATAAATAAAATCTTGACCTCGAAAAGCACAAACTAACTGTACATTCGTACTTTCAAAGGGACTTTCTTTTGGTATTAGAATAGTTTTAAGAATTATGTATTTAAATTTCTTGAAATTTCCCATATAACCCTTATACTTGTACAATATTTGACAGTTTACAAAATACTCTTACAAAAACACTAATCCTTTAACTACCCTGCTAGGTAAGTATTATCATCCTATAAATGTGTGTGGGTGTGTGTGTGTAACCTGAGTCTCAGGGTACATCACTGATTCGCCTAAGGTCATGCCTCCAGTAAGTGGGAAAACCAGGATGCAAACCTCCAGGTTCAATGATAGTTCATTCAGTATTTCAACAACAAATATTGGTTGAATGCCTTCTATGCAATAGATCCTATGCTAAATATGGGGTACGCAGTGATATTTTAAATAGACATGATTGTTCCCATGTGGAGTAGAATGTTGAGTGTTCATTCCTCTTCACTAGCACAGGCATGTTGTTGTTGTTGTTATGAGCCGTCACGTCAGACCCGACTCATAGCAACCCCTCCTTGGGTTTCCGAGGCAGTATCACTACGGAAGTAGATTGCCCTGTCTTCCTTCCAAGGAGTGGCTGGTGGGTTTGAACCGCCAGCCTTCTGGTTAGCAGTCAAGTGCTTAGGCACTACGCTGCCAGAGCACAGGCATAGAACACTTCATTTAAGGGAGAGAAAGAAGGAAAGCCAGCTGGCTCAAAAGGAAGGGCGATCCCAAGGGAAAAGATATGAGTTTCATCTTAAGCACATTCTAATGATTTTAGGAACCATCCTTTCCTTGTGAATGCTGGAGACAGCTGGAATGTAACACTAGTTCTCAGAACTAATGAGATCCTATCCATTTTCAGCACTTCATACTGGCAGAGTGGACAGGAGAAAATAAGGGTAAATGTGGAAGAGGAAAACAAAGAGAGGTGAGAAGCAGCAAATAAGATAGAGAGAAGAAAAGAAAAGTGACTCAAGCTGGGAACAATGAGAAAGAAAATAAGGAATGAGATTATGAATCCCCATTATAGAAATAGCTCTCTTATTTTTTTTTTCCCTTTAGGGCATTTGTTTTAAAACTGAAAAAAAAAAAAAAAATACCATCAAGTCCATTCCAACTCATAGTGGCACTATAGGACAGAGTAGAACTGCCCTATAGAGTTTCCAAGGCTGTAAATCTTTATCGAAGCAGATTGACTCATCTTTCTCCCATAGAGCAGCTAGTGGGTTCAAATCTCTGACCTTATAGTTAGCAGTTGAATGCCTTAACCACTGCACCACCAGCGATCCTTTATCTGCTTTAGATAGTGATTAATATCCAACTGTAGTTGATCATATAACTTGTTGTTGTTGTTATGTGCCGTCGAGTCAAACCCGACTCATAGCGACCCCTCCTTGGGCTTCCGAGGCAGTATCACTACGGAAGTAGGATTGCCCAACCTTCCTTCCGAGGAGTGGCTGGTGGGTTTGAACCGCCAGCCGTCTGGTTAGCAGGCAAGTGTCTTAGCCACTATGCTACCATATAACTTATGGAGGCTAAATAGATTTAATCAGATTCCCTCAATGAAGTTAGATAATAATAATAACTAGAGCTCCTATAATAATAACACTAAATGTGTATTGAGTACTTACTTAGCAGTCAACTGTTCCAGGTGATGTATGTACAGGTATACCTCATTTTATTGCACTTAGCTTTATTACACTTTGCTTGATTGCGTTTTGCAGATATTGCACTTTTTTTTTTACAAATTGAAGGTTTGTGGCAACCCAGAGCATGTCTACTGGCACCATTTTTTCCAATGACCTGTGCTCACTTTGTGTCTCTGTGTCATAGTTTGGTAATTCTCACAATATTCAAACTTCTTCATAATGCTATTGCATGGGATCTCTGGTGGCATAGTGCCTAAGGCATTTGACTACTAACCAGAAGGCTGGTGGTTCAAACCCACCAGCCACACCTCAGAAGGAAGATTAGGCAATCTACTTCTGTAAAGATATCGCCTCGGAAACCCAAGGAGGGGTTGCTATGAGTCAGATCTAACTCTATGACAGTGAGTTTGATTTTGGTTTTTAGTTTTATTGCTTACTTAATAGACTACAGTATAGTGTGAACATAACTTTTATATGCACTGGGAAACCAAAAGATTCATGTGACTTACTTTATTGTGATATTTGCTTTATTATGGTGGTCTGGAACCAAGTCCGCAATATCTCCAAGATACATATATTCACTCCTCACTTATTGACATGGTTAGGATCTAAAGAGCAGGTCATTCTGTGAAAATCAGTATTATGCAAAAATGGAGGATGACCACATTGGATCACAAAATGGAAAATGACTACATCATTCTATAACTGCCAATTTATGTCATTACATAACTGCCAAACCACTGAGAATCTTGGCTAGGCCAAGATTCTCTTAATCAGCATTATTCTTACCTTACACCTTGGCATTAGTTACTTCTAGACTTATGTCATTAATGTGCAAAATATTTGTATAGTAGATTTTTTACTATTATCGTAAATGCAAAACATTGGATAATGAGATAATCCTTATGCCAGTCCCAAAAGATGGGTAGCATTATTCCCTTGTTTTGTGGAAATAAGGCTTAAGGACGTGAAGCAACTTGTTCACATCACATATGTAGTAAACTCTGGAGCCAGGAAATGAACCCAGGTTTCTCTGATTCAGAGATGGTATTCTATGCTCTCCTTGTGTATCATATACATGATCCACATTTGAAATTTAATTGTAGGATTCTCTGGTTGTAGGCAAAATGGTCTTCTCCTATTTCATTACAGCCATGTATTTATAATTTGAAGTCAGAAAAATATGGATGGTTATAGTTAGGATAAGGTGACCTGATGGTGCAGTGGTTAAAGCACTCAGCTGCTAACTGAAAGATTGCCAGTTCAAATCCACCAGCATCTCCACAGGAGAAAGACGTGGCAGTCTGCTTCCATAAAGACCAAAAACCTTGGAAACCCTCTGGGGCAGTTCTACTCTAACCTATAGGGTCACTATGAGTGGGAATCAACTCCACAGCAACGGGTTAATGGGTTATAGACAAGTTAGTAGATCATGTGCTTTATAAGCAGTAGTTTTTGAGATTTTTCAGAGGGGTAGAAAGCAAGAAGGTGGTACTTATATCTTGCTAAAGTTGTGAAATGCCTCTTCTACTCTTTCCCTCTTCCTGTGGGCCATCAAGGGGAAATGAATCATTCAAAAGTAAGTTCAGAGGGGTGGAGACAAGACAGTGTTCTGCTAACACACTCCACCCAATCCCTGTACAACAGAGATGCAGAAAAACTGAGTGAAATACATAAAAAGAATGATCCTGGAACTCTGAGCATCATACAAGAGGATAAAGAATTAGACTAAGTGCTGATTGGAAAGGAAGATGGAGCAAAGACAGTGACTGGGAAGACAGAAGAAGCCAGGACCTGATAAAGTGTGGGCATTTTGAAGCACAGAAATCATCATACATGGGTGAGAATAAACCTACTTCATGGAATCCACACTACAATAGAGGCACTGTGTGGACAGATCTAGAGAGGATGAAGGTGAGCAGAATATGCAGTAGATCTGTGAGCTCTGGTAGCATAGTGCCTAAGGCACTTGACTTCTAACCAGAAGGCTGGCAGTTCAAACACACCAGCCACTCCTCGGAAGGAAGATAGGGCACCCTGCCTCAGAAACCCAAGGAGGGGTCGCTATGAGTAGGGTCTGACTCGACAGCACATAACAACAACAACAACAACTGGGACAGTAAAGAGCAGGCAGACAGGCCAGATTTCTAGCGGCACAGGCAACCGCAGAACAAGGAGGGAGCCAGAGAAGGGGAGTGAAACAACTCACCACTAGTGAGGACCCAAGTGAGGGGGAAGGCCTGTGGTGGTGGCAGTTGGGGACACTAGAGTCCAGGTAGCCTCCTTTTTGATTGAATCTAGGCAGGAGCTGGATAATCCGCTGTGTGCACACAAAAGGGCACCTGACCCACACTGGCGAATCATGACTATAAAGGTATATTCTCTGCTCTAACACAACCTCCTGGCAACTAGGGGTGAATCCTCTTCCTGCCCTCACCAAGCCAGTGGCTAGGGACATCCCTCTAGCTTTCCCCCACCCACTCAATTCCCTGGCCACCTCCTCAGCTGCCCAGCCACCCGATGCTGGCACCTGTTGCTGTGCCCCAAGCAGACAGAACCAGTGTCTGTGGTTTGCCCTGCCTGCACTTGTGTCACTGATAGGTCTTACTCTCACTGAACACAAGAGGCACACCCCTGAAGCCTCTTCTCTCAGAGGTGCTCATTTATACCAGGCGCCTCCCACCTCAGTAGGCTCATACTCCAGTGGATGATACCACAAACACCTGCTACCAGGGCTGCCACCTGACCAAAACTACAAAAGCTCCTCCTCCTTTTTTTTTTTTTCCTTCCCTTTTGGTCTTCTTTTTCTCTTTTTTTCCTTTTTAGTTGTTCATTTCTGCATCTTTCTCTTCTACTTCTATGTTTACCAATCTTTCTTTTCTTCCATCTTTTTAATTTTTTTTCTCCCTTTTTTTTCCCTGTCTCACGCAATGAGAGAACTTTAACTCTCTACTAGTCAGCCATATCAACAGTACCTACCATCTCGCCCAACAGGTGAGTGACACCACATGTTCCTTCACCTGTGGCTCAATCACAGACAGTGGACAACACTGGCAGCTCCTCTTCACACAGAGACCTGCATCCACATTCCCACCAGTTATTCCACTAACCCAGAAACAGGTGGGGAATGCCCCAGTGCTGCCAAGCTAACAACCAAAGAAACATGCCTGCCCAACCCATCTGGGTATATTGAAACAAAGCAAAAAAAAAAAAAACAGGGTGAAAGAAATCAACACATAATCAATGAATAAAAACAACTTCAAAATGTCTTGGAGATAGCAGACAACTTTCAATTCAAACAACGAAATAGGATGAGAAAGCACAAGCAAGTGATCAAAATAAAGAATTAGAAAACTTCCCCGAGGAAGAACAGGTAACAGAACTACCTGATAAGAAATTCAAGATACATATATAGGGCCTTCCAAGAGCTCAAGGAAACCATAAACAAAAGCAAAGAAAAGACAGTCAATACTCTAGGAGAATTCAGGAAAACAATACAAGAGCAAAATGACAAAATAAATAGACAATTAGAAATCACACAAAAACAGTGACTAGAAATCCAAGAGATTAACACTAACATTACAGAGATAGATAACACCTTCCTATTGGAAGGACACAAGAATGGATTAGCCAGCTAGAAGACAGATCCCTTGGCATCAATTTGTATGAGGAAAATCAGAAAAGAATGAAAAAAAAAAATGAAGCAAACCTAAAAATTATATGGGATATATCAAGAGAAATAACCTACATGCAATTAGAATTGCAGAACAGGAAGCAAAAGAAAACAAAACAAAAGACAGAGAAAACTGCCAAAGACTTGCTAGCAGAAAACTTCCTCAAAATGGTGAAAGATGAAAAGATATCCATCCAAGAAACTCAACAAACCCTGTACAGGATAGACTCCAAAAGAAAGTCACCAAGACTCCAAAGTCACCAAGACATATAATCAAACTTTACAAAATCAAAGACAAAGAAATAATCTTGAAAGCAGCTCAAGAAAAGTGAAAATCTACCTACAAAGGGCAACTAATAAGACTAAGCTCTAATTTCTCACCAGAAACCATGCAGGCAAGAATGCAAGGGGATGACGTATATAAAACCTTGAAATGGAAAAAAAAAAAAGAAATGCCAACCAAGAATTATATATCTAACAAAACTCTCCCTCAAATAAGATGGTGAAATTAAGACATTCTCAGATTGTTGGAAAAACAATCAACATAATCCACTGCATAAATAAAACAAAGGAAAAGAACAACATTATTATATCAATCAATGCAGAAAAGGCATTTGATAAAATCCCACATGCATTCCTAATAAAAACTCTCAACAAAATAGGAATAGAAGGAAAATTCTTCAACACAATGAAGGGCACAGATGCAAAACCAAGAGTCAACATTATTCTCAAAGGAGAGAGTTAAAGCATTCCCCCTTATGAATGGGAACCAGACAAAGATGCCCTCTAACACCACTCCTTTTGAAGATTGACATTGTTATAGATTACATATTATTTGGTTCCACAAATCAACACCATTGGAAGTATGAGTCAAGAAATCAGAAAATGTATTGCACTGGGCAAATCTGCTGCAAAAGATCTCTTTAAAGTGCTGAAGAGCAAAGATGTCTCTTTGAAGGTTAAGGTGCACCTGACCCAAGCCATGGTGTTTTCAATACCCTCATGCATGTGAAAGCTGGGCAATGAATAAGGAAGACCAAAGAAGACCTTTTGAGTTTTGGTATTGGCAAAGAATACTAAGAGTACCATGGACTGCTAGAAAAGCAAACAAATCTGTCCTGCAGGAAGTGCAGCTGGAATGCTCCTTGGAAATGAAAATGGCCAGACTTCATCTCACCTAAGTTGGTTATGTTGTCAGAAGGGACCATTCCCTGGAGAAAGATATCATGCTTGGTAAAGTGAAAGGCCAATGAAAAAGGGGAAGGCCCTCAATGGGATGGATTGACACAGTGGCTGCAACAATGGGCTCAGGTATAGCAAGTATTATGAGGCTGGCACAGGGAAATATTTCATTTTATTGTGCGTAGGGTTGCTATGAGTCAGAGCTGACTCACCGGCACCTAACAACAACAACAACATCACTACACCTATTCAACATTGTGTTGGAAGTCCTAGCCAGGGAAATAAGGCAAGAAAGAGAAACAAAAAACATCCAAACTGGCAAGAAAAAGTAAAACCCTCTCTATTTGTAGATGATATGATCCTATACATAGAAAAGCCCAGAGACTCAGTAAGAAAACTACCGGAACTGTTTGAAAGTGACAGGGTACAACATCAACATATAAAAATCAATTGTATTCCTCTACATCTGCAAAGAGATAAAATACTTAGGAATAAATTTTACCAGGGCACAAGAGAGCTATACAAAGAAATCTACAAAACGCTACTGCAAGAAACTATAAGAAACCTACCTAAAAATATACCATGCTGATAGATAGGAAGACAGAACATTGTGAAAATGTCAATAACAATCAAAGCAATCTATAGATAAAATGTAATCCTGATCCAGATTCTATCATCATTCTTTAAGGGAGTGGAAAAACCAATCACTAATTTTATATGGAAAAGAAATAGACCTTTGATAAGCAAAGCACTACTGAAGAAACAAAGTAGGAGGTCTCCTGCTCCTCAAAACCTACTATACAGCCACAGTAGTCAAAAATCCTGGTATTGGTACAATGAGAGACAGTGTCTGTCACAGTGGATCTTTGACAAAGGGCCAGACTCCACTGAATGGAGAAAAGAAAGTCTCTTTAACAATTGGCACTGGCAAAAGTGGGTATCTACTTGCAGAAAAATGAAACAAGATCCGTATCTCATGCTACATTTAAAAAAAAAAAAAAAACTCAAGCTGGATCAAAGACCTAAATGTAAAACCTAAAACTATAAAGATCATCAAAGAACAAATTAGGGACAAATTTAGGGGCCCTAATATATGACGTCAGGAGCTCTGGTAGCATGGTGCCTAAGGCATTTGACTGCTCACCAGAAGGCTGGCAGCCCACCAGCCACACCTCGGAAGGAAGGTTGGGCAATCCTACTTCCGTAGTGATACTGCCTCAGAAACCCAAGGAGGGGTCGCTATGAGTCGGGGCCGAGTTGACAGCAAACAACAATAACAACAATATATGGCGTAAATAGACTATAAAACATAGTCAAAAATGCACAAACAGCAGAAGACAAACTAGATGACTGGAACCCTCTAAAAATTAAATTCTTATATGCGTCAAAAGACTTTTCCAAAAGAGTGAAAAGAGAACCTAGAGATTGGGAAAAATATTTGGCAATGACATATCTGACAAGGGACTTAGCTTTAAATTTTATGGAAAACTTTGACACCTCAACATCAAAAAGATAAATAATCCAATTAAAAAGTTGTCCAAGGACATAAACAGGCACTTCATCAAAGAAGATATTCAGGGGTCCAACAAACACATTAAAAAAAAAATGCTCATGATCATTAGCCATTAACCAAAAAACTAAACCCACTGCCATCAAGTCGATTTTGGCTCATAGCAACCCTACAGGACAGAGTAGAACTGCCACCTAGGTTTCCAAGGCTGTAAATCTTTATAGAAGCAGGCTGCCTCATCTTTCTTTCACAGAGTGTTTGGTGGATTTGAACCACTGACCTGTGGTTAGCAGACTTAACCACTGCAAATCAAAACAACAATGAGATGTCATGTCACTTGAACAGTAATAGTAAAGTTCAACAAAACAGAAAACAACAAACGCTGGCAAGGGTGTGGAGACCACAGAACTCTCATACACTGCTGGTAGGACTATAACATGGTACAACCACTGTGAAGAATAGAATGACACTTCCTTAAAAAGTTAGAAATAGAAATACCATTTGATCCAGCAATCCCACTACTAATCATATATCCTAAAGAAGTAAAAGCCCAGAAGCAAATAGATATATGCACACTCATTTTCATTGTAGCACTATTTACAATAACCAAGAGATGGAAACAACCTAAAATATCCATCAGTGGATGAATGGATAAACTCATTTTCATTGTAGCACTATTTACAATAACCAAGAGATGGAAACAACCTAAAAATACCCATCAGTGGATGAATGGATAAACAGACTTTGGTACATACATACAATGGAATACTATGCAAGGTTAAAGAATAACAAAGACTGCACAAAACATGTCACAACGTGGATAAACCTGGAGGACACTATGCCAAGTGAAGTAAGTCCATCAGAAAAGAACAAATACTGTGTAAGTCCACTATTACAAAAAATCAAAGGTTTACATACGGAAAGAAACATTTTTTGATAGTTACAAGTGGTAGAAGGGGAGTGGAAGGAAAATTGCTAGGCTAGGTAAGAGACACATATGGATTTGGATGAGTGGAAAGGATTACCTTATAACAAAAGTGGGTGACCAGAATAACATCACTAAGGAAAAAGAAGACACAGAGAGGTGCACAGGAGTTACAGAAAACAAAGGCAAACACTATTACATACAAAATATCTTCTTGTTGTTGTTATATGCCATTGAGTCGGACCGACTCATAGCGACCCCTCCTTCGGTTTCTGAGGCAGTATCACTACGGAAGTAGATTGCCCCATCTTCCTTCCGAGGAGTGGCTGGTGAGTTTGAACCACCAGCCTTCTGGTTAGCAGTTAAGTGCCTTAGGCACTATGCTACCAGAGCACCCATACAAGATATAGCATTGATAATATTTTTTAAAAAATTAATCTATAAGAGGATACATAGGTAGACAGGCAAGTTGCTCAGGCATGGGTAGGCGAACAGAATTATACATATGACCATACGTATGTTTGGCAGATGATATTTCTACATACATATTTGTATATGGTATAAAAATAATAGAACTAACAGGTCAAAGTTATGATAACTTCTTGGCCACAACCAAACATTAATAGTTTTAAAAGACAAACTAGAAGGTATCAGCAACATATATATAAATAGTTAGTAGCCAAAATATTCAAATAAATTCTGCAAATCAATAAGAAAAAGAGAAAATAATAGGAAAATGGGCAAAAGATATAAACAAGCAATTCTCTAAATAAGAATTTCAAATGGGCTGTAAATATATGAAAAGATGCTCAATATGAAAAGATGCTTAATCTCACTAACAATCCAGGAAACATGAATTAAAACAAATAGACTAGATACATTTGTTTAACTCAACAGTTTGGGGAAGTTTTCACAGATTGCTACTACCTAATATTAGGAGCTCTGGTAGCGTAGTGCCTAAGGTATTTAACTGCTAACCAGAAGGCTGACGGTTCAAACCCAGCAGCCACTCCTTAGAAGGAAGGTTGGGCAATCTACTTCTGTAGTGATACTGCCTTGGCAACCCAAAGAGGGGTCGCTATGAGTCAGGTCCAACTCCACGGCACATAACAACAACAACACTATTTATTTATACTTATGAAAATATTTATGAAAAAGTATTCTATTTTCTATGAATATATTCAATAGCATGTTTTGCAGTGTGGGAGGTCTGAGAGAGGGTCCATGGGGATATAAATGCTTGTCTATGAAGTTTTAACTTTTTTTAAAGGCAGATGTATTCATACGTAACTAATTAAAAATTATTATTTAAAAAAAATAAGTGTTAAGTGGATTGGGACATAAAGGAAAGCATACCTCTGAAGGTGTGTTCTTACCAACTTACCAACATGAGTTCCAATAGAATGCCTCACATAGTATTGGCTTTTTGAGGCACTCCGAAATACTAACTGATAAAGTAAAATTTTATTTGGAAAATCTTGAACAAAGATTCTTGCTGGGATGTTTTTGTTACTAAGGCAATGCATGGTACAGTGATTTTTTTTTTTTTAATCAATAAGCTTTAATAGCCCAGAATCTGTTATATTAGAAAACTGAAAATAAATCCATTTGTACATAATGGATTTGCAAAAATTTACACCAGTATCTTGCAACATAAAAATACTTATATATTATGTATACTTTTGTACTAGACCATATCTAGTACCAACTCTTTCTGTATTAATCCTACAATTGTCATGACAACCTTAAAAAAAAAAGTCTCCACTGAGTCAACCCCAGTTCATGACAACCACAAATGTGTCAGGAGGTTAGTAGTTGAGTGCAAACTTTTGGCAGCACCCAAGAGAAGAGCAGGAATCCAGGAAACTGAAAAAATGTACAAACGCCAGGTCCCAGAGTAGAACTGTGCTCTACAGGGTTTTCCATAGCTGATTTATTTTGAGAAACAGATCACCAGACCTTTCTTCTGAGGTGCCTCTGGGTGGATTCAAACCTCTAATCTTTAAGTTAGCAGCAACCACATTCACCATCTACACTACCAAGGGAGTCCCCTGACAACCTGAGCAAAAGCTAAGTCCTACATTAGAGTATCTATCCTGTTCTAAAGATGCATTAGAAAGATGCTTTATTAACCCCCAGTCTCACTACTGGAACTGCACTGTAGTGTACTGTAGTGCAACTGTCAGGAATGAAAACTGAAACACAAGTGTCTTTCAACTATAAAGTTCTAGGATTCATTGAAATGGAAAAGAACCAGAAAGTAATTTTTATTTTAAACATTTTTTAAAAAAATTAAAACAAACCACCCAAGGAAAATAGAATCCTTGGGTAATTTTTTAAAAATTGGTTTAGGAAACTGTCAACTCCTATTCCACAGAAAAGAATAATGGAAAATATTTTCATCACACATACCCAGCCTCCATTTTGCCTTATCCATTCTGCTGTGTTATCCATTATGAACTCAGCCACAAAATAAGATATCTCCTTGTAAGTATCCACATCCAGGGCAATTTGCTCTCTTAGAAGTTTTTTGATGAGTATACCTCCAAATGCAAATATGGTCACAATCCTTCCCCAGTTAATGATGCCGTCTTCGAATTCTTTTTCCATCACTTGATTGAATATGGTTTTGGCAATATCTATGGAGATGACATCAAAATTGTCCAAATATGTTTTCAAATTCTTTTCAACTTCTTTTTGAACTGAGAAAGCAACATTCTGTAACACTCTGGATGTTTTACTTGGACCAGTGCCAGGCTGTGGTATCTGCAGGACGTACTTCAGATAGTCCTGGGCCAGCACGTAAATAAATCCAAACTCACAGTCAGTCATCTCCGTCCTGGTGCAGAGCAAAGTTTTGAGCTGGTTCACTGGAAGCTGTAGAGGCAATGTGAAGTGAAAACGCACAGACTTGGACAGGGTTATGACACATAATGATATCTGGAGGCTGGTGGAATTTCTGTTTGCATCACTTGATAGTATCCTTCCTCCTAATTACATGCGTAGGCTGTCTGTGAAAGAGAAAGTTTAAAAGGCGAAAGAGAAAAATATTTCGAAGAGAGAGGTCACTTCCTCATCCTCTAAGTAGTTTATTCAGCATTAAATCTTAAATGCAGCCCAGTAGCTAAAAATATATCAATGAAGACTATCACTACCATTTGGAACGGAGACCAGAGAAGAAGCTAGGTAACAGAGTTGCTCTGGCAATATATCACCCTTGGTGCTTTGGTACTAGGGTCAGGGTGATTGGGGTAGGGGGAGAAGAAATTATATCCCTTTTGTCTTCTCCTTTAGTCTTAGTTATCTAATGCAACTATAACAGAAATACCACAAGTGGGTGACTTTAACAAATTTATTTTCTTACAGATTAAGAGGCTAGAAACACATTCAGACAACTGGCTTTAGGGGAAGGTCCTTGTCTCTTCAACTTCTGCTTCCTAGTTCCTTGGAGATCTCCATGTGTCTTGGCATCTATCTTACCCCATCTCTTGTTTAGGACAACTTGCTTGTTTAATTTCTTTTATATCTCAAAAGAAATTAACTCAAGATACATCAAGCTAATCCTGATTTATTAGCATAACAAAAACAACCCACCCTCAAACAGGATTATAACCACAGACATACAGGTTAGGATTTACAACACATATTTGGGGGGTGGGGGAAGTCACAATTCAATGCATAACACCTCTCATTTACTCTAGAAGTTTTGATAGAAAACAAAGTTCTGCTTCAAGCCAGAACCCTTAATTCATGTTCCTAAACCAGATAAATTATGCAATATATAGATCAGAAAATGTGGAGCCAACAGAGGGGGATCTCTGTAGGAGATCCTGGGTAGAAAAGGAGAATAATGTGGAACAAAACTCAAAATCATTTGGAAAAAAAAAAAAGGGAGGGTGAGAACCAGGTTTGCTGGTCTGATAGAGTCTGGTGGACCCACTGAGACTATGGCCTCTAGCTGCACTTCAGGTCTGGAATTGAACCCACACCTATGGCTTCCAGTCAAACAAAAGACAGGCATACAAGCTGAACATTTACCTGAGGTAGATACACTCCTTGTGGAGATCAATCATGGGAGAAAGAAGGGCTGTTTATGCACAGGGAGACAGCTCAAGGGGCCAGAGTACATGGAGGGATGGACACAAGGAAGAGGTAACTATGGGGAGGAAGTGGGAGGGGAGCTGTTGCATTGGGGCAAATTGTAGTCAATGTCATGAGACAAAGTGTATGTGAACTGCTGAACGGAAAATGAATTCGCTCTATAAATTTTCACCCAAATCACAATTAAAAAAAAAAAAAAAAAAAGTGGAGCCAAGAACACTGGACTTGGAATATGAGGACCTGAACTCAGTCCTAGCCAAATTCCTCTTCCCTTACTCGATGTGCTTAATTTGTAAAATGGGTCTGTGCTTAATGTGTAAAATTGTTTGTTGTTTTAATTAGGCAGTAAATAATGACTTCAGAGAATTGATGTGACGTTAAAAGAAATGATCTATGCAAAGTATTCATCACTATGTCTGGCACAAAATAGATGCTTAATCAACGCTCTGGTAGCATAGTGGATAAGACACTTGACTGCTAACCAGAGGGCTGGCGGTTCAAACCCACCAGCCACTCCTCGGAAGGAAGGTTGGGCAATCCTACTTCTGTAGTGATACTGCCTCGGAAACCCAAGGAGGGGTCGCTATGAGTCAGGTTTGACTCGATGGCACATAACAACAAACAACAATCAACGCTAGTTCACAATTGTTCCTTTACAGATTAAAGAAGAATTTGGCTTCCCAGTCATCTCTTTATCCTGTAAGAGCATAACTTCATAAACACACAGTTTGAAGTAAAATGCAGTCTTTTAGTGTTGGCAGCAATTCTGAGAAATAGTTGGCGGAGATGGCGAAATTACTGGCTAAAAGGAGCATTGGGGATTTGGGAGCAGATTTCAAGTCTCCTTTACCAGAGTACATGGTAATTAAGGCAGTTACCAAATACTTGGAGAAGGTGGGCAACCATATCCCTATCTGATAGCTGCATCTTTCTGTTGACTGAAGAGCCAGTGTTGCTAGTAAGCAAGGCCAGTGAGTAGGATAAAAAGGAGACAGTTTATGATAGTCTCTGGAGAAACAGAATTCACTTTTTTTCCATCCACATATGGAGTGAATCTGATTGCTTGTATCAGTGTCTACCAATAGTTACAAACAGGAAAAAAATTAAGACATAACTTGTATTTCTGAACTATTACTATAAGGCTGAAGGAGGAAGGGAGAGATGCTACTTAAGGTACTTAAGTTAGTGAATGACTTGTAGTAGTCATGAAAATGTATCCATCAGACCTCCTACTATGGGAGTACAATTGGCCCCAGGTGCTGTGTTCTGAATCTACCAGGAGTTTGCACTGAGGCTATGCCTCCCACAGGCTGTTCCCAGCCAACGACTGAGCACACCAAGAACACTAAGATAGGCCCATTCCTTTGAGTCACACTCCTTTGACAAGAGGCTTTGGCTCAATGACTCCCCATCACCTTTGCAGGACTTTCTTAAACTGCACTACAGTCTAATATTCTTCTTACCCAGTCTTCATTCCTTTTCTCTGTTCTCACAGGAGTCGGATCTGTAAATGTCTATGATCCCAGCCTCTTCCATTTTCCCTCACAGGCATCTTCCCCAATAAATCTCTTGCACATCTAATGCCCTCTTGGTGTTTTTCTTCTTGGAGTATCATATGGACACATAGAACACAGAAGCATAGAACTAATTGGTGAGGTCACTTCTCCAGGACTTCCCCTGGAAAAATTGGGTTGTGTCCTCGTAGACTATGCCTGTTGGCCCACAGAGCAATAAAACCAAAAGCAGGTTGCTTTGTTTCCTCAAATCTTTGAGGAGAGGCATTTTTATCTCTAGCAACTAAACCAGTTACTGGTACATAGTAGCAGCTTAGTGTATATTTTTGGAATACCTGAATATATATATGGTTCCCAGACTCTACCCCTTCTGGTTGACTCTCACAGTGTACTCAGGGTAGATTTATAATTTTATTCAAAATTCTAGACATGGAAATAATACCTTGGAGGATGAAGAATCATGAGCTGATCCTTATGGGCCTATATATTAGACTCCTATGAATTCAGGCTCAGATTGAAGTGGCGTTGAGAAAGGACACCACCCTATGTCTTCACATCTAGTTCATGACCAGCTACTTGCCTTTGACCCACACATTCCTCTACCCTACTCCACCCACTCGTCTGTCAATTTGTTGTACTGTTGTGGTTTGAGTGTTGCTGTAAGGCTGGAAGCAATGCCACCAGTATTTCAAATACCAGCAGGATCACCCATGGTGGGCAGGTTTCAGTGGAGCTTCCAGACTACGACAGATTCAGAAGAAGGAAGGGGCCATCTACTTTTCAAAGAATTGGCCAGTGGAAACCTTATGAGTAGCAGTGAAACACTGTCTAATACTGGAAAACATTATGAATAGCCCTGAAACATTGTACGATATAGTGCCAGAAGATGAGTGCCACAAGTTAGAAGGCACTCAAAATACGACTGGGGAAGAGCTGCCTCCTCAATGTACAGATCTCATCATAGTACTCTTAGTATTCTTTGACAATACCACGATTCAAAAGCATCAACTCTTCTTTAGTCTTCCTTATTCATTGAGCAGGTTTCACAGATATATGAGGTGATTGAAAATACCATGGCTTGGGTTAGGTGCACCTTAGTCTTCAAATAGACATTTTTGCTCTTCAGCACTTGAAAGAGGTCTTTTGCAGCAGATATGCACAGTGCAACACATTGTCATCTGATTTCTTGACTGCTGCTTCCATTGGTGTTGATTGCAGAAACAAATAATATGAAATCCTTGACAACTTCAATCTTTTCTCTATTTATCATGATGCTGCTTATTGGTCCAGTTGTGAGGATTCTCATTTTCTTTATGTTGAGGTGTAATCCATACTGCAGACTGTAGTCTTTAATCTTTATCAGTAAGTGCGTCAAGTCATCTTCACTTTCAGCAAGCAAGGTTCTGTCATCTGCATATCACAGATTGTTAATGAGTCTTCCTCCAATCCCGATACCATGTCCTTTTTCATACAGTCCAGCTTCTCAGATTGTTTGCTCAGCACACAGATTGATTAAGTATGGTGAAAAGATATAACCCTGATGCATACCATTTCTGATTGTAAACCATGCAGTATCCCCTTGTTCTGATCAATGGAAAGATTCCTGGTCTGTGTACAGGTTCTTCATGAGCACAATTAAGTCTTCTGGGATTCTCATTTTTCTCAATATTATTCATAATTTGTTATGATCCACATAGTCAAATGCTTTTGCATAGTCAATCAAACACAAGTAAACATTTTTCTGGTATTCTTTGCTTTCAGCTAAGATCCATCTGAAATCAGCAATGATATCCCTCGTGCCACATCCACTTCTGAATCCAACCTGCATTTCTGCAAGTTTCCTGTCAATATAATGCTGCAACCATTTTTGGATTCTTTACAGCAAGCTTTTACTTGTGTGTGATATTAACGATATTGTTTGATAATTCCCACATCAGCAAATGGAGGTCCTGAAAGCTTTACTCCATCTATGTTATTAAGTTCAACTACCACCAGCTGCCCAGCCACTCAACCAGGCCCAGCCAAGTTGGCACACAAACATAACCACCACACCCACCAAATTCAAGGGGAGGAAGCAAAGAACAATTCTCCTAAGAAGGAAGAGTATTAAAGAGTTTGCAGTCATGTTTTAAAACTGCCACTACGTGCAGCTCACATGCAAGGTCACTTACAGACACAAACATGTAAAATTTAATCAAGTTCATCTGATAAAAATTTGGGAGTTGTGAAAGCAGGGAGGCAGCTCTAATCTTTGGGTGGTCCAAGGGTTCTCTAGAGAAGCAAAACCAGTGAAGCTTTCAAAGAGAGAGAGAGAGAGAAATTTATCTCAAGGAAAAGGCTCATGCAATTGTAGAGGCTGGGAATTCCCAAGTCCTCAAGTCACAAATCAAGCTGGAGGCTTCTCCTGACCCACATGGCTGCAGGGGCTGATGGATCAAAGATCAGCAGGCAATACAGCAAGCTGCTGGCTTCAGAGACTAGCAAATCCAAGATTTACAAGTAAGATATCAGGGTGTTGACTCACAGCCTGTGAAGGCAACAATCCTAAGACTGGGAGGCAATATGGCAGGCCATTGGTTCAAGTCTAAGAACCGTAACTGATGACAAGCCAGATTCAGGATCCAGATTGAACAAAAAGCCAGAGAGTTTTGCCAGAGCTTTTCCAAATATACTAGAAGCAGGCCACACCACGAAGGAAATTCCCTTTCAACTGATTGACTGCTCATAGCGGATCTCATCATGGAAGTGATTACATTATATCAGATCTCATCAGGGGAGATGACTACATCATAACTCATAAACCGCTTAGAATCATGGCCCAACCAAGTTAACATACAACCTTAACTATCACAAGGGGGTACACCAAGACAGCCTATCTACTCCTACTCCCACTAGCCTACAATAGAGCTAAGAATCCCATGGCTCACAACCCTCTCAAGAAAGAAGTCTTGTAAGTGAATTGAGGCAAGACTGCCTGGGAGGAGATCTCCTTTTTTTTGTCCGCCTTCCTGATTGTAGGGATCCCACTATGTTGTTATTCCACTTCCTGTTCTGACCAGTGAGAAGAAAACAATGGCAGGCAGAAAGTGAATTTTGATGGGAAATAGAAGAGGAGAAATCTGAAGCCATCATGGCTGTTGAGTAGCCAGAGGGATCCAAGCCCAGACAAGCTTCTGAGTACACGACTTTGGGGGAGACCATTAAAACCAACTTCCCTTTTCTCCAAAGGCAGAATCTGAAGGGGCAATTGCTGGGCTTTTGGCTGTTTCAGAGGAGGTGGCTTAGGGAAACTCCGACCCTTTCGTCTTGTCTGAGATTATCATAACTACTTCCCTATTCAAAGGCCCTGGTTGGGCAAATTCTCTGTAGATAGTAATGGTCATCAATAGCAACACAAAGCAGACAGGGGAAATAAGCACAAGAAGCCACCTGCAAGTCTGTCCCCTGTTATCTCCCTTGGTCCCATGGGGCAAAGCCTTGATGATGAGAAAACACCATGATGGAAAGTCCACTCCTCATCAAGAAAACCAGAGGCCCAATATGATGAGGCTTCTGGTGGGAGTTTGGTTTCTACCTTCAGGAGACTGAGTCCCAGATGGTCCTATAAGGAAAAGAAGCAAGAAGGATTTTCTCTAATTTTTCTATCAGATTTGGGAATAAGGCTGAAGATGGCATTAGAGAGAGTAACTAGTTGAGAACCAAGGGAACTGAGAGACAGGTAGGGAAGGAGAGAGGTGTCTACAAATCTGGCTAGTGCAGTAAGATGTTTTAACTAAGGTGGTAGAGACCACAAATAAGATGAGAGAGGAAAGGGGAGGAAAAGCCAAGAGAAAGAGATAAAGAAGGAGGTCAAAATTATGGAAAGCCCCACATAAAATGAAATACCTGGTAGCAATACATAAACATCAATAATTTGTCCTTCTTCATCCCCTCCAGTATGTGCAGATGTGTGCTTAGACCAATCCCTTTTTCTTTCTCTAAATCTTACTTTAATGTTGTTGTTGTTAAATGTTGTTGTTATGTGTCGTGGAGTCAGACCCAACTCACAGTGACCCCCTCCTTGAGTTTCTGAGGTGGTATCACTATGGAAGTAGATTGCCCAACCTTCCTTCTGAGGAGTGGCTGGTGGGTTTGAACTGCTAGCCTTCTTGTTAGCAGTCAAGTGCCTTAGGCACTATGCTACCAGAGCTCCCTCTTACTTTAATACCCCTTGAATAATCAGTGATCATCCCATGGAATCTACGGGTGGTGCAAAGTGTTAACGCACTCGGCTGCTAACCAGAGAGGTTGGAGGTTTGAGTCCATCCAGAGGCACCTCAAAAGAAAGGCCTGGCAATCTGCTTCTGAGAAATCAGCCATTAGAAACCCTAAAGACTCAGGCACGCATGGTGTCATAATGAGTTGGAATTGATTCATTGGCAACTAATTTGGTTTTGGTTTTTGATCATCCCACTAACCAGCTCAGGATCCTCCAAAGTCCCCTACGAAGAGGAACCCAAACTCCTAAAACACTCTTCATGCTCTGGCACAACCTGCCTAGTCAATTTAAATCCCAGGGCCCCCCATCCCCACCACTTTAGCACCCTGCAGTGCCTGCCCTGACCTTACGTTTCCAAGTGCTTTCCTGGCTCCAGAGTGTTGTGTTTCCTGGTGTGTCTAACTGGAATGCCTTTTCTCTTTCATCCCAGTAACTCTAAATCTTCTCCATTTTCAAGGCCAAGTCAAATTAAACCTTACCTATTCACACTCAAAGCAAAAAAAAAAAAAAAAAACTCACTGCCGTCAAGTAGGTCCCAACTCATAGCGACCCCTCCTCCTTGGGTTTCAAAGGCAGTGTCTCTGTGGAAATAGATTGCCCAGTCTTCCTTCCGAGGAGTGGCTGGTAGGGGAAAAATCTCTTAGTGTCTGTTCCCATGGGAATTTTTGCCTGTGTAACAGTGAGTGTCTCATGTATCTTATGCTGCAGTTATTGATGTGCTGTCTTATACATTTTGCTAGACTCTAGACTGGCAGCTCCCCTAGGACAAGGATTGTCTCATGAATCTCTGTTTCTGTCAGAAGACCCAGCATAGTAGCTGGCACACGAAAAGTACATGATAGCTGTTGACTGGATTCTATTATTAGAATTGCCAGTACTGTTGAGTACTTTGCAAATGGCCTACTTCATATTCCCACTAACAATGAAATGGCTGAAACTCTTTCAGTGTTTCTGGTAAGCTCAACAAAGCAAAGGAAAATTTTCTTTTATTTCCCCAAATGTCATCTTGGGGTAAGTACCAGAGGAAAGGTTATTTGGATAAGACCTTAAAGTTATTTGAATAGAGAGCCTTGGACTTTCCCACTGCCTTAAACAGAATGGCAAAGATTCAACACAAACCAAAGAAACAGAAGTGCTTGGTGATCATAAGCGAAACTGGGCCCCTCAAGGGCAATTCTCTGTGAAACCCAAGGCCTCAAAACACACCAAAGAGCAACATAAAGAGAACTGAATTCACTCACTCACCCACCCACTCAGACAACTACTCAATAATCTTTACTTAGCACCTACACAGGAGCTCTGGTAGTGTACTGCCTAAGGCATCTGACTGCTAACCAGAAGGCTAGCAGTTCAAACCCACCAGCCACTCCTCCAAAGGAAGTTTCAGCAATCTATTTCTGTAGTGATACGGCCTTGGATCTGACTCGATGGCAATGAGTTTGGTTTTGGTTTGGTAGCACTTACACAGTCAAGCTCAGGATATGTATATAGGTGTTCAGTTTTCTTAAGACAGTGTTCACAGTGATATGGGGTTCAACTTAAGGATGTTAAGTATAACAACACAAAATGACATAAAGTTCCAAAGAAAGACATGACCAAGCTGACCTGGAGGAGAAAGGGAGGCCTCCACTGAGGAGGCTGACAATTGAGCTGGCATTTATGGGACCAAAAGCATGTTACCGGGCAAAGAGCATTGTTGTTGTTATGTTGTTATGTGCCGTCGAGTCAGCCCTGACTCATAGCGACCCCTCCTTGGGTTTCTGAGGCAGTATCACTACGGAAGTAGGATTGCCCAACCTTCCTTCCGAGAAGTGGCTGATAGGTTTGAACCGCCAGCCATCTGGTGAGCAGTCAAGTGCCTTAGCCACTATGCTACCAGAGCTTAAAGCAAAGAGCATAGAATCAGTAAATGTATGCAAGTGTGAATCAAGAAGTATGTTCCTGATGAGGCTAAGATGTAGAATCAAGGGCTGTGAATAAGTTGGGAGAGACAGGTTGGCTTCAGGTCATAGAAGTCTTGGATATGGGACTAACACTAAAACCAAACTCACTGCCATCAAGTTGATTCTGACTCATAGTGACCCCCTTTGAGTTTCCTAGGTGGTAAATCTTTACAAAGTAGATTGCCCAGTCTTCCTTCCATGGAGTGACTGGTGAGTTTGGACTACCAACCTTCTGGTTAGCAGTCAAATGCCTTAGGCATTATGCCACCAGAGCGCCTTGGATACTGGACCAGGAGTATGGAATTGACTCAGGGAAATATGAGGAACCTGTGACAAGTTCTAAGCAGAAGAATAACGTCGTGGTCAGATCTGCATTTTAGGAAGGTTATTTGATTAAGTCCTCAGCTGCTTTGGTTAGTTGTTTTTTTTTTTACCCTAGAGTTTTATAAAAATGCAACCTTTGTATTTAGCTTCTTTTACTTAGCATAATAATTTTGAGATTCATCCATACTGTTGAGTATAGCAGTAGCTCATTTCTTTTCATTGTTGAGTAATAGTCCCTTGCATGGATATACCACAATTTGCTTATCCATTCTTCTGTTGATAGGCATATGGATTGTTCACAGTTTTTGGTAATGACGAATAAAACTGCTATAAACATTTGTGTATAGACTTTTAAAAAAAAATAAATAAAGATAAGTATTTAGTTCCCCTAGGAATAAAATTGCTGGGTCATGTGGTTAAGTGTATGTTTAACTTTATAAGAAACTGCCAAGCTGTTTTTCAAAGTGGCTGTCTAAACCTTTGCATGGATATATGTTTCTATTTCTCTTGAGTAAATATCTAGGAGTAGAATTGCTGTGTCATATGGTAAGTGGCTTCTTTTCCTAGGTTTGGTTTTTGAAAGAGTAAGCTTAAATTTACTAGAAACTGCCAAACTTTTCTCCAAAGTTACTGTACCATTTGGCATTCCTGTCACAACATATGAGTTCTGTTTCACATCCTTGCCAACATTTGGTGTTGTCAAAATTTTAATTTTAGCCATTATAGTGTTTAAGGAGCTCTGGTAGCATAGTGGCTAAGGCATTTGACTGCTCACCAGATGACTGGCGGTTCAAACCCATCAGCCACTCCTCGGAAGGAAGGTTGGGAAATCCTACTTCCGCAGTGATACTGCCTCGGAAACCCAAGGAGGGGTCGCTATGAGTCAGGGCTGACTCGACGGCACATAACAACAACAACAACATAGTGTTTAATGATATCTCGTGGTTTTAATTTGCATCTTCATGACGACTAATAATGTAGAATGTTTTGTGTGCTTATTAGACATTTGCATATCTTCTTTTTGTGAATTGTATATTCAAATATTTTCCCTGTTCAAAAACATTGAATTGTCTCACTTGTTTTTATTGAGTCAAAGAGCTCTTTATATGTTCTGAGTACTAAGAGTTTCTGGAGGAAATTTAGGTGAGAGTTAAACCTGAGCGTGGGTAATAGCAATAACTATGTTGTTGTCAGGTGCTGTCAAGTCATCTCTGACTCATAGTGACCTCATGTACAACAGAACGAAACACTGCCCGGTCCTGTGCCAGCCTCATGACCCTTGCTATACCTGAGCCCATTGTTGCAGCCACTGTGTCAATCCATCTTGTTGAGCCTTACCCTTTTTCATTGACCCTACCCTTTACCAAGCATGACATCCTTCTCCAGAGAATGGTAACTTCTAAGAACATGATCAAAGTAGGTGAGACAAAGTCTGGTCATTCTCACTTTCCAGAAGCATTCCTGGTGCACTTTTTCCACAACAGATTTGTTCATTCTTTTAGGAGTCCATGGTACTCTCAGTATTCTTTGCCAACACTACAAGTCAACAGCAGCAACTTTTCTTCGGTCTTCCTTATTCATTGTCCAGCTCTCACACACATATGAGGCAATTGAAAATACCATGGTGTGGGTTAGGTGCACTTTAATCTTCAAGGAGACATCTTAGCTCTTCATCACTTGAAAGAGGTCTTTTGCAGCAGATTTGCTCAGTGCAATACATCATCTGATGTCTTGACTGCTGCTTCTATTGGTGTTGATTGTAGAACCAAGTAATATGAAGTCTATAGGGCAGCAGAAAAAGTTAAGAGAACCTTAGAAGGGAAACTTGACATAATTTGGTGGGATAGGAACTGCATCAGTGGCTCATAAGTAGCACTGAGGAAAGAGCATAAACATTGCCATCATTTGAGCCTTGAAGAGTCTGCAAGTGTAAGGTCTTCTCAGGAGAAGTCAATGTAAAGTAAAGAATGAAAGGAATTGCCTGATTTTTCCAAACAGTGACTTTAAGCCTTCACATTGGCAAGAATAGTTTTACTGAAGACTAGGACTTCTATTTAGTAATTGTATCAGTTGATTGTAGGAGCTCTTGTGGTGCAGTGCCTAAGACATCTGACTGCTAACCAGAAGGTTGGTGGTTCAAACCCACCAGAAGCTCCTTGGAAGGAAGATGAGACAATCTACTTCTGTAAAGATTTACTGCCTCAGAAACACTATGGGGGTCACTATGAGTTGGAATCAATTTGATGGCAGTGAGTTTTGTTTTGTTTTTTTATCAATTGACTATTGCTACAATGGGAGCTGTAATGGCGTAGTACCTAAAGCATTTGACTGCTAACCAGAAGGCTGATGATTCAAACCCACCAGCCACTCCTCAGAAGGAAGGTTGGGCAATCTACTTCTGCAGTGATACGAGCTGGAAAACCCAAGGAGAGGTCGCTATGAGTCTGGGTTGACTTGATGACAATCAGTTAGATTGCTACAATAATGCTGCTTAATCAACTTCCCCAAGACTCATTTTAATGAAATAACCATTCAGAATCTGGTTTGCACATCGACTGGTGCAACACTGCCTCAAGCTCCAGGTCTGTGGGTCAGCTCAGTTGGCTCTGCTCCACGCATCTCTCATTCTTCTGGGACTAATGGGCTTTCTGGGGTGTGTTTTTCTCATGGAGATGTCAGAAGCACAAGAGGACCAACCCATCCTCAAAGCTCACTTCAAGCCTCTGTTTGAGTCAGTCATATCTCTTAACATTTCCCCCTCCAGAAAGCAAGTCTCATGACCAATCCTCTAGTGCAAGGGGAAGGGAAGTGAACATTTGCTGAATAATTCAAATTATTACACCAGCTACCAAGGAAGTCCCTCCCTTGGTAAAGAAAAAAATGAGTCTTTTCTGATCTGGTTATTGTAGTGGAAATAATACTGTTTTATCTGCAATGTACCCTTCCCTTTCTTTTTAGAAATAGTGTTTCCTTTTTTCTGAAAAATTTTTCTACCCACCAATTCTAAATATATGGTTCAAATTGGAGGTGTCAACTCTTTACAAAACACTGCAACCTCTGATCACTGTTGATTGACCCAGGGATAAGCATGCAACTGAACTAAAGGCAGTCAGGGCCCTTCCACAAGTTTGGTTTGGTTGTTTTTGTTTTGTTTTGTTTTTTATAACAGAGCAAAGATAACTCAACCTTTTCCATAACATCAAGTTATGGGATGTATGGCCCAATACCTTTAGCAGCTGTGTTTCTTACTATGTGAAGGAAGTTAATAAAAATGAGTGAAGCCCATGTGCAGAAAGGAGAGGAGATGACAGATGGGGAAAGGGAACTCGTGCTAGCCTTCGAGCCTCCAATTCTAATTGTTCCTTCCCAAGGTTTAGGTACCTGTGACATCTTAAAGTCCTTCCAATATATTCTTCTTATTCTTCTGATTGTCAGCATTAACATTGTTTCATAGTCACTTGTGACTAAAGGACTTCAAATAAATACATTTCCCTAATATAGTGTACTGGAGAAGAACAAGCTTAGACTTTACTGAGAAAATTCTTGAAAGAAGATGAAATAAGATATTCCTGAGAAAGAAACACTGTTCATAACAGAATAGAGTGAATAATTGCTGTAATAAGTTGGATGTGTAGTAAGCATCAGGTGTTTCTCCATTCCTAGCACCCTTTCTCTCTTCTTCTGGTTAATAGAACGGCACTTTCCTGGGGGCTCAATTCCACTGTCCTTGTTCCTGCCACTTCTTTCTCCTCCCCCACAATGAAGGCACTGGAGTCTAGCCTTCTTGCCCAGGACATCCCCTGCAATTATCTCCACAATCCCCTGCCATTGTGGTTAGGTGTTGTTGAGCCAGCTCCAACTAATAGTGACCCTGTGTACAACAGAATGAAACACTGCCCAGTCCTGCACCATCTTTACAATCCTTGTTATGCTTGAGCCCATCCTTGCTGCCAGTGCGCCATTCCATTTCCTTGAGGTCTTTTCCTTTTTCACTGATCCTCTGTTTTACCAAGCATGATGTCCTTCTCCAGGGACTGGTCCCTTCTAACAACATGACCAAAGTAGATGAGACAAAGTCTGGCCGTTCTCGCTTCCAAGGAGCATTCCAGATGTACTTCTTCCAGGGAAGCTTTCTCATTCTTCTGGCAATCTATGGTATTTTCAGTATTCTTCACCAACAGTACAATTCAAAAGCATCAACTAATCTCCTAGACCAGCCATTTTTCCTTCACTACTGGATCATTCTCATCAGCAAGATAAACATTTTGGAATTTCTCTCATCTTAAATGAAAAAAAGAAAAAAAAACCCTCTTGAACCCTATTTCCCTACACTGCTACCACATTTTCCTACTGCCCTTTTTAGCAACACTCTTCAAAAGTTATCTGTGCTTTCTGTCTCCATTTTCTCCCATCCCATTTTCTCTTGAGCCCATTCCAATTAGTTCTTTTCTCCACCATTCCAGAGAATCTTTCTTATTCAGGCATGACCTTCTTAACTATGTCCAATGGAGGTGGGGGAAGTGGGGAAGAAAATTCTGGACTCTCTCTTGACTCGGACCAAAACAGGTGTGGCAAGTGTGGACTAGGATGGTCTTATCCAGAATTCCAGGGCTACTTCTTCACACCCAAGTTTATATCTCCAGCATGCCTTTCCTCTCACCTCTAGACTTGTCTATCCAACTGTCTACCTACCTTCTCCAGTGGAATGTCTAATGAGCATTTTACACTTAATATGTCAAAACTAAACTTTCAATTTCTCACATGCCCCCTAACCTACGTCTGCCATAGGGTTTCTCATCTCAGCAAATGGCATCACCATCCACCTAGCCCCAAACTTTGGAGCCATGCTTGATTTCTCTTTTTATTTTATACTCCATATCCAATCTATTCTAGAAGCTCTATATTCAGAATATATCCTAAATTTGACCATTTCTCACCATTTCTGTTGCTACCAATCTAGTCCAAAACACCATCATCTCTTGCCTGGAAAATGCAATGGTTTTCCAACTGGTTTTCTGCTGTTATTCTTGCCTTACAGTTTTCTCTTCCCAGGACCACCAGTTCTCTCCATTCACTTTGCACACGCATTCCCTCCCCCACCCTTCTTGCCATTACTTTCTCAATACCTTGCTTGTCACCTGACCATCAGCGGTAGTTGTTTGTCTTTCCCCCTTGAAGAGACTCAGCTTGGCAGACAAAGAGAATATGTACTGGTTCCTGACAAGTAAGAGCAAGAAGATCTTCCAGGAGTTTTCCAAGTCCATTAAAACAAAAGCACCTGCAACAGTGTGGAGGATGAACTGAGAGAAAATCACAGCTGTGTGTCATCTTTGCTATCAAATACTATGACATCTAAGCCCTGAAGCCTGAGAAAAGGTTTTAAAAAAATCATAGATTCTGGGTTTTTTTTTTTTTTTTGCAGCAGGTAATGGAGCTGGAGTGAAAACTTGGCACAATGATTTAATCACAAAGCACAGACTGCAGAAGCACGGTGTTTCTATGACTTCCAAAGTAACATGAAAAGCATCCATTCTGAAATGTAGTCTCCTTGTTTACACATCCATTAAAGATTCCAAAGTGAACTTTCTTTTTGAAGACCTTGAGATGGTGACTTGTATAAAGAGAAGGCTGGGCCTGACTGGGAAAAAGAAACTACTCCTGAAAAATGGATTATAGCCTAAAAGACAGTAGAGAAAACTTTCTTTTTTGGTGTTTTTGCCAAGATATTTTGCCTCCAGAAACAAGGATTAATGCCTAGGATCACACTTTACAGTGCACTTATTAGCAGAGATGAGGTTTGCTCTGACTTTGCCTGTCTAGTATTTAAACACTCAATATACAAACTTTATAGAGGAATGACAAAAGAAATAATAATCAGCGCTATTAGGATAAGAAAACCTGAGGCCTTGCCTTGAGGTTTATTGGAGTGAATTGCAAGTTAATGAAGCATCACAGGGAATTTATGGCATCCATGGGTAGTGCAAATGCCTATGCTCTCAACTACTAGCCTGAAGGTTGGCTGTTCAAATCCACCAAGAGGCACCTCAAAGATCTGTGTCCAAAAGGTCACAACCTTGAAAACTCTATGGAGCAGTTTTGCTCTGCACACCTGGTATCACCATGAGTCAGAATCCACCCATAGTGACTGACAACAGCAACAACACATGTGGCACAGACTTTATGTTAGAACTAGGTTTCAGCAAGATTTTCATGTTAGAAAATCCATTTGACTTCATGAGGAACGTTTCTTTGGATAGGAACACTAACTTTCTTGAAAAGGGAGTAGGAAAGTAAGCGAATGTGGGAATGATAGAGAGACCAAACAATAATTCCTTCACCTTGTGAATGACCTGAAGACATACTTTTATTTGCTGAATTCCCTCCTCTCTCACACATACACAAGACAGCTACTTTTAATGTACTGTGAAGCTATACCATGAATTGACTGTAATAGGAAAAATGTCCAATATTGGCATCTTTGAAACTACATAAAATAAATGCTGTATGATATTGCTAGTTGTGTTGTTAAGGCAAAAGCTAAATTTTTATGAAACTCTGGGAAGTGTTGGCCATATTTGAACTTTTGCAAGCAGACTGGCTGTTGATGACTTTTCTACAGCTATACTGTCAGCAATCATTACTAAAAAAACCAAACCAAACTCACTGCCATCAAATCAATGCTGACTCATAGCAACTCCCATTGGGTTTCTGAGGCAGTAAATCTTTACAGAAATAGATTGTCCAGACTTCCTTCCACAGAGTGGCTGGCAAGTTTGAACCACCAACCTTCTGGTTAGCAGTCAGATACCTTAGGAGCTCTGGTAGCGTAGTGCCTAAGGCACTTGACTGCTAATCAGAAGGCTGGTGGTTCAAACCCACCAGCCACTCCACAGAAGGAAAGTTGGGCAATCTACTTCCGTAGTGATACCACCTTGGAAACCCAAGGAGCGGTCGCTATGAATCACAACTCCATGACAGTGAGTGAGTTTTTTTTTTGAGTGAGTATATATGGGAGCGCTGGTGGCATAGTGGCTAAGGCACTGACTGTTAACCAAAAGGTTGGTGGTTCAAACCCAAGAGCCACTCCTCAGAAGGAAGATTGGGCAATCTACTCCCCACAGAGATACTGCCTTGGAAACCCAAGGAAGGGTCACTATGAGTTGGAGACAACTCAGCTATGAGTTGGAGACAACTCAACAGCACATAACAACAAATATAAACCCAAGGAGGGGTCGCTATGAGTCGGGGCCGACTCGATGGCAAATAACAACAACAACAACAACAACATGTATGTGTATATATACACACACACACATATGTGTGTGTATGTGTATCTGTGTGTGTTCATATATCATAAACCAGTCACCATCAAGTCAATTCCAACTCAGGGCAATCAAGTGTGTGTCAGAGTACAGCTGTGCTCACAGGGTTCTCAATGGCTGATTTTTCAGAAGTAGATCACTGGGCCTTTCTCCCAAGGCACCTCTGTGGGGACTGGAAGCTTGACCCTTTTGGTCAAGGAGTGTTAATTATTTGTACCACCCAAGGACATATGTGTAGTCAATCTATCTCTCTTATCTATCTATAAAATATCTATAAAAAGCACAAACCAAACCCATTGCTGTACAGTTGATTCCAACTCACGGTGACTCCATATGTTACATAGTAGAACTGCTCCACAGGGTATTCTTCACTGTGACCTTTATGGAAACCGATTGCCAGAACTTTCTTCCACAGTGCCACTGCGTGGGCTTGAACCATCACTCCTTAGTTTAGTGGTAGAGCACAAACTGTTTGCCCTGACCAAGGACCTTCTTATCTATCTCTATATCCACACTTAACACAAGTCTTTGGCCCACAGTAAGCAATCAGTTAGTGTAAGGCTCCTCTACTCCCCCTACTCTCTACTACCTAAGGGCAGAGTAGGGAAGTAGCAGCCTCTTCCCTGCTGACCATACTTCTGTAAACCCCAAGACCCTTTGAAAGTTATGAATTTGAGACTTAAGAGCACATATGAATATAGTACTTTGCAGGATAATATGGGCAAGGTTGGCTTGACTGTCACAGCCCTCAGAAGTGGCCTTCACTCTGCCCAGAGCACTAAAATGCTACCTTTGTTCTGCCCCCAAAATACCGTTGGCTGGGCAGTGAGGGGAAAAGTCATTCCAGATCATGCCTTTATAGCCCTTGTTGTAGCAGAAAAATGAGAATGCTGCTTCAAGGGAAAATAGGTTTATTAAGGGTTTAAAAGATAATTTGAACCGGGAACTTTATGGTCTATCAAAATAAAATCATGAAGTCCAAAGCACAATAATACACAGACATTAATACAGGGCTTAGACAAAGAGCAGCGTTTACAGTATTTGGAAGTTAGAGGTGAGCTTTCTCACAGTGGAGCTGTCAGTGGTGGGATTAAAGGATATACATACTGACAGCTGGGTCTGTAGACCAGTGACAGGACAATGTCAGAGTAGCGAACAGATTTCTTAGGTGATGATTAACCTATCTGAAGATATGAAGGAGCTCTGGTGGCATGATAAGGAGCTCTGGTGGTACAGTGCCTAAGGAACTGCTAACCAGTTCAAACCCACCAGCCACTCCGCAGAAGGAAGATGGGGCAATCTACTTCCACAAAGATTTACCACCTTGGAAGCCTAATGGGGGTCAATATGAGTTGAAATTGACTTGATGGCAGTGGGTTTGGTTTTGTTTTTTTGGTGGGGTAGTAGCTAAGGCATTTGACTGCTAATGCAAAAGTCAGCAATTCAAACCTACCAGCTGCTCTGTGGAAAGAAGATGAGGCAATCTACTTCCATAAAGATTTACAGCCTTGGAAACCCAATGGAGGTCACTATGAGTTGGACTCAACTTGGTGGCAGAGGGTTTTTAAGATAGAGGTTTCCTGAGAATGTACAGCACAGGCATTTCTTAGGAATATTAGACATAAATCAAATTATATTGTTTTAAAATGGTAAGGAAGGTAAATTGGAAACAACTTGCTTACAGCAATATATTTTCTGAGAGCATTTTGCATTGAGGGGGTTTCATATAATTGTTTGTGTCTTGTGTTAGACTAGGTTCTCTAGAGAAACAAAACCAGTGAAGTTTATAGAGAGAGAGACACAGAAATTTATCTTAGGAAAATGGCTCACACATTTATAGAAGCTGGCAAGTCCAAAGTTCTTGGATCAAATATCAAGCTGGAGGCTTCTTCCAACTCTCACAGCTATAGGGGCTGAGGAGCTCAAGGTTGGCAGGCAGTATACTGGCTGTTGACTCCAACGAATGACGAATCCAAGATCTCCAGGCCAAATGGCGGATTGTTCGCTCACAAACAGTTGTAGGCAGCATAATAGAATCCCGATCCACAGAAGAATGTCTCTTTTCCCAGGATGTCCATAAATATACTGGAAGCAGGCCACACCCCTGGAGAAACTCCCTTTCAATGGAATGGCTGCTCAAAACATATACATCTGATCCCATCATGGGAATAATCACATCACAACTGCTTAAACCACACAGAATTGTGGTCTAGCCAAGTTGACACACAGCTCCAACTATCACATGTCTCAACCCCTCAGGGAACAAGATATATTATCATATATGTATATGACCCCAGAGAGTAAACAAGCTGTGACATCTTGTATCTGTATGACCACAGAGGAAAGATTCCTTTAGTCAGCAGAAGCAGGAATGGAGTCTAGTCTCAAATCCTAAACTAGCCATTTTACTTATACCAAGCACTTTATTTTAAATGCTCTTGATCACCCTCCATGGCCAAAGGCTTCTAGAGTACTCCATCCCCTTGCCCTGCCTACGTCACCTGCAGTCATTAGTATTAGGAAAGGCATCTCTGCTTTGTAGGGAATCCCTGCTGCCTGACCTGAACTGGAATCCACAATGCATCTCAGCAGTGACAGGATCTCATAAGGAGGCCAGACTTTCTCCCTTCACAAAGCCACTTTGGTTTTAACTCTCAGAGCAAAACTGCAAGGGATACATGAGTTCCAAAAGCCACCAGGGCCCAAAGAGCATGAATCTCAGCTCCGAAGCATCCCACCCTAACAAAAACAACGCAACATACTGCCGTCAAGTCGGATCCGACTCATAGTGACCCCCTTGGGTTTCCAAGGCGGTATCACTATAGAAGTAGATTGCCCCATCTTCCTTCTGAGAAATGGCTGGTGGGTTTGAACCTCCAGCCTTCTGGTTAGCAGTGCCTTAGGCACCACACCACCACAGCTCCCAGGGATGCAATCTAGCAGAGGGAAAGGCTGGAATAGACATTCTGAGACCTGAGTGCTAATCTGGCGCTACCACTAATTTACATCTCTTTGTCTTCCTGAATCCCTTATTCCCCTTCTATGGCATCTATTGTTCATAGAGATTGTGGGTACCAAATGCAATAATCAAAAGGATGGTGCTTTACAAACTCTAAAACTCTGTGCAAGTAAACTGTTTTGTTGTTCTCCCAAGATTTTGGAATCTTTCAGGGTTCTGGTAACACTTTCCCTTCTTCATAGTAGAGTTTGCTGCAACATCTGTGGCTGCTCATTGTCTGTAGTGGGAAGAGTCCTAGACTCTGGGAGTTCAGAGGCCATGTTTCCACCTCAGGCCCAGGCTCAGCCTCTGACTTCCTGTGCCCAGCTTCCTCTCTGCACCTCAGTTTGGCTCCAGAAAAATTAGGCTACAACATTTCCAAATCCCCTCCCAGTTCCATCAACTCTATGTTTGATCCTTAAATTAGGTTTTTGTAAGTATTTTATTAACTCCTAAAATGAAGAGTTGCTTCTACTCTAGCAAAAATATGGTGAGGGAGAGATGAAGTAAGTTGTGAACAATGTGGGAAATGTGTACAGCTGTGTGAAAGGCACATGGGGTTCATTATACTGCTCTCTACTTTTGCATATGTTTAAAATTTTTCATGATAAAACGTTTTTAAAGAATAGATGCTCCATTGAATTTGAGTGTCTTTAAGACCTTTGTTTTCTGGTACCCTGGGGGAAGGGGGAGGGGGAGGTCATCCCTCCTACGTAATAAAAGGTGCCTTCCAAAGAAAACTCTCTTCCTTTATCATTCTTAGTAGTCCCTACCCTCTCTCCAGCAACAGTAGTCAGTAGCTGTGGTAGTTATGTTTGTGTGTCAACTTGGCTGGGCCTGGTTGAGTGGCTGGGCAGCTGGTGATAGTAATTCCCCATGGAATCAACTCCATGGTGGGATCTACCACAAGCAGCTGAGTAGCTAGCTGCCTTTGGGATGTGGTCTGCTTCCTGTATATAAGGAGAAGCCTTGGGGATAGTCTTGAGCTTATGGCACGCTTGGACCCTGCATATAGGCGTGTCATTGTTCAGCAGCCTGCCATGTTCTGCTGACCTTGGGACTTACAATGGACTTGAATTAATGACCTGCCCTGTGGTTTGGTAACTTCAGGACTGTGCCTTTTTACTTGTCAACCTCGGGCTTGGCAGTCTCAGCAGCCAGCAGGTGTCTGAGAGAAGAAAAGCCTCTAGCTTCAGTGGGCCGGGAGCTGGAGGCAGAGCTGAAGCCCAAGGCTGAGGGGCTTTCAGCCAGCCCCTAGAGCCTGGGACTTTGAACTTGGACTTAAAGCCTCCAAATTTTAAGAATAAACTCCTGTTTGTTAAGGACATCCCATTTGTGGCATATATTCCTGTCAGAGCTCCACTGGTAACCAGAACTGTAGCCATACAACTTTAGCATCAGAAAAACTTGGGGCCATTTCCAGAATCCCCTACTTCCACTTCTCATTTCTCAAGTCATTTGAACTATATAAAAGAAAGGAAAAAAAATTGTCACAGACAAGAGACACTAAAACTGTTGACCAAGCTGGGGGCTATAAGAAGGCCTCCCCCTGGGGCTTCCCTACAGCTGAGCTTCCAGGTACTAGTTACTATGGAGGAGCTGTGGTGGCTTAGTGCCTAAGGCATTTGACTGCTAACCAGAAGGTTGGAGGTTCAAACCCACCAGTCACTCTTCAGAAAGAAGGTTGGGCAATCTAATTCTGTAGTGATACTGCCTCGGAAACCCAAGGAGGTGTCACTATGAGTTGAGGCCGACTAGGTGGTAGTGAGTTTTTGAGTTACTATGGAGACAACTCCAACTCATGACGACCCCATGTGTGTCAAAGCAGAACTACACTCCATAGGGCTTTCATGGTTATGACCTTTCAGATCACCAGGCCTTTCCTCTGAGTTGGTTTGAACCACCAACCTTTCAGTCAATAGTTAAGTTCTAAACCACTTGCACTACCCAGAGAGCCCCCCATTCCAGGTACAGATAAATCAGTGGTTGGAAGTTCTTTCTCCCTGTTTGTGGTCTGTGTTCTGTAGCACTTTGGGCATACTGAGGAAGTGCTAAGACTCAAACCAGAGGTCTCAATGTCTTGTGGCCTGTACACAAAGCAGCTCTTCACATCTCAGCTGCTCACTGGTGAACTGTTCAGACAAAATACAGGGTCATCTGCTCACTTCTTCCCTCAATCAGAAGGAACTTGAGGCTGCCCCCCATTTCAAATTTGAATGGGCTAGCATCCCCAAAGGAATGTACAGCTCACCCCAGGCTAGAGAAAAGGGTATCAAGGGAGATGCCTAAACCTCTTCCCACAGGAATAAAAGTGCTGGCAGGATGACAGAGACTCGGGGGGGGGGGTGCCTGCCATTGAGTCAATTCTGACTCATAGTGACCCTATAGGACAGAGTAGAATTGCCCCCCGTAGAGTTTCCAAAGCTATAAATCTTTACAGAATCAGATTGTCTCATCTTTCTCCCACAGAGCAGCTGGTGGATTAGAACTGTCAACCTCTTGGTTAGCAGCTAAATGCCTTAGCCACCATGCAACCAGAGCTCCTTAGAAACTCAGAAGAAAACTCAAACCAAGGGAGGGCAATCCTAGCCCATTCACTCTCTCTGGCTCTGCACCCTCCTTGCCAGCCAAGCCCAGGGTGGAGAGTTCCAGCCTCCTGGCTCCTACTTTCAGAAGTGATCATGTGTCTATCTAAAAGGCCAGATATGTCTGCCCCAGGAAGTTCGCCTTTCTAACCCCATGACTCCAGACAGGCTGCCTGGCTCTTTTCACACCCTTGAAATGAAGAAAGTGTGGGCAGGTAGACAGCCTCTGGGGTCACTGGCAGCAAAGGTCCCAGTTCACATTTTACTAGATTTTCCCAACTGTGTGTTTTAAGCAAAAATAGCAAGAACTTAGACCTCAATAGTTCATCTTTTTATCCGGCCCAAGAAAAGGACATTAAAGGAGGAGGCAGGAAGAATTCTATTATTGATTGTATCACCGTTTCACTGAATATTTATTGCATGTTTGCTGTGTACATAGCACTGAGCTGGATGTGAAAGACAGAGACATTTCAGACAAGTTCTGCCCTCAAGGAGTTCCCAGACAAGAATTAGGAACAATTAGGCAAAAAAGAAACTATTATAAAACAAAATAGAGGATCTAAGAGGCATATAAGGTGATGTAAGGACTTTCAAAACAAAAAGTAAATATTTATTGAACACTTAGGATGTGCCAGGCATTCTGCCAAGAACTTGTGCAAACTTTATTTCATTTAAACTTTATTTAAAAAAAAACTCACTGCCACAGAGTCAATTCTGACTCATAGCGACCTCCATTGGGTCTCCAAGGCTGTAAATATTTACAGAAACAGACTGCCCTATCTTTCTTCCACAAAGCGGTTGGTGGGTTCAAACCACCAACCTTCTGGTTAGCAGCCAAATGCCTTAACCACTACACCATCAGAATTCCTTAAACTTTATAATTGTTGTTGTTGTTGTTGTTGTTGTTAGGCGCCATTGAGTCAGCTCCAACTCATACTGACCCTATGTAGACAGAATGAAACAACCCCCAGTCTTGCACCATCCTCACAATTCTTGCAATACTTGAGCCCCTTGTTGCAGTCACTGTGCCAATCTGTCTTGTTGAGGGTCTTCCCTTTTTCACTGACTCTTTACTCTACCAAGCATGATACCCTTCTCCAGGGAATGATCCCTTCTGACCACATGACGAAAGCAGGTGAGACCAAGTCTTGGAAATGAGCATTCTGGCTGCACTTCTTCCAAGACAGATTTGTTCGTTCTTCTGGCAGGCCATGCTATTTTCAGTATTCTTCACCAACAGCATAATTCAAAGGCTCTTTTGTTTTCCTTATTCATTGTCCAGCTTTCACCTGCACATGAGGCAACTGAAAGTATTATTTCTTGGGTTAGGTGCACCCTAGTCTCCAAAGTGACATCTTTGCTTCTTAACACTTCAAAGAGGTTTTTTGCAGCAGATTTGCCCAGTGCAGTACTACATCTAATTTCTTGACTTGTGCTTCCATGTGTGTTCATAATAGGTATTACTAATTATGTTTCACAGAGGAGGGATCCAAGACCCAGAGCTGGAAAGGTCACAGCTATTAAGTAGCACAGTCTGGATTAAAAACCAGGGCTATCTGACTCTTCTTATAAAAAAAAAAAAAACTCACTGCCGCCGTGTGGATCCCAACTCATAGAGAGTCCTCTTTGGGTTTCTGAAACAGCATCTCTACGGAAGCAGATTGCCCAGTCTGCCCTCCGAGGAGTGGCTGGGGGGCTTGAACCTCCAGTCTTCTGGTTAGCAGTCAAATGCCTAAGGCACTACGCCGCCAACGGACTGGCCCAGAAAAAGTCCAGAGCCGATCAATAAGTCTCCGCAGTGCGCCATCTTGTGTTTTCATGTGGAACTGCAGCAGGGGAACTGTAGAGGCCCTACAGAGGCCATGAGTTCCCTTCATTTCTGTGCTGAATATTGGACTGGAAACTGCTGTCACCATTACCAAAGGCTGAGCCTGGACTGAGAAAATCAAAAGCCTCTAGTAAGTGGCAATAGCAACTCTTTATGCGGAAACACCTGCAAATCAGGGTGGCTTAGTCTGCGGTGCCTGAAACACTGTTCCCCGATATTTTAAGGACTTTACCTGTGACAGCTCTTTGTTAAGCATTGGAGATTTAAGAGGGAAGATGTGGCTCTTGAGTTGCTCATAGTCTAGTGACAGAGACAGCCAAGTGCACTGATAATCATAATCCCATGTGCTCTGAAAGAGGGCAACACAGGCTGTGTTGGAAAGCTTCCCAGATGAGATTCCAATGGAGCCAAAGCTTTAGCATGCATAGGCCTTTGGGGTCTGAGATATGGATAGGTGACAGAGGCAGAAGGATGGGGTGGAGAAGAGAAAGAAGTTGGGAGAAATGCAACTGATTCAATATTTCCAGACTCTAGTCAATAATCAGGAGCTCTGGTAGCATAGTGCCTAAGGCACTTGACTGCTAACCAGAAGGCTGGTGGTTCAAACCCACCAGCCACTCCTCAGAAGGAAGGTTGGGCAATCCTACTTCTGTAGTGATACTGCCTCGGAAACCCAAGGAGGGGTCGCTATGAGTTGGGGCCAACTCGACAGCACATAACAACAACAACAACAGTCAACAATCAGAGGAGGAAAAGCTAGAGGTGGGCAGGGATCTGGTCATTAAGTGTTTTTAAAATATGCGAAAATGAAAGGAACACACAAAGTCCTTGTACCAAAAAGAAATGGTCAACATTCAACCATTTCAGGAGGTACCATATAATTAAGAACTGATGGTACTGAATGAAGAAGTCCAACCTGCACTGAAGGAATTGGTGAAAAACTAGGCTCCAGGAATTGACACAACACCCACTGACATGTTTAAACAAAGGATGCAAAGCCGGAAGTGATCACTGGTCTATGCTAAGAAATTTGGAAGACAACTACCAGGCCAACCAACTGGAAGAGATACATATTTGTGCCCATTCCAAAGAAAGATGATCCAATAGAATGCATAAATTATGAAACAATATCATTAATATTACATGTAAGTAAAATTTTATTGAAGGTAATTAAAAAATAGTTGCAGCAGTACATTGATAGGGACCTGCCAGAAATTCAAAAGAAGACATGGAACAAGGGATATCACTGCTGATTTCAGATGGAATCTTAGCTGAAAGTACAGAATACCAGAAAGATGTTTACCTGAGTTTTATTGACTATGGAAAGACATCTGACTGTGTGAATTAAAACAAATTATGGATTATATTGCAAAGAATGGGAATTCCAGAGCACTTAATTGTGCTCCTGTGGAGCCTGTACATAGATCAAGAGGCAATTGTTAGAACAGAGTAAGTGCATACCTTGTGGTTTAAAATCAAGAAAGGTTTGCATCAAGGTTCTATCCTTTTGCCATACTTATTCAATCTGGATTCTGAGCAAATACTTGAGAGCTGGCCTATATGAAGAAAAATGTAGCATCAGATTTGGAGGAAGATTCATTAACAACCTGCAATATGTATATGACACAAATTTACTTGCTGAAAGTGAAGAGGAAGATTACAGCCTTCAGTATGGATTACACCTCAACACAAAGAAAACAAAAAAGTCCTTACAATTGAACCAATAAGCAACATCATGACGTTGTTGTTGTTACATGCCGTCGAGTTGTCTCTGACTCATAGTGAACCCTCCTTGGGTTTCCAAGGTGGTATCTCTATGGAAGTAGATTGCCCAACTTTCCTTCTGAGAAGTGGCTGGTGGGTTTGAATGGCCAGCCTTCTGGTTGCAGTCAAGTGCCCTAGACACTACGCCACCAGAGCTCCCCACTATTATATAGTTCATCCTAAATTTACCTGGTAATTGGGATAGCCACTTGTTTACTAATTGCCTTTGTCCTAAGGGGAAAAAACTAATTTCTCATATCTTTATGACTGATGGTAGGTTTGCAACTTGGAGCCCAATGCCAGTTGGAGTTAGGCTCAGGAAACAGAGGTAGGGACTGCTATCCTTCTTCCTTGATAGATTACCTTTCAAAAGGATAGCTTCCTGGTCCTTGAGGAAACATTCTTGGGCTGTAAAACTCCTAAGAGGCTTGTTGCTGTTAGGTGCTGTTGTGTCAGCTCTGACTCATAGCGACCCTATGTACAACAGAATGAAACACTGTGCCAGCCTGACAATCCTTGCTATACCCGATCGCATTGTTGCAGCCACTATGTCAATCCATCTTCTTAGGGTCTTCCCCTTCTTCACTGACCCTCCACTTTACCAAGAATGATATCATTCAAACAGAGAAAGCATAAAGTTGTTAAGGATTTTATTTTATGTAGGTCCACAATCAATGTCCATGTAAGCAGCAGTCAAGAAATCAAATAATGTACTACGCTGAGTAAATCTGCTATGAAAAGACTTCTTTAGAGTGTTAAAAAGCAAAGCTGTCACTAAGGTGCACCTAACCCAAGCCGTGGTATTTTCAATCACCTCATATGCATGAGAAAGTTGGACAATGAATAAGGAAGATAGAAGAACTGATTCCCTTTGAATTAGTGTGTTGGGAAAGAACAGTGAATATACCATGGATTGCCAGAAGAATGATCAAATCTGTCCTGGAAGAAGTGCAGCCAGAAGCACCTTAGAAGCAAGGATGATGAGAGTTTGTCTCATGTATTTTGGACATTTTACCAGGAGGGACTAGTCCTTGGAGAAGGACATCATGCTTGGTAAAGTAGAGGGTCAGGTGGAAAAAGGAAGACCCTCAATTAGAAGGATTGACACAGTGGCTACAGCAATGGTCTAAAACATAACAATAATGTGAGGATGGCCCAGGACCAGGAAGTGTTTTGTTCTACTGTACGTAGGGTTGATGTGAGTCAGAATCAACTCAATGTCATCTAAAAACAACAACACAAATTTATAGTTCTGAAGTCTTGAAAGAGGTTGAAATTACCCATGAAGAAGAGGGAGCATGGGCTACAAAGGGGCAGTATCCTGGGGAAACTCTGACATTGCCCGTGAGCTTCTAGAAGTAGAGTTCGTCTTTGAGGTTGAAAAAGTGGGCCAGAGATAGGATAAAAGTCAGTCACATGCAGTTGTTGACTCTTGAGGAGTACTTTCCAAAGAGTAGCTGGGCAAAGAGTTTTAAGGGAATTAATTTACAAATCCTCAATTTCGTGTGAACTCTTTCCTAAACATGAACTGCCTGTGAATAAGCCAGTATTTAAAGGATTGTGCTGGTGGTTTTCTTTTCCCATCTCCCACACAACTCCTAGTCTCCCACTGTGGTGACTTTTCTTGGGGTATTAAGACTTCTTCAGTGCCAAGCAAAGGAACAACTCAAACTGATTTTCAGGGACGGAAGATGCTATACCACTCCCTTGACGTCACAGTGATTAAGTACTCAGCTGCTGATAAGAGGGTCACTAGTTTGAACCCACCAGCCACTCCATGGAGAAAGTCTGCTTCCATAAAGACTTAGAGCTTTTAAATCCTATGGGGTTAAACCTATGGGGCCATTCTACCTTGTCCTATAGGATTACTATGAGTTAGAATAGACTCGTAGGCAACAGGTTTGGTTTGGGGTTAGGATTCTACAAGAGTACTTCAGGGACTCCCATGGGGGAATGGAGGATAGAGGGTTAAAAGACTAGGGCTTTATTTTTCCCAACACCTTCACCTCCATTATAGAACCTCCACTTTTTTGTCTTATACAGTAGGTCCTGTATAAAATTTCGTCAGAAAAAAAGGGTGCTATTGCTTTAAAAAAAAAAAAAAAAAGTCCACTGCAGGACTTAGTGGCTTCAAGAGCTTTTCTAGTTTTGTGGTTTTATGTTTCTCTTGAAGGATTTAGTCATTCAGTTCCCCAAACATTCATTGACCGCATACCTTATAATAATAGACTCTATATACACAAAAATAACCAGGATATGCCCTTCCTATTAAAGAGCATAAAATGTGGCGAAGATGGCAGGTATGGAAAGGGGTAATTATATAGATCATGAGATAGGGAAGGATTTTAAAGAGGAGGTGGCATTTGAACTGGACTTCGAAAATACATAAGAGTTGGATTTTCACTTCCAGTGATAGTGGACTGGGTAATTTAGATCAGCCCTCTTCTTGAGGACAACTAGGACATCTGCTTAAGGACAGTAGAGAGATAACAAGACAGTAAAGATTACTGGGCCCAAATACAAGAGAGGGAAGAAATGCAGAAAGGTGAGCCTGGTAATTGAGGCCATTTCTCCCAGGGAGGCATTTACTGATTCTGGAAAGGATGACTGAGAGGCTATGAGTAATTTTGATGTACAAATATCATGATGAAGTTAGATTTACTCCAGGAATTCAACATTGGTTTAATATTTAAAATTTATTCAGTATAATTTGTCACATTAACATAATAAGGGAAGTTATAGGATCATGTCATTAAGTGCAGAAGATGAGATAAAATGTAATATCTATTCTGGATGAAAAATTTAAACTAATAATAGAAGAGAACTCCTTTGATTTAATAAAGGGTATCCACAGCAGACATCCTACTTTTTGATGAACTGTTGAAAGCTTTCCATCTGAAGACAAGAATGCCTGTCAGCACCACTTCTATTCAGCTTTGTACCAGAGCTCTGTCTGGCTATTCTCCACTTGGTGCACACACCCAGCTTCCTCATCTGTCCTTCTCTGGCCTGCTCTGGACATCAAGAGCTGACCCTGGTGGACTGTATTGCTCATGCTCTCTTTCCAACTGGCTTCCAGTTGGGTTCAACTAATGGAGATCAGAGGCCGGAGGGATAGGCTGGGGTGTTGCTTTCCTACCCTAGCTCCATCTTTCAGGCTGTAGCTGTCATCCTCCAGGACTAGCACTGCCAGAGGGTGGCCCTTTCTCCCCAATCCCAGCTTGCACTAGGTTCCCTTCAGTCCTAAAATGGTAACAGCTTCCATCTGTTGCTAGTCTCTGATTGCTTCACCATCACTTATTGGTTCCTTTCATTCCATCTGTACCTCTGTAGGAGCCCTTGAATGATGCAAATGGTTAAGCTCTGGGCTGATAACCAAAAGATTAGTGATTTAAGTTCACCTAGTGACACAGTGCCTAAGGCATTTGACTGCTAACCAAAAGGCTGGAGGTTCAAACTCATGAGCCACTCCTCGGAAGGAAGACTGAGCAATCTACTTCCATAGAGATACTGCCTCAGAAACCCAAGGAGGGGTATCTATGAGTTGGATTCGATTCGATGGCAGTGAGTAGTGGCCCCTTAAGGAGCTCTGGTGGCACAGTGCCTAAGGCATTTGATTACTAACCAGAAGATCCGTGTTTGAAACCCACCAGCTGCTCTATGGAAGGAAGATGGGGCAATCTACTTCCACAAAGATTTACCACCTTGGAATCCCAGTGGGGATCACTATGAATCGGCACAGGATTGATAGCAGTGGGTTTGGGTTTGGTTTTAGTGGCCCCTTGGAAGAAACACCTGGCTGTCTACTTCCAAAAAATCAGCCATTAAAAACTTTAAGGAACACAGTTCTGCTCCGACACATGTGGGTTCACCATGAGTCAGAATCAACTTGACAGCAACTGGTTTTTTGGTTTATACTCTGAAAATCCCTTCATTAAATTCTCTTCATTTGAACCACCTGGCAAAAATTTCTTCCCCTGAAAAGAACTGGCTGATATGAAGTCTAGTAAGTATAGTAAGTCAAGGAAAAAAAAGAAAGAAAGATACAACCATTGGAATGAACGAAAGATGTCATTATGTGCATAGAAACGCACAAAAATCTATTAATCTATTAGGATTAATAAGCAAATGCAATAAGGTCACTGAATATAAGACCAATGTACAAAAAAACTGCTATATTTCTATATCCAGCAATAATCAGTTAGAAAACAAGTTTGTTTAAAAAATAATATTTACCAAATGTTGGTAAGAATGTGGAGAAACTGGAATTCTCATTCTTTGATGGTAGGAGTGTCAAGTGGTACAGGCACTCTGGAAAAAAGTTTGGCATTTTCTTTTAAAGTTAAAAAGTACACTTACCATATGACTCACGATCCCATTGTTAGGTATTTACCCAGGGAAAATGAAAAATGCATGTTTATACAAAAGCTTGTAAAGAATTTTATTAGTACCCTTTTACAATACAGGTCCATCAATAGGATACTGGATAAACAAATTGTAATACATATGTACAATGCAACATTACTCAGGAATAAAAAGAATAAACTACTAATACAGGCAATAAGATGGATAGATGTCAAAAACATTATGTTGAGTAAAAGAAGCCAAATAAAAAAAGTAAATACTGTTTAATTCCATTTATATGACATTCTAGAGCAGGCAAAAATTTTATATAATTTTTGATGAGAAAAAAAAATTAGGAGAGTCATTTTGTCTCTGAGGTGAGGAAGTGGAAATTGATTGTGAATGATATAGGAGAGCTTTCTGGGATGATAGCAGTTTGAGTTTACATATGCATTAGTCAAAATTCAACAAATGTACACTTAAGACTTGTGCATTTAATTTTTCATCAAAAGAAAAAGCTATAAGCAAATAAAGATATTTAGTTTATAATATGCATGCTGAACTTTCTAGAGGAGTGTACAAATGTCTGAAATTTACTTTAAAATTAACCAAAATAAAGCAGATTAATCCACAATGTTGTTTGTTGTTGTTGGTTGTTGCCATCAAAGTGTAAGTCAATATTTTACTTACGGTGACCCAGTGTGATAGAGCAGAACTGCTCCATAGGGTTTCCTAGGCTGTAATCTTTATAAGAGCAGATTGCCAGGTCTTTTCTCCCAAGAAGCTGCCAGGTGAGTTCAAACCACCAAACTTTCAATTAGCAGCCAAGCACTTAACCATTTTGTCACCAAAAAAAAATTGTTGACATCAGGTAGATTCTGACTCATTGTAAGCTTATAGGACAGAACAGAATGCCCCAGGTTTCCAAGGCTATAAATCTTTACAGAAGCAAACTGCCACATCTCTCCCATGGAGTGGCTAGTAGGTTCAAACTGCCAACCTTTTGAATAACAGCCAAGAGCTTAACCACTGTGCCACCAGAGCTACTTTGTGTGCCACTGGGACTCCTTAATCAATAGAAAGAGGGATGAAAAAGTGAATAAATACCTGATAAAAACCAGTATAGTAAAATGTTAATGGTAGAATCTGGTTACCAGGTGTATATAAGTTTTCATTCACTATAAAATGCATTTGATTTTGTGTATGTCTAAATTTTTTCACAATAAATTGTTAGGGAAAAAAGACATCTACTCTTTGACCCAATAATTCCACCTCTAGGCATTTACATAAGAAATTAAAACATATATACACACTCAGAAAGACGTGTACACAAACAGAAGCTTTATTCATTATAGCCAAAATCTAGAAACAACCCAAATTTCCATCAACAAAAGAATGTATAAACAAAGATGTGGTATATCCATATAGCACAATGTTAATCGTGAATGAACTACTGACACATGCAACAATATGAATGAATCTAGCAGACAGTTGGTGAGAGAAAGAACCTGGACACAAAAGTTCCTGGAGTCCACTTATATGCACTGTAGAAAAGGGAAAAGTAATCCAAGGTGAAAAGGAAATCAGAATAATGGTTGTTCTGGGTTCAGGGAAGATTGAATGGGAGACATGAAAGGACTTTCTGGGATGGTAAGAATGTTCAACATCTTGTAAAATTTGCATAGTTAAGATTTGTGTATTTCCAGTATCTAAATTTTACTCCAGGAAAACAGAACTATAAGAAAATAATTGAATGGAGGTGGGAGGAGAGGTATAGATGAAAAAAGAATGACAGAATGTTGGGTGGTGTTGTTAAAGCTGGATGGTGGGTATATGAGGTTCATTAAACTATTCTGTTTATTTTGTGTATGTTTGAATTTTTTCCATAATAAGAGGGTTTTTAAAAATGATACCATCATTACAATAGCATCAAAAATATCAAATACATGGCAGTAATCTAAGAAAAGATGTATGCCATGGATTGAATTGTCTATCAAAAATATATGTGTCAACTTGGCTGTGCCATGATTCTCAGTGGCTCGGCAGTTATGTAATAACATCATCATCCCCCATGATATGATCTGATGTGATAGTCAATCAATCAGTTGTAAGGGAATTAGGTCACAGCACTGAGACAATATAAAAGGATTTCCCTGGGGTGTGGCCTGCATCACCTTTTATCTTACAAGAGATAAAAGGAGAGATAAATGAACACAGAGAGAGAGAGACCTCAGTACCACCAAGAAAGAAGAGCCAGGAGGAAAGTTCATCCTTTGGCCACAGGGTCACTACCCTGAGAACCTCCTAGACTCAGGGGAAGGTAGAGGCCAAGACACATGGAAATCCCCAAGGGACGCCAGGCCCACAGATGTTGAAAGGAAACAAGAACATTTCCCCAGAGCTGACAGAGAGATAAAGCTTTCCCCTAGAGCCAGTGCTCTGAATTCAGAATTCTAGGCACCTGTGTTAGGCTGGGTTCTCCAGAGAACAAAATCAGTAAAGCTTATAGAGAGAGAGAGAAAGAGAAATTTATCTTAGGAAAATGGCTCACACACCGAAGTTCTTGGATCAAACATCAAGCTGGAGACTTTTCCCAACTCACACAGCTGCAGGGGCTGATGAGCTCAAGGCTGGCAGGCAGTATACTGGCTGTTGACTCCAACAAATGATGAATCCAAGATCTCCAGGCCGAATAGAGGATTGTTCACTCATGGACAGTTGTAGGCAACACAACAGGATCCCGATCCACAGAAGAGTGTCTCTTTTCCCAGGATATCCATAAATATATTGGAAGCAGGCCACACCCCTAGGGAAACTCACTTTCAATGGATTGGCTGCTCAAAACATATACATCTGTCCAAGAACATATATAGGGTTGGCAGACAATGGTCCTATAAGATTATGTGAATGATCAGAATTCCCAGGTATATAGTAGAGCTGACAAGGGGCAAGGTTGTGGTCACAGCTTGGTCACAGCCAGCTACCCAGAGGGACCGAGTAGTTGAACCT